>NC_136268.1:108918200-109228200 GCF_964187855.1 Myxine glutinosa | reverse complement strand
CAACATTATAAATGTCATTGAGTGGCCCAGTCAGAGCCCCGACCTAAATCCAATCGAAAATCTGTGGCATGAATTGAAGATTGCTGTTCATCAACACTCCCCACACAACGTTACTGAGCTTTAACAGTTTTATACAGAAGAATGGGCAAATATTGTCCAATCAAGGTGTGAAAACTTGGTAGAGACCTTTCCCAACAGACTCACAGCTGTAATTGCTGTCAAAGGTGCTGCCACCAAGTATTAACTCAGGGGGTGTACACTTTTCCAACCAACACATTCTGGTTTTGTATTTTTAATTAATGTTCTGAAATTTGAAGAATTTTTTTCCACTTGGAAGTTGTGGGTTACGATGTGTAAATAAAGGTGGAAAAAGTCTGATTTAATGCAATTTATTTCCAGGCTATAAGGGAACAAAAGGTGAAAATTTTGAAAGTGGGTGTGGGCTTTCTATGGGCACTGTATGTATGGCCTTTGAGGACGAAATGTGTTCATTATGGAATTTGGCATATGACAATGCATGCTATACAAACAATAGTTAATTAGAACACAAGATCTGAGAAATTAGGTCTAAAATGGCCAATAAAATTTGTCCTGAAAACCAACTTTTATTTATCTCTGCTATCATTTGTATCAAAAATATATTCCTATTGTTGTACAGTAAAACTGAAATATTTTACAAGACAAAAACAACATCCATGAATGTTTGGTGATTATTTAATATTTCTTTTCACCTGAATAAACTCATTCCTAATCGTTCAGCCTTCATCATGATTATCAGACAAATCATGCTCATCTTGCTGAAGGGCTTCATCATCGACTTCCATGTTGGAGCATGTGGGCAACTTGCATGCTGTCATACCCTTCCTCCCGTCCATGGTACACGGAATCTTGTGGTGAGGCTGTTGCCCAGAAACAACTTGCTTTCGTCTCCTGGAAAGCAAAAAACCCAACGGAAGGAAATCTCATTTCCTTTCACAAAGCCTGAAACAAGTGTGTGTCCACCCTCAGGAGAGCCAAGAAACAATATCTCTCCGTTCTCAAGACCGAACTCTCTTATCTGTCTCCCTCTTCCAAATTCTGGTGGCGTCTGGTCAAATCTGTTTCTGGTGTTTGTTCCCCCTCCATCCCCTCCCTCACCTCAAAGGGCTACACGGCTGACTCCGCATGTGAAAAAGCTGAATGCCTCAACTCTGTGTTTGCCTCTAAATATTGTGTCCCAAACCCATCCTTCTCTGTACCCACCGTACCCAGTCGTACCCAGCTGCTCCTGGACTCTGTGTCCTTTCCTCCTGACAAGGTGGAAAAGTTTCTGTCAATCCTCGACTCTGATTCTGCAACTGGACCTGACGGCATCAGCCCACGGGTCCTAAAATCCTGTTCTTCCGCTCTTTCACTCCCTCTCTCTGTTCTCTTCACCCTCTCTTTTGCTCAAGGTCATCTGCCATCTGCTTGGAAATCAGCCAACATCACCGCTTTGCACAAAAAAGGTGCAAAAACAGATCCTAGCAACTACAGACCAATCAGCCTTCTCCCAATTATCAGCAAAGTCATGGAATCCATCATTGCTTCAGATATGAAATCTTTCCTCTTCTCCAATGGCTTGATCTCTGATCATCAATTTGGTTTCAGACCTGGTCACTCTACTCTGGACATGCTGCTTCTGCTTTCTCAACAATGGCTGGAGGTCCTCGATGCCAAACAGGAAATTAGAGCTGTCTCCCTTGACATATCACGTGCCTTCGATACGGTCTGGCACCCCGCTCTGCTCACCAAACTCTCCTCCTTTGGTATCCATGGAAATCTCCACGCATGGCTGGCGGACTTCCTCTCTAGTCATAGTCAACGTGTGGCCCTGAATGGGTTTCTCTCATCTCCTCTTCCTGTTCAGGCTGGAGTTCCCCAAGGCAGTGTTCTGGGCCCTGTGCTTTTTCTGGTCTTCATCAATGATCTCTCTGACTCTCTTGAAAATCCTCTCTGTCTCTTTGCTGATGACTCTACTCTCTGACGCTCCATTCCTCATCCCTCAGATCGGCAGTCTGCAGCCTCCTCACTCTCTGCAGACCTGGACAAGATCACAGACTGGGCAAACAAGTGGAACATGTCTTTCAATCCTGACAAATGTCACACTCTTACGATGTCTCTCCGAAAAGACCGACTGGACAACCCTCCCATCCACTTTCTGAATAATCCTCTCCAAGAAGTTCTGTCACTCAAGCTTTTGGGTCTCACTATCTGCCATGATCTTTCCTGGGAAAACCACATTTCAAATCTGGCCTCCAAAGCCAGACGCCGACTGGGCATCTTCCATCGTGCGAAGTCCTTCCTTGGCACACCTGAGCTCCTCACCACATACAAGGCTTTCATCCGCAGATCAATGGAATACTGCTCTCCCCTCTGGGCTGGTGCTCCTACCTCACACCTAGCTCGTCTTCACGCTGTTGAAACCAAAGCGTTCAGAATCATTGGAATCTCCCATGATGAAGCTAACTCCAAGGGCCTTTCACTCACTCACCGCAGGCAGGTTGGTGGTCTTTCTGTCTTCTACCGACTCCTCTCTGGCCTTGCCCCCCCCCCCAGCTCTCTCTGGGCTCCGTCCCCCAAATATTCCTACAGGTCGCACAAGATCTGCCTGCAACCCTCTTATGGTTAAACTGCCAAAAATCAAGACTCTCTGCTCACCTTCACTCTTTCATTCCTCTTTTCTCCCACCTCTGGAACAAACTCCCTCACTCTCTTCAATCCCACTCCACCCTCCAGGTCTTTAAAACAGCTGTTCACCAGCATCTCTTATCTTCCCCCATCCAAAACCTTGATCTTTTCTACCCCCGCTAATTTCACCCCAAATCCACTTTTTTGAAATGCCAACTTCTGTCCTGGAAGTCCTTGGTGTCCTTGTGTTTTATACTTCTCCCAACCCCCCCCCCCCCCCTTCCCACGCCTCCTCCCCCCAAGCCCTCTCCCTCCCACACATCTCCCTGCTCTCAAATGTTATGTTTGTGTGCTTTTCCTTCTCTCCCCATCTTGTCTTCCGCTCCCTCTTTTTATATATTTTGTTTGTCTGGTTGATTTGTTTGTGAAATAAATGTTAGCTCTTTCACGAGCCTCGATTCATTATACAAAAAAAATTAAAAAATTGCAGTCCATTGATGATGCAAGTGCAGTCAGATGGCCGATAAGATCGAGCACACTTGCGTGATATCAGACATCGAAGATTTCTGGAGCTGGAGAACCTGTCATCCACTTGACATCGGGGGCTGCCGTCTCCACTTGCTGTCCATCCATGTCCTTCGATCGGATTGGGAATATCAGGACAGCTTGTCAAACTCCTTTGCCAGATTGCAGCCTGATAGTTTGCTCGACGTGTGTGTTAAAGAAGTGTGTCTTCACATGGCGGAAGCTGTGCAGACTCGATTTGTCCTCTGCTGGCTTGGGTATGAGTTGTGATACCAAAACTCCATTGTGGTATCACAGCTCATTGACTTCATTCATTTTGGTGTTGTGGCAGTAAAGCTGACATGTGAATTATTGAATGATGTTGAAAACTTAACTTGGAATATCCCAGTTGATACCAAGTGCAGTGAATGCTTCTCTAAACTTCTGATCATGTAAAGAGAATTTTCAAGGCTTTCAACTTCCTCTGCCCAGCAAGTGCACTGACAGTATCACATCCAGTCCATGGATGAAGTCCCATTAAGGCCATCCATAAATCCCGCCCTCTCGCCATCCGTACAAGCCAAGAGCCACCTTCAGTTGTTTATCTTGTGTCCGAGCATTATCTTGCTGAAAGCTACTCCATCTTTCGAACCACGATGAACATGTTCAATGAACTTGGTATACATCAAATACCACATCAATCCTGTCATTTCCCTCACTGGCATGAAGGATCTGCATGATCACACCTTGAAGTTTCTGGATGAGTCCCATTGCATCTGTGAGTGTAGCACATGGACGAGGTACTTCCTTATCTGGTGATACTTTGCGCTCTCAGAGTTTCGACAGAACAGCATTATTCGTTCTCATCATAGTACCGTCAGTATTTGATAACGCACAAGGCAAAGGGCGAAGAGGGTGACTGACATAGAGCATCGTGCAATTTGAGTTTTCTGTTTTGGGCAATAAAGATTATGTTCCCAAACAACCTTCGATCAGCTTTCAAGACAAATTATTTATTTGTACCTCTGACTGTTTTCTTTCTCATCTCACTGAAAGTTTTCACTTTAAGCTTCTTTATTGTGTATATGGAAAGAGTCACCCTTTTGAGACCACTGCTCTTGGAAATATTAATTTGCCTCTTCTCCCTTTTAAAGCACTGTCAGCAGGCCGAAAGAAACATTAGATCGTGCAACTGCCCCAGTAAGATCTGATGGATCTTCGCCGAATGGGTTTGTCCAGTTGTTGTTCTCCAATAGGTCCACCAAGGAAGCAACATTAGACGTATCTCTCTTTTCACGGCCCATCCCAAGGTCTGCATGACTGAGGAGCTGAGGATTTTGGGTGGAGACATGATGCCGAAGTTTCCTCAGTGCTACTGCAGATGCTCAGCGGTGAGATAATAGCAGGAAACTGTACCATGTTTGAGAGTGAAGCCACGTGTCTGCAGTCTGTGTATCATTGTTCACCGTTTCCTCAGTGGTCTGATCTACAGCAATCCTAGCAAATGGATTTCTATTACTTAGCTGAATGAAGAACCCACCATTTTGAAAAGTGTTCATGCCAGCAGGGCCAGCGCCAGACTATTTTGTGCCCTAGGCAAGGCCAGCTACTTGCATCCCCTCCCCCCCCCCCCCCAATTTTTTTTTTGCCAACTTCGATTATTAATTCTCCCATTTTCCTGACGATGATCAATCCATGCGCTCAACGACGAAATGGCGGCAGCGTTTTGAACATGCCGGATGTGACGTATGGGAGAAGGCACATGGGAGCAGGCTAGGTCCGTTTCAAACAGGATGTGAGGTATGCCACGAAGCGTACATGCTCAAAATTAATCACTTACACTATTATGAACAATGAACTACTAGTACCGACTGCAAAGCCGCAATGAGCCGGCGAAGCCAAAACCTCCTGCCACTATTTTACCCATCACCATGGCATCAGTAGGTTAGGTAGTTCGTAGTAGGTAGGTAGGTAGTTGGTAGTAGGTAGGTGAAGTAGGTACCGTACCTGGTAAGACTTGGTAAAAGAGAAGAGCAGACAGTCCTCCCCAATGGCAATACCTGCATACAATAAATGTCACAAGAAGCTTAAGAAAGTAACTATATGATGTGCTAGCTTAAGGCCTATTTTTAACTGGGCTTAACATACTGTTACGGATCGCGGATTAGATGTTATTTACCGAGCGGTGGTATTGCCGCGACCTAACAGTTCCCCCGATTCTTCCCCAACTCACCCGATTCCACCTGAACGTTGGCCAAATCGCGCTACGCTAAATCAATGATTGGAAAGGACACAACGACTGGGATAAATGAAACGACGCAAGGGGTACAGTTCTCAAGACCTCCGGAGGAGGGTATAATTAGTGGTGGAGAAAAGGGGTAGATAACAAGGTAGAGTGAGGTAAAAGACACAGAAGAGATGTGCACTTAAATACAATCTTATCTTAGCCCAGACAGACCACAGACAAACGGAACAAGGCTGACTTACACAGGGATTGATGGCAGGAAGGGACAGGCAGTCGATAGCATAAGGTGCACCTTGGCTCAGGGACAGGATAAAGCACGGTCCAGTCCAGAGATGCGGGGAGGTGTCACAGCGCTCGGAAGGGACGTCTCTCTTGCTTCAAGCTCAGCGCGCATCTGACATCACCTCCCTCTTCCTGCGCATGCTCAGCGGGGAGTGACACGCCCTCGGCTGGTTGGCTCCGCCCCAGATGGGACCGGTCCGCCGCTCCCATTGGGTGCGGGGGTTACTGGGCTCCGCCCTTGACGAGGAGCTGACAGGGAGCCCCTATTTGGTAACCCCGTCGAGCACATGTTCGATGGCGGCTCGCTGGGAAGGCCTCATGCCCTCCCAACACCCCCTACCAACCAAGCCGGAGTGAGGACGCGCACTCCCTGTGCACGCCGCCGCCGTTGCTGTTGTTGTTGTTGTTGTTGCTGAACCGTGAGGAAGAGCTGCGGGGAGGTATTGGGAGGTCCTAAACTTCCTAACGGTGCCATACAATCACATTCTGGTGCAACGAAGGGTCAGAATTAATGGAAACGAGTCCTTAACTGACATAGACTAAGAATAACTAGCAAGATGTCCTATAGTTGTCTTACATGAGATGCGGTGAACCTGGGCACGACATTTAATGGGGGAAATAGGGGGAGGTCGGGTCTACAGAGTGTTGTTTACAGAAAATGGGACTAGGGAATGGGGGATTGGGGATAGTTGGGAAGTATTGAGGAAATAGGGGAATATTTACAAGCGGATATGGATGGATGCAAATCCCATATCCGCAACATTGCACCCTTCTCTACCTCGGGGCGGCCCGACCCGATACATTTTTACCTACTTTAGTGTGGCACTCAGATGTAGTTCCCTCTACTATTAACTCAACCCTGAGTGCGACAGTTTTACAGATGTTCACAAATGAGTAAATATGTCCCCCTGCGACGTTGCACCCTTCTCCTAACAGAAACACACCCACAGGATAACCGAATCGCGGAAAGCATCCTCAAACTAAACATACAGCCGGTAGGGAGCATCATTTATACAAGACTGATATTTACACTACGATCCAGGACCTGTTCTTTGAGGAACACATGCAGATGTTATGCATAGAGAGAGCACGCATGCCAGCATCGATACACCAACCCACGAGTGCCCTGTGGCCCTACGGCCTTTAATAATGTGCAGAGCACCCCGTCCAAGCACCAAAAGCACCACCCCATTATGCACAGTCAGCACCATCCGGTGCACCAATAAAGTGTTCAATAATAAATGCACAATCAAGTGTCCATGGTCACCGGTGGTGTCGCAGCCGGCCGATGTTCTGCCGCTGGTCTTGCCTTCATGGAGTGCACTTGGCCTTCTGGCTTCTTTAGAAATAAAGAAAGGCGCCAACCGCGTCCATTTCTAAATTGTGGCCGTCAGGGGGGCCAACTAAAAGTGGTTCACCTGTATGGCATAGGTGCCACGTTGACCCAGAGGTCCATCCACGGGTGGTGCTTGACCGCAAAAGAACTGCGGTCCATTGTGGGCGGCCACAAAAATTGCGGTCCATATGGTGTATCGATCCAGGCAGCAAGCAGCGGAAGTACAGGCCCACAACTGCGGAGCCAGCACCTCTCTCTCCTCTCTCTCTGCCCCAAAGCCAGATCCTCGGAGGTGGGAGACAAAAGAAGACAAGTGAGTAAGGTGGTAAGGGCGCAAAAGTGCACGCAATACTAGGTAATGCACACTGGGGGCACATGGGAACCAGGTGAGACAGGTACGTTCCTACCGTACGCCCCCCCCCCCCCACCAGGTAACCTACATTGCCCCTCCCTTACCCCTTACTGTATCCACAAAACACAACACTACCCATAAACATCTACTTTACACATCAACAAACGTCCCTACTGTCTTCCCCGTTCCTCCCATAAACCAAATTCGTCTTCTCTCCCTCCTAACCAATCAAATTTGCCATTTCCAACTCTCATCAAAATTTGCCATCTCCAACTCAACATCAAAATCTGCCATCACCAATTCATCATCAGTCCCTCCTAAGGAGGGAGAGATGGAATCACCCCAATGTCTTATCCACGTCGTGATGCGTCTCACAAATCCACACAGCAATTCTCCTTTCCTGCAACACAGAACAAAGGAACACAGGTGTGGAGTCATCATCATCACCTCAGGTAAGTGGCTGCGTATGGTGCGACAGGTTCATCAATCCTAACTATTTCCTAAATGACTTTAACAACTTTACATTACCCGGGGTCTTTCTCCTGCCAAACCATTGGCCCTCATTACTCTATGTGGTTCGAAGAACCAAAATCCCATTGACCATCTGTGGTGCACACCATCAATTTGGGTCTCACTCCCCGATTCAACACTCGGTGCCCCCGCACAATTTCGGTGGCTGGGTCGTGTGACGCTCCCAGCTGGTCCGCCCACCTGCACACCTCCACCACTGTTGTTGCCTACCGAGCTCACCTGCTCCTCACCCTAACCTAACTAACTGGGGAAGGCCCTCTCGCACTCTCACCCCCTCAGTGCCCTCTCTGGCACGGGCTGCCCGATCCACACCGGGATCCTCAGGCACCCACTGACACTAACGCCTCCCAGAGCCCACCTGCGGCCTCACCTGGCCGACATCTAACAGTGGCGGAGTGCCCAACCATTTCACACTCATACTAACAGGCCACACGACCAGCCAATTTCACCACACCAATGCACCCATCCACAATACCATTCTGCATCCGCACCACAAATGCCAATATCCAACCACAATTTACCTATACCTTCTAACTATTCTTTAAACTACCCTCCCCGGGTACTCGTGAAAAGGGGTCCACTCTTCCCCCATCCACACCTTCGCACCATGCACACCACTCCGTACCACTTACTCCAACTCTCTCCACACCACTCATTCCAATACTCCATGTATTCCACACACCTGTACTTGCACACCTGTGCTCTCATACTTGGTGCCGCCTGCACCCTTCTCTCCCCCAAGCGCATTTGCGCTGATCCACAACACTCACTACTCATACACTGCTCCACACACCTGTCCAGTTCTCACACAGCATCATCTCATCTAACTACTCCCCTCTGAAACTTGCGCTTCCCAGTCGTCCCTTTAAACTATTGCACTCCCTCGTCATTATCATCCACTCTAATCTACCTGCGTCCCCTCTACAGGTATCCTTGTCACTAACTAACCTTAACGTTACCTAATGTCAACTTCGCTAGATCCCTACACACAATATCCTAACCCACCCGGGCTAGTTTTCACTGCCATACACCCCCTAATCTAGTGCTCCTTTGCCCCCCTTCATGGGAAGGGTGGCAGGGATGCCACCCTTACCCACCGGGCAAATCGCTCATCAATCCCCCAGTCCTCTGGCACTAATAAGCCCCCCTTATTCAGAGGTACTGGGTCCCACCTCGGCATCTAAAGCCGAGGCAATCCACGGGGGCGCCTGCTCGCCGGTGTAAGGCCTTCTAGTTTCCCGGGGTCTGGCGGGGGGGTGTCTGGGATCGGCTAACCCGCTCCCCCCTGGGCGGAGTTGAGGACCTCAACCGCCGGGGATCATCCCGGCGCGTGGCTCGACAGTGCCGCGCCAGGTGACCCAGACGGTTGCAAGTATAGCACCTCACCTGATAAGGTGCTTGTCTCCGGAATTCCAAATTTCCCCCCCTGAAGGTCCGAATTGGATTACCCGCTCGTGGTCCACCGCGGGCCACCTCCGGGGCCGCCTGCCATGGTCCAGGTCCCGCCAGGCGCTGGTCCACCAGCCTCCGGACCATGCCCGCCAGGTCAGGACTCACGTCGGGGGCAGGCCCCCTAAGGGGTCCGCCCTCCATCGGGGGTCCCACCTGGCGGACCGCCATTGCGTGACGCTCGCTCCCCCAGGCCAGGGGCCTCGCTGCTTCCCAACGGGCTGCAGCGTCAGCCGCCTGGCTCAGAGTCTGCGGGCGCCACATGGCGAGCTGTTGCCGGAGCTCAATATCCGGGAGGGCCTGGATAAAATGGTCCAGCGCCAGGCTTTCCCAGGAATCCGCTGCCATGTTAGCATGTGCGATCCCCACTGCGCGGCGAATGTCGTGGGTAAGTTCCCCGATGGCTTCCTGGGGCTTGCGTTTTCGCAGCGCGAGCTGAGCTTTAACAAGCTCGCTCTGCTGTTCAATGCCGAATCGATTAATTAGGGCGTCGCAGAGGGCTGGCAGGGTGAGAGCACCCGGTGGTAATGCCGTCAGCACCTCCGCCGCCGCGCCGCGCAATGCGGCCACCAGGTGTACTCCACCTTCGTCCTCACCCCAACCGTTGCCCTTACACACACAGTCAAACTGCGCCAGGTACGCGCGTAGATCACTCTTGCCGTCATACGGCGTGAGTGGGACCTTGTGGGACCACCTCGTATGCGAGTCGTTGCCCGCCTGCCGGACCCCGTGCGTTGCCCCTTGCGGGGTCAGCGCGGGGCCGAACCGGCCGGGCCCCCACAGTACATTACCCCCAAGGGGCTCCCGTGCCTCCCCTGTCCCTCTAAAAACTACCCCTGTTGGTGTCGATGCATGGGTCACACTTCCGCAACCCGCTACCCATTCCATACCACCACAAACTTGCTCACTCACACCTCGCACCTCTCCCATCACCGGACGCTCTCGCTCGCACCCTCGCTCCATACCCTCCGGACCAGCCATACACCTCACTCTTGGCCTCTCACGAACATCCGGGTCCATCTCGACCCCCAAGCTTATTAAATCACCTGGCGCATCATACGCACGACCATATTGGTCACCACTTACACCGGGTCCTCTTTCTCTTCACTTCTCCTCCATCACCTGCGAATCCCTCATCCGGTTAATGAGCAAGCACATCATCACGATCCGAACACAGACTTTGGACCAATTCTTTTACTTCCTCCTTTATCTCTTTCTTATCCTCTCTCCGTCGCTTCTTAATTTCGCTCACCCCTTCTTCCACTTCTTCTAATTTCTGCTTCACCTCCTTCATCTCCTCGTGCGCCCCCTTAAGTTCTTCCTCTAACTCCACCTTATTTTTTTCTATGTGCTCCCGCACCTCCCGCTCTTTAACTTCCATCACCTCTACCACCTTGTTCATTTTCCTCGTCAGGTCCTCATGTACCGTCTGACACTCTTTTTTAATTACCCCTACGTCCTTTTTCATCTCCTTCTGTGTCGATTTTAAACCCTCTATTACCGCTGTGTTCTTCTTTACCTGGTCCCCCAACTCCTTTTGTCCCACTGTCAGTTGTTCTACTCCCAGCGTCAACTCCTCTATACCACCTTGCAATTTTACAGTCCCCTTTCTCACCTCCTTCTCCATGCGCTCCTTACAGTGCCTCACCTCCTCGCGCACTCCTCTGACCTCCTCACTCACACCTCTTCTGATCTCCTCTCCCATCACTTGCATCTCCTGCCCAGATGCCACCCTCATCTGCTCCATTTCCTCCCTGTGAGCATCCAATTTAGTTTCTACCCCCATTCTGACCCCCTCTATCTGCTGCCCCATTTTTTTAACTTCCCTTTCCGCTTGGTCCCTCATGTCCCTCAATTTGCCTTCCATACTGTTTTCTAACCCCTCTAACCCCTTTTTCATCCCTTCCATTTGATTCTCTTGAGCGGCCATTCTGTTTTCTACCCCCGTTAACCCCTCCTGTATTTCCCCTAATCTATTGTCTAATCCCTCTATTCTACTCCCTAACCCTCCGATCTGGGCCCCCATGTCATCCCTCAATTTCTCGCTATTGGACCCCATCCTTTGTTCTAACCGTTCCCCCATTTCTCCCATTTTGCCCCCCATTCTGTCCCCCAATCGCTCACTATCAGCCCTCATTTGCTCACTATCAGCCCTCATTTGGCCCTCCAATCGCTCCCCCTGAGCATCCATTTTTGCCATCATTTGAATCATAAAGACTCGCATGTACTCTGGCATCTCTGGCTCGGCTGCCGCGACCACGGGCGCAGCACAATTTGGTACTGCTACGGTCACGGGCGCGGCAAAATTTGGTGCCGCTACACCCACGTGCGCGAGGACGCCATCTTGTGCGCCCGAAACCTCGTGCGCGAGGACGCCATTTTGCGAACCTGCCGCCCTCACTGCTTCGCTCTCTTCTTGTCCCTCAATTTGGTCCTGGATCGACCCTGCCTCACTCTCCTCTACCGGAACCCAGCCGTCTTGATCTGCCATAGCGCGACTTTCAAAATTCGGGTTTTCCTTTAAAAACAAAACAATTTCCAACTGCTTGTAATTTTGAGCGCGTTAAGCGCGCTTCGGGCCTCGTATCTCACTCCTCGACACCAATTGTTACGGATTGCGGATTAGATGTTATTTACCGAGCGGTGGTATTGCCGCGACCTAACAGTTCCCCCGATTCTTCCCCAACTCACCCGATTCCACCCGAACGTTGGCCAAATCGCGCTACGCTAAATCAATGATTGGAAAGGACACAACGACTGGGATAAATGAAACGACGCAAGGGGTACAGTTCTCAAGACCTCTGGAGGAGGGTATAATTAGTGGTGGAGAAAAGGGGTAGATTACAAGGTAGAGTGAGGTAAAAGACACAGAAGAGATAGGCACTTAAATACAATCTTATCTTATCCCAGACAGACCACAGACAAACGGAACAAGGCTGACTTACACAGGGATTGATGGCAGGAAGGGACAGGCAGTCGATAGCACAAGGTGCACCTTGGCTCAGGGACAGGATAAAGCACGGTCCAGTCCAGAGATGCGGGGAGGTGTCACAGCGCTCGGAAGGGACGTCTCTCTTGCTTCAAGCTCAGCGCGCATCTGACGTCACCTCCCTCTTCCTGCGCATGCTCAGCGGGGAGTGACACGCCCTCGGCTGGTTGGCTCTGCCCCAGATGGGACCGGTCCGCCGCTCCCATTGGGTGCGGGGGTTACCGGGCTCCGCCCTTGATGAGGAGCTGACAGGGAGCCCCTATTTGGTAACCCCGTCGAGCACATGTTCGATGGCGGCTCGCTGGGAAGGCCTCATGCCCTCCCAACACCCCCTACCAACCAAGCCGGAGTGAGGACGCGCACTCCCTGTGCACGCCGCCGCCGTTGCTGTTGTTGTTGTTGTTGTTGTTGCTGAACCGTGAGGAAGAGCTGCGGGGAGGTATTGGGAGGTCCTAAACTTCCTAACGGTGCCATACAATCACATTCTGGTGCAACGAAGGGTCAGAATTAATGGAAACGAGTCCTTAACTGACATAGACTAAGAATAACTAGCAAGATGTCCTATAGTTGTCTTACATGAGATGCGGTGAACCTGGGCACGACATTTAATGGGGGAAATAGGGGGAGGTCGGGTCTACAGAGTGTTGTTTACAGAAAATGGGACTAGGGAATGGGGGATTGGGGATAGTTGGGAAGTATTGAGGAAATAGGGGAATATTTACAAGCGGATATGGATGGATGCAAATCCCATATCCGCAACAATACGTTTTCACAGTAAGTGTGTAGTCTTCTAACTTCAGTCGCTGTCAGGCGCCAGGGCTCGTTCTCTGACTCTCCGGGCACGGCAGCTTCCTCCACCAGAAGACGTTAGCTTGCAGTGATTAATTCGGTGAATTCCGTCTCAACTTCGGATATTTCCGGCCGTGAAAAACTATCCGTATTTCTAAACTAAATATGTAAACCGCTTATACCATATTTCTGGCCGTGAAAAACTATCCCATACGGCCGCGAGAATTTCTAAAAAATAATTCTTCGTCAATGTTAGAATATTTGACGCCGTTTTCACCGTCCGAAACGTGTAATAATATTTTTTCAAATGCTCGAATCTCATTGGTTCTGGTGTTTGATAACGATTTTCGTTGAAGATAACGAGGTTGGTCTTAACGTATTTTAATTACTAATGAGAGGTTTCATTAGATTGTGAATCAAAGAACGACGGGTGAAACAAACTCCTATTGAACTTTTTCGCAATTGTTTTATGCAAACTTCTGCATCCGGTCGATGGCGCCCACCATTGAGCGCTTTCATTTTAGAAATATTTTTGCAAAGGCTCGACTCTCATTGGGTCCGGTGTTTGGTGATGCGTTTTGTTGAAGATAACCAGGCCCGTGCGGGCCGATGTTGGTCTTAAATTATTTTATTAATACATCGGAGGTGCATAAGATTGTGAATCAAACGACGACGGGTGAAAGAAACTCCTAATGAACGTTTTAAATTTGTTATGCATACTTCCGCCTCTGCAAGATGGCTGCGCCCACTGCGCTTCGGATTCTCGAGCCAAGGCATAATCAGGTTTTCAACATAATACGTACTCGTTTATTGACAACACCGGCTTCGCCGGCTATTATATTTTCCTTTTATTATGTTTTTTCTTAAAACAATAATTTGTATAAAACTGTGATCCTTTAAGGTTCAGTAATGCACCCCTCTGATGTCTGCGCCCAAGGCGTCTGCCTAGTTGGCCTAATGGTAGCGGCGGCCCTGCATGCCAGTGTGGATAGGTCTTATTTAATCGTGACATCTGAGCATAATAGATAGGAAGATAGCTTGAATTAATTGGTTTTGTCCATGGCGAAGCACCAAGGAATCATGTTTCGAATACATGAAAGGTGAAGACACCAGTCACCCTCTCGGTTTGCCTAAAGAAGTCCGAGGAGAATATGGACGAGGCAGCAAAAGAGATGAAAATATCAGGTATCCTTTCACATGATTCGTTTGTCAAAGCAGCATCATATGTTGCATGACTTATGTAGTGACGAAGCTTGTACACCACATCAATTGTGTCATCTAGGTTCAGGAGATCTTCACTGTGATTGCTTGAAGCCAATCTTCAAAGCCTATCCAGGCTAACTTCAGCAGAGCTTCATAAATCAGCTTATGAAGATGGAGAGCTCGGTTGCACTGCTTTCCAACCAGAACTTTGCTGACAGATCCTTCGACATGACTTCTGACTCCCCAGCCAGTTGTGAAGTCCAGCCTCTCCAAACATCTGGACGATTGTAGACATCAAGTTTCACATTGTGTGGAACTTCCCCATCATCAGCTCTGGGTATAGATGTTTCCAAATTTCTCTGGGTATCTCCGTGCAACTTCTGTTGCTTTTGCAAACAATGCATGAGCAAGGACCACAACAATGTTTTCAAGTTGCAAAGATGATTTGATGGACATGGATTGATGCAATATTTCATGCACAGTTGACATTTCTGTAAGACTCAAGGTTAGTCTGTCCTGTTAGTCCGTGAGCCAAACAAGATTTGACTACGGAAGAAGAATGGCAAGAAACACCTCCAGAGCTAAGCACCTTTTTGTTTTTAATTATCTTGAGTTTCATATGCCTCAGATCAACCAATTCAAAGTTACAGCCAACTTCCTGAGATATGGTACAAATATGTGGCCATCTGGGAAAATGGCCACCAAAATGGTGTTTAGCTGTGGATCGTCCATCACATTTTAAAGCAGTAAAACCGTTTCAAATATTTTGCTATGTCTGTCCGTCCGTCAAAAATAAAGAAAAAAAATATTTGTAACACACCGTGTTTAATTCTAAAGGGTAACTGTAAAAGGCTCTAATGGGTAAATCTAAAGGTTTCTAAAGGTTTCTAAAGGGTAAATCTAAACGTTTCTAAAGGGTAAATCTAAAGTTTTCTGAAGGGTAAATCTAAAGGTTTCTAAAGGGTAATTCTCAAGGTTAATTCTGAAGGGTTCTAAAGGTTTCTAATGGGTAATTCTCAAGGTTAATTCTGAAGGGTTCTAAAGGTTTCTAATGGGTAATTCTCAAGGTTAATTCTGAAGGGTACTTTTGAAGGGTTCTAAAGGGTAAATCTAAAGGTTTCTAAAGGGTAAATCTAAAGGTTTTTAAGGGTAATTCTCAAGGTTAATTCTGAAGGGTTCCAAAGGTTTCTCAAGGGTAATTCTCAAGGTTAATTCTGAAGGGTTCCAAAGGTTTCTCAAGGGTAATTCTCAAGGTTAATTCTGAAGGGTTCCAAAGGTTTCTCAAGGGTAATTCTCAAGGTTAATTCTGAAGGGTTCCAAAGGTTTCTCAAGGGTAATTCTCAAGGTTAATTCTGAAGGGTACTTTTGAAGGGTTCTAAAGGGTAATTCTAGAGTTTTCTAAAGGATCATTCTAATGGGTTATAAACGGTAATTCTCAAGGTTTCTAAATGATCATTCTAAAGGGTGATTATAATGGGTTATAAAAGGTAATTCTAAAGGGTCATTTTAAAGGGATATGAAGGGTAATTCTAATGGTTCTAAAATGTAATTTTATAGGGTCTAAAGAGTAATTATAAAGGGCTCTAAAGGGTAATTATAAAGGGTTCTAAAGTGTAATTATAAAGGGTTCTAATGAGTAATTATAAAGGTTTCTAAACGGTTCTAAAGGGTAATTCTAATGGTTCTAAAATGTAATTTTATAGGGTCTAAAGAGTAATTATAAAGGGCTCTAAAGGCTAATTATAAAGGTTTCTGAATGGTTCTAAAGCGTAATTCTAAAAGGTCATTCTAAATGGTATTTCTAAATTGTTCGAAAGCGTAATTTTGAGGGGTTTTAAAGGGTAATTCTAATGTGTTTGTTCGTTTGTAGGCTTTTCCTATTTCATTAGGTCATCTCTTATTGATTCTAGAAGAGATTAACTTATAAAATGGGTTGTGATGTCCGGTCGTCCGTCCATTAACTTTTTGCCATTTTTGCTACTCCTCCCTTGTCACCCAGGTGGTTGTTCTGTAACCTGTCACTTGAATACAAGACATTAGCCTGCATAATTGCTCGGGGCTTTGATGTCGGATCATGTTGGCTCCCAGGTGTTTGGCAACCCAGGGGACGGGTTGGCGTTAACCCCCAAACTTCTGATCTCTACTCCCTTATTTGCCAACCGATTGCTCTGAAACCAGACACAGCCCTTCGACTCGATGGTCCGAAGAATCACTCAATCTTAGATGTTTCAATTTCCAATCCTTGGGGCTCCCTGGGAGCCCCAAGGATTTGGGTCCCCCCCAAATCAGCAGTGGTCTGAATTACAACCTCAAGAGATGATGGTCAGCCCACATGACATTCCAGGTACTAGACTAATTGAAAAACAGTGATGTCTTGCCACCATTTTTGGTAGTCAAATCTGGTTTGGCTCATGGACTATAGCACCAACTCCATCCACTCCCCTACCATCCCACCTTATTGATATCCCTCCTCACACAATCTTCCCATTTAAACTACGGTCTACCTCTTTTTCTCCTACTTTACTTCCTCAACCTATCCTCTCTTTGCCATTCTGTCTTCCTTCATCCGCACCAAGTGTCCAGCCCATTTCAGCTCGCTTTTTCCCAATCTCCCCGTCAAACTCATCTGCACACCAAATCCCCTCCCTCAGTTCATCCACCCTCCTTCTACACACCCTCTTCACTCTACCGTGAAGTACACACCCTCTTCACTCTAACATGAAGTACACACCCTCTTCACTCTACTTCACCTCCCTCTTCACTCCCGCTAATTTTATGACCCAGTTGTTCTTGCAGACCTATAACCTATGTTGTTGGCTCTTTGTCAGTGCCACCATTTCGAAAAAATAATGTCTTGTCACTTGTCAAAATAATGTGATGTCTTGCCACCATTTTTGGTAGTCAAATCTGGTTTGGCTCATGGACTATAGCACCAACTCCATCCACTCCCCTACCATCCCACCTTATTGATATCCCTCCTCGCACAATCTTCCCATTTAAACTACGGTCTACCTCTTTTTCTCCTACTTTACTTCCTCAACCTATCCTCTCTTTGCCATTCTGTCTTCCTTCATCCGCACCAAGTGTCCAGCCCATTTCAGCTCGCTTTTTCCCAATCTCCCCGTCAAACTCATCTGCACACCAAATCCCCTCCCTCAGTTCATCCACCCTCCTTCTACACACCCTCTTCACTCTACTGTGAAGTACACACCCTCTTCACTCTAACATGAAGTACACACCCTCTTCACTCTACTTCACCTTCCTCTTCACTCCCGCTAATTTTCTGACCCAGTTGTTCTTGCAGACCTATAACCTATGTTGTTGGCTCTTTGTCAGTGCCACCATTTCGAAAAAATAAAGGTAGGCCGGCATCACACAACACTTTGCCTTTCAATATTCTTGATATTTTTCGATCTGCCATTACTCTCTCCATGCACCTCCATGCATTTACACCCACCTGAATCCTCTTCCACACCTCTGCCATCAGATTTACCATCACCGGTCACTGTTCCTCCCAGGTACTCAAACCTATTTTCCTGTTTGATGTCCTTCCTCTCCAACCTGATATCCATTTCCTTCCTTGCTCTGCTGTCTGACCCACATCACCCCCATCTTCTAGATCTGCATACTCATCCTCAGCCCATGCTGCCAGAATGCCTCCTTCCACTCCCCGAGTACTTCCAGCATCTCCCACTTACTCTCCACTACAACAACCAGTTCATCTTCATACGACATCCTCCCCAGAGTACCCCTCATATTTACCCTCCTGTTTACCAGCTCCATCACCATAGAACCACCTTTGGAGGCCATTTTTCCCTGCAGGGTGGGGGTTGGCCTTTTTCAGGCACCGTGGTCCCCTTTTTGAAGCAATGTTTTATGGCCGGATGCCCTTCCTGTCGCCAACCCTGTTAGTCGCCTCTTGCGACACACAGGGAATTACTAGTGAACTGGTACTCAATTTGCCGACCTCGAAAGGATGACAGGCTGAGTCAACTGCCCTTGCGTTAATTCAGCGATCGACCGGGATTCAAACTCCAGGATCCTAGGATCCCAAGCCGGCACCCTAACCGCTAAGCCAACACCAGGCTCAGCTCCATCACCATGATAAAGCAAAACTCTTCCCTTTGTTCCCTTGTAGATCCCTTCCACCAACCTAACTTCTGCTTCTGGAACTCTCATCTATCTCAGTGTCACCTTCACCATCTCTCTCGGGATAATTTCGTCGGTCTTTTCCTGGTCATCAAATTCCAATGCAATGTCTCCCTGCACCTCCAACCTCTTCTCCACCAGCTGTCTCAGTGTGAACATTCCATATGTCCCCCCTTAACCTTTATATACCCTTGTTGTTCTTCACTGAACTCTATCTCCACACTCTTCCTTATCCTCTCATCCAGAATCCTCTCCAGTACCTTCATGACATGACTTCTTAGTGTAATGCCTCTGTACTTCCCCAGATCTTGAACGTCACCTTTCCTCTTCCATATCGGCAGAATTATCCATGTATTCCAATCCTCCGGAATCCAGCACCAGGATACATGTACATGGACATGTACAATACATGAACATTCAACAGCCTTTTCGTCCAACTGACTCCGACCTATCCCGCAGCAACTAGCATCTCTGTATGCACCTCATTAATGCCTGGTGCTCTTGCCTTCTTCATCCTCTTCAATGCTGTCTGCACCTCTTCCTTCATGATCTCCACGAACTCCACTTGCCTCCTCGACATAACACGGAAGCGCCAGCTCACCGTTGCTTCCTCCCTGATTCAAAAGCTCTATAGCCATAAGTTGCCACATTGCAGCTGACTAAACAGCTATCCAAATGATTTATTAGCATTATGATGCTAACATAATGATAATATTGTAGCGGCTACCGCTGGGTTTTCACAATCGCCTTGCACCTATCAAGGACGCGGAGCGATCACCATGCCGGGCTCGTCCAGGACGCCCGGGCAGGCCTGCGCTCAACTTGCCAGGCCTCGGTCGGGACGCCCGGGTATGCCCGGGCAGGCTCGCCCTCAACTTGCCAGGCCGCAGCCAGGACGCTCGGCCACGCCCCCTCTCGCCTTTCCTGGGCAAACGCTCCGGGATAATATGTATATATATTGCTGCCCGATAAACGGGCTTTTCAGAGTGCCTGAGTGTTTGGTTTGATTAAAGCAACTCGGATGAATTCCAGCTTTTTGTCGCGTCCATTCTTCCGATCGATGTGGGAGCCCCAGCTCCTTCATTGGTGACCTACCGACATGTACACGGCAGTCGCCCTTAAACTGCCTACCTTCTGGGAGGCTCACGCGGCGGTTTGGTTCGCACAGGCGGATTCCCTGTTCGCCCTGCGAGGCATCACGGCCGACGACACCCGCTTCCACCATGTGGTAGCAGCGCTCGGTTCGGCCACCGCGGCCCACGCCCTGAGCCTCCTCGAGAGCCCGCCAGCCGCTGACAAATACGGCGCGATTAAGAAGCTTCTCCTCAACGCTTTCGCCCTCCCATCGGCGGAACGTGCACGGCGCATGCTCGACCTGCCCGAGCTCGGCGACACGCGCCCTTCCGAGCGAATGGACTACATGCTTTCACTGCTCGGCGAGCACTCTCCGGCATTCCTGTTCCGGGAGCTGTTCCTCCGTCAGCTGCCTAAGCCGGTACGCCTCGCCCTGGCAAGCACGACGATCACAGATCCCCGGGCCCTTGCCAGAGAAGCCGACAAGATCTCCGCCGCAGGACAGCGCATCGCAGCGGCGACATGGGACCCACCGCCGTCCGATGCAACACCCATGGCGCCCGAGCACCCGGCACGGTCGACGACCGAACTGCCGACGCAATTGGCGGCCGCTACACCGAGCTGACCACCTCCAGCACGACGACCGGGGCCTCCACCTGACCAAGCGTGGTGTTACTATCATGCCAGGTTTGGACAGAAGGCCCGGACATGCCGACCCCCGTGCACCTTCGGCAGGCCGGGAAACGGCCGGGCCGGCGTTCATTACCAGCCATGAGCGCCGGCCACACGGGCAACTTACTGTTCATCATGGATAAAGCGTCCGGACGGCGCTTCCTGTGCGACACCGGCGCCCAACTGAGCGTCATACCCGCCTCTGACCAGGACAGGCAATCCGCGGTTTGCGGCCCCTCCTTGGTTGCGGCCAACGGATCGACCATCTGCACCTTTGGCCCGCGCAACGTCACCCTCTGCTTCGGCGGCCAACGCTTTGCTTGGACGTTTGTAACCGCAAACGTGCCCATGGCTCTGCTAGGCGCCGACTTCCTCTGCGCACACGGACTGCTGGTGGACGTCCAACGGCGTCGTTTAATCAACGCCGAAACCTTCAGCTCCCTGGTATGCACATTGAGCAGCTCCGCGCCGACCGAGCTGGCATGCGCTGTCCCGGCGGCGAACGAGTTTGCTCGCCTGCTCACGGAGTTCCCGGCCCTCACGCGGCCGACGTCTTCGGCCGTCGAAGTATGGCATGGGATCGAGCACCACATACCAACCACGGGCCCGCCGGTCTACGCCAGGGCCCGCCGCCTCGACCCAGCCAAGCTCGCCGTGGCGAAGGCCGAATTCGACGCGTTGGAGCACCTCGGCATCGTGCGGCGCTCCGATAGCGCGTGGGCCTCGCCACTGCACATCGTGCCAAAGCCGGGGGGTGGATGGCGCCCGTGTGGCGACTACCGCCGTCTCAATGATGCTACCACCCCCGACAGGTACCCGATCCCGCATATCCAAGACTTCTCCGCCCGTCTGGCGGGACGGGTCATTTTTTTGAAAATTGATCTCATACGGGGATATCACCAGGTACCTGTCAGGGCGGCCGACGTCCCTAAAACGGCAGTCATCACGCCGTTCGGCTTATTCGAATTCTTGCGGATGCCGTTTGGTCTCAAGAACGCGGCTCAGGCGTTCCAGCGCTTGATGGACGGTATGCTGCGTGACCTGCCGTTCCTTTTCGTTTACCTGGACGACATCCTCGTCGCCAGCACGTCCCGGGCCGAGCACCTCCTCCACCTCCGAACACTGTTCGGGCGCCTCAGCGAGCACGGCCTCATCGTCAACCCGGCCAAATGCCACTTCGGCACGACGGCCGTTGATTCTTTGGGCCACCACATCACCAAGAACGGGGCCGTGCCGCTGCCAACCAAGGTCGAGGCCATCACCACGTTCCCGCGTCCCCGCACCATAAAGGCCCTGCAGGAATTCCTGGGAATGGTGAATTTTTATCACCGCTTCATGCTCCGCGCTGCTCAACTCATGCGGCCCCTCTACGAAGCCCTCCGGGTCAAGCCGGCCAAGCACGACATCGCCTGGTCCACAGCAATGGATGCGGCCTTCCAAAGCTCAAAGCGGGCCCTCGCCGACGCAACACTGCTCGCTCACCTGGTGCTCAATGCTCCCATCGCCCTCACCACGGATGCCTCCGACTACGCGGTGGGCGCCGTACATGAGCAATGGGTGAACGGGGTTTGGCAGCCACTCGCTTTTTTCAGCCGGCAGCTCCGGCCTAACGAGCTCAAATACAGCACGTTTGACCGGGAGCTCCTCGGTCTACACCTGGCCATCCGCCATTTCCGCCACCTCCTGGAGGGCCGATCTTTCACGGCATTCGTCGACCACAAGCCGTTGGTTTACGCCATGGCCAAGGTCACGGAGCCGTGGTCGGCCCGCCAACAGCGCCACCTCTCCACCTTGTCGGAGTTTACCACGGACATCCGGCACGTCGCCGGCAAAAACAACGCCGTGGCCGACTGTCTTTCCCGGGCCAGCGCGAACGCGGTCCACCTGGGCGTGGACTTTGCGCTTATGGCGGCGGACCAAACCACCGACACCACGGTGCAAGCCCTCCGGGCGGCGGACACGGGCCTCCGCCTGGCCGACATCCCCTTCGCGGACACTGTCCTGCTCTGCGACGTCTCCCAAGGCCAGCCTCGCCCCATCGTGCCCGTCACCTGGCAACGCCGCATCTTCGCCTCCCTCCACGGCCTTTCCCACCCGGGCCGGAAAACTTCCCAGAAGCTGGTGTCGGCGCGATTCGTCTGGCACGGCCTTCGTCGGGACGTCCGCGATTGGACCAGCACCTGCACGGCCTGCCAACGGGCCAAGGTCCACCGACACACCCAGGCCCCGCTGGCACCTTTCACCATGCCCGAACGACGTTTCGACCACGTCAACGTGGATCTGGTGGGCCCCCTCCCCCCGTCACGGGGGTTCACACACCTGCTCACCATGGTGGACAGGACCACCAGGTGGCCGGAGGCCGTTCCCCTCGTCTCCACCACCACCGCCGACGTGGCGCAGGCTTTCATCGCCACCTGGGTCGCCCGCTTCGGCGCACCGGTGGACATCTCGTCAGACCGCGGACCACAGTTCACCTCCGAGCTGTGGGGCGCGGTCGCCCGCAACCTGGGGGTCAAGCTCCACCGTACTACGGCCTACCACCCCCAAGCAAACGGGTTGTGCGAGCGATTCCACCGCTCCATGAAGGCCGCGCTCATGGCCGGCCTTCAAGACGGCGGTTGGGCCGACCGACTGCCGTGGGTCCTTTTGGGCCTCCGCACGGCCCCCAAGGAGGACCTCCAGGCATCCACCGCTGAGCTTGTCTATGGCCAGGCGCTACGCGTCCCGGGCGAATTCGTGCCCGACGCTACCAGTCCCTGGTCCGCAGCTCACCAGCGCTCGGACCTCCAGGAGGCCGCCCGACGGTTTGCCCCCGTGCCAACATCCCACCACGGTGACCCCCAGTCCTACGTCCCCCCAGCACTTCGCACAGCGGAGTATGTTTTTGTGCGTCACGACGCACATCGGGGGCCACTCCTGCCGCCGTACGACGGGCCCTTCCGGGTGCTGCGACGGGACGACAAGTCGTTCGTCATCGACATCGGCGGCAGGTCGGACCGGATTGCGGTGGACCGCCTCAAGCCGGCGCACGTGGACGTCGACCACCCACCACGGGTGGCCCTTCCGCCGCAGCGAGGCCGCCCCCCATCCACGGTGCCCCCCACTCGACCGCCCACCACCACACCGGACCCCCTCCCACGACCCGCCAGGGGTCGCTTCGGCCGGGTCATCAGGACCCCCCTCAAATTGACCCTGCCGGTGCAAGTCGATTCTGGGGGGACGTGTGTAGCGGCTACCGCTGGGTTTTCACAATCGCCTTGCACCTATCAAGGACGCGGAGCGATCACCATGCCGGGCTCGTCCAGGATGCCCGGGCAGGCCCGCGCTCAACTTGCCAGGCCTCGGTCGGGACGCTGGGCCACGCCCCCTCTCGCCTTTCCTGGGCAAACGCTCCGGGTTAATATGTATATATATTGCTGCCCGATAAACGGGCTTTTCAGAGTGCCTGAGTGTTTGGTTTGATTAAAGCAACTCGGATGAATTCCAGCTTTTTGTCGCGTCCATTCTTCCGATCGACGTGGGAGCCCCAGCTCCTTCAATATTCACTTTATGTTACCTTTGGTTATATGTGGCTTTATGTTAGCATCGCTTGCGTTTAAAAGCAATTTGCATTCATGAAGCATGGTAATTTAAATGCACATGCTGTAGCGGTTACCGCTGGATGCACACAATCGCCTTGCACCGGCCAGAACACGGCCAGACGCGCCGCTCCCGGGCATGCCCGGACTCACTGTTCCCGGGCACGCCCGAACCTCCCGGGCACGCCCGGTCTCGTCTTTCCCGGGCATGCCCGCTCTCGCCTTTCCAGGGCTCGCCCAGAGCGTCCGGGCATGCCCGCTATCACCTTTCCAGGGCTCGCCCAGAGCGTCCGGGCATGCCCGCTATCGCCTTTCCAGGGCTCGCCCAGAGCGTCCGGACATGCCCGCTATCGCCTTTCCAGAGCTCGCCCAGAGCGTCCGGGCATGCCCGCTCTCGCCTTTCCAGTGCTTGTCCATAGCGCCCGGGCACGCCCAGCCTCGACTTGCCAGGCCGCAGCCAAACACGCCCGGGCAGGTCCAGACTCGCCTTTCCAAGGCTCGCCCTTGACACCCGGGCATGCCCGGTATAGCTTTTGCCGGGCAAACTTCCCGACATAAATGTGTATATATATTGCTGCCCGATAAACGGGCTTTTGTCAGAATACCTGAGCTGTTTTGTTTTAATAAAGCAACTCGGACGAATTCCGTCTTTGGTCGCGTCACTTCTTTCGACTCGCGTTGGAGCGCAGCTCCCTCACTGGTGACCTACCGACATGGACACGGCAGTGACTCTTAAACTGCCTACCTTCTGGGAGGCTCACGCGGCTGTTTGGTTCGCGCAAGCGGACTCCCAGTTCGCCCTGCGAGGCATCACTGCAGACGACACCCGCTTCCACCACGTTGTGGCAGCGCTCGGTTCCGCCACCGCGGCCCGCGCCCTGAGCCTCCTCGAGCACCCGCCCGCTGCCGGCAAGTATGACGCGCTGAAGACGCTCCTCCTCGACGCTTTCGCCCTCTCACCGGCGGCACGCGCACGGCGCCTGCTCGACCTGCCCGAGCTCGGCGACACGCGCCCGTCCGAGCGCATGGACTATATGCTCTCGCTGCTCGGTGAGCACTCTCCGGATTTTCTGTTCCGCGAGTTTTTCCTTCGCCAGCTGCCTCACCCGGTACGCCTCGCCCTGGCTGGCACGTCGATCACCAATCCCCGCGCCCTCGCCAGGGAAGCCGATAAGATCTCCTCGGCGGGCCAACACATCGGCGCGGCTACCTGGAGCCTGCCGCCGTCCGAGGCGACGCCCGAGCACCCTGCGCGGTTGGAGGCCGAACTGCCGGTGAAACTGGCGGCCGCCACGCCGCACCGACCGCTTCCGACACGACGGCCGGGGCCTCCACCTGACCAGGCGTGGTGTTATTACCACGCCAGGTTCGGACACAAGGCTCGGACGTGCCGACCCCCGTGCACTTTCGGCAAGTCGGGAAACGGCCGGGCCAGCGTTCATTCCCAGCCATGAGCGCCGGCCACTCGGGCAACTTGCTTTTTATTCGGGACAAAGCATCCGGGCGGCGTTTCCTTTGTGACACCGACGCCCAACTGAGCGTCATACCCGCCTCCGAGCAGGACAGGCGGGACGCCGTTTGCGGCCCCTCTTTGGTCGCTGCTAATGGCTCGGCCATACGCACTTTCGGCCCGCGCAATGTCACCCTCTGCTTCGGCAGCCAGCGCTTTCAGTGGACCTTTGTGACCGCCTGCGTCCCTATGGCTTTGCTGGGCGCCGACTTCCTCTGCGCGCACGGGCTGCTGGTCGACGTCAAACGTCGTCGCCTTGTCAATGCCGAGACCTTCAGCTCCCTGGCGTGCACGATGAGCAGCTCCACGCCGACCGAACTGGCGTGCGCCCTCCCGACGGCGAACGAGTTCGCTCGCCTGCTCGCGGAATTCCCGGCCCTCACACGGCCGACGTTTTCGGCCGTCGCAGTGCGGCATGGGATCGAGCACCACATACCCACTACGGGCCCGCCGGTCTATGCCAGGGCCCGCCGCCTCGACCCGGCCAAGCTCGCCGTGGCAAAGGCCGAGTTCGACGCGTTGGAGCACCTCGGCATCGTGCGGCGCTCCAATAGTGCGTGGGCGTCACCACTGCACATCGTGCCAAAGCCGGGGGGCGGATGGCGCCCGTGTGGCGACTACCGCCGCCTCAACGACGCTACCACCCCCGACAGGTACCCGATCCCGCACATCCAGGACTTTTCCGCCCGTTTGGCGGGACGGGTCATATTTTCCAAAATTGACCTGATACGGGGATACCACCAGGTACCTGTCCAGGCGGCCGACGTCCCGAAGACGGCCGTCATCACGCCGTTCGGCCTGTTCGAATTTTTGAGGATGCCGTTTGGCCTCAAGAACGCGGCCCAGGCGTTCCAGCGCTTAATGGACGGCATGCTGCGCGACCTGCCATTTCTTTTCGTCTATCTGGACGACATCCTCGTCGCCAGCACGTCCCGCGCCGAGCACCTCCTCCACCTCCGAACACTGTTCGGTCGCCTCAGCGAGCAAGGCTTAATTGTCAACCCGGCCAAATGCCACTTCGGCACGACGACCGTTGACTTTTTGGGCCACCGCATCACCAGGACCGGGGCCGTGCCACTGCCGACCAAGGTCGAGGCCATCACCACGTTCCCGCGTCCCCGTTCCATCAAGGCCCTACAAGAGTTCCTCGTCATGGTGAATTTTTATCACCGATTCGTGCCCCGCGCTGCTCAGCTCATGCGGCCCCTTTACGAGGCCCTCCGGGGCAAGCCGGCCAAGCATGACATCGTTTGGTCCGCGGCCATGGACGCGGCCTTCGCGAGCGCAAAACGGGCCCTCGCCGACGCAACGCTGCTGGCTCACCCAGTGCTCAACGCGCCCATCGCCCTCACTACGGATGCCTCCAACTACGCGGTGGGCGCCGTCCATTAACAATGGGTGGACGGGGTTTGGCAGCCACTCGCTTTTTTCAGCCAGCAGCTCCAGCCGAACGAGTTAAAATACAGCACGTTCGACCGCGAGCTCCTCGGTCTATTCCTGGCAGTTCGCCATTTCCGACACCTCCTGGAGGGCCGCCCGTTCACGGCTTTCGTCGACCACAAGCCGTTGGTCTACGCAATGGCCAAAGTCACGGGGCCGTGGTCGGCCCGCCAGCAGCGCCACCTCTCCGCCGTGTCGGAATTCACCACGGACATCCGGCACGTCGCCGGCAAAGACAACGCTGTGGCCGACTGTCTTTCTCGGGCCAGCGCGAACGCGGTCCACCTCGGCGTGGACTTCGCGCTCATGGCGGCCGACCAGACCACCGACACATCGGTGCAGGCCCTCCGGGCGGCGGACACGGGCCTCCGCCTGGCCGACATCCCCTTCGCGGGCACCGTCCTGCTCTGCGACGTCTCCCAGGGCCAGCCTCGCCCCATCGTGCCCGTTTCCTGGCAGCGCCGCATCTTCGCCTCCATCCACGGCCTTTCTCACCCGGGCCGGAAAGCTTCTCAGAAGCTGGTGTCGGCGCGTTTCGTCTGGCACGGCCTTCGACGGAACGTCCGCGACTGGGCCAACGCCTGCACGGCCTGCCAGCGGGCCAAGGTCCACCGCCACACCCAGGCCCCGCTGGCACCTTTCACCGTGCCTGCACGGCGTTTCGACCACGTCCACGTGGACCTGGTGGGTCCCCTGCCCCCATCGTGGGGGTTCACCCACCTGCTCACCATGGTGGACAGGACCACCAGATGGGCGGAGGCCGTGCCCCTCACCTCCACCACCACCACCGACGTGGCGCAGGCGTTCATCGCCACCTGGGTCGCGCGCTTCGGCGCACCAGCGGACATCTCGTCCGACCACGGCCCACAGTTCACGTCCGAACTTTGGGGCGCGGTCGCCCGCTCGTTGGGGGTCACGCTGCACCGCACCACGGCCTACCACCCCCAAGCCAACGGGTTGTGCGAGCGGTTTCACCGCTCCATGAAGGCCGCACTCATGGCCGGCCTTCAGGACGACGGTTGGACCGACCGGCTGCCGTGGGTCCTTTTGGGGCTCCGCACGGCCCCCAAGGAGGACCTCCGGGCGTCCGCCGCCGAGCTCGTCTACGGCCAGCTGCTCCGCGTCCCGGGCGAGTTCGTGCCCAATGCTACCAGTCCCTGGTCCGCCGCACACCAGCGCTCGGACCTCCAGGAGGCCGCCCGCCGATTTGCCCCCGTGCCAACGTCCCGCCACGGTGGCCCCCAGTCCTACGTCCCCCCGGCGCTTCGCACAGCGGAGTACGTCTTTGTGCGTCATGACGCGCACCGGGGGGCACTCCCGCCGCTGTACGACGGGCCCTTCTGGGTCCTGCGACAGGGCGACAAGTCCTTTGTCGTCGACGTTGGCGGCCGGTCGGACCGGATCTCTGTGGACCGCCTCAAACCGGCACACATGGACGTCGACCGACCACCACGGTTGGCCCTTCCTCTGCGGCGAGGCCGCCCCCCGTCCACAGTTCCCCCCGCTCGACCACCCACCACCATGTCGGACCCCTCCCCACGACCCTCCAGGGGTCGCTTCGGCCGGGTCATCCGGACCCCCCTTAAATTGACCCTGCCGGTGCAGGTCGATTCTGGAGGGGCGTGTGTAGCGGTTACCGCTGGATGCACACAATCGCCTTGCACCGGCCAGAACACGGCCAGACGCACCTCTCCCGGGCATGCCCAGACTCACTGTTCCCGGGCACGCCCGAACCTCCCGGGCACGCCCGGTCTCGTCTTTCCCGGGCTCGCCCAGAGCGTCCGGGCATGCCCGCTATCGCTTTTTTTTTTTTTTTTTTTTTTTTTTTTTTTTGTATAAAAGATCGAGGCTCGTGAAAGAGCGAACATTTATCACACAGAAAGACAAACCGACAAACCGACACATAACCGACAAACCGACACATAGAACAAATAACATCGGGAGCGGTAGACAAGATGGGGAGAGAGGGGGAAGGACACAAACACAACACAACACAACACAACACAACATTTTAGAGCAAGAACCGAGAGACATGGAGACATCGAGAGATCTGTGGGAGGGAGAGGGCTTTGGGGGGGAGGCATGGGAAAGGGGGTGGGAGAGGCATAAAACATATGGACACTGCCAGGACTACCAGGAAAGAAGTTGGAATTACAAACAAGGTGGATCTGGGGTGAATTAGTGGGGGTAGAAAAGATCAAGGTTTTGGATGGGGGAAGATAAGAGATGGTGGTGAACAGCTGTTTTAAAGACCTGGAGGGAGGAGTGGGATTGAAGGGAGTGTGGGAGTTTGTTCCAGAGGCGGGAGAAAAGAGGAATGAAGGAGTGAAGGTGAGCAGAGAGCCGAGATTTCGGCAGTTTAACCATCAGAGGCTTGCTGGCAGATCTTGTGCGACCTGTAGGAATACTTGGGGGACAGAGCACAGAGAGAGCTGGGGGAGCAAGGCCGGAGAGGAGTCGGTAGAAGACGGAAAGACCACCAACCTGCCTGCGGTGAGTGAGTGAGAGGCCCTTGGAGTTAGCTTCATCACGGGAGATTCCAATGATTCTGAATGCTTTGCTTTCAACAGCGTGAAGACGAGCTAGGTGTGAGGCAGGAGCACCAGCCCAGAGGGGAGAGCAGTATTCCATTGAGCTGCGGATGAAAGCCTTGTACGTGGTGAGGAGCTCAGGTGTGCCAAGGAAGGACTTCGCACGACGGAGGATGCCCAGTCGGCGACTGGCTTTGCAGGCCAGCTTGGAAATGTGGTTTTCCCAAGAAAGATCATGGCAGATAGTGAGACCCAAAAGCTTGAGCGACAGAACTTCTTGGAGAGGATTGTTGAGAAAGTAGATGGGAGGGTTGTCCAGTCGATCTTTTCGGAGAGACATAGTAAGAGTGTGAGATTTGTCAGGATTGAAAGACATGTTCCACTTGTTTGACCAGTCTGTGATTTTGTCCAGGTCTTCAGAGAGTGAGGAGGCTGCAGACTGCCGATCTGAGGGAAGAGGAATGGAGCGGCAGAGAGTGGAGTCATCAGCAAAGAGATAGAGAGGATTTTCCAGAGAGTCGGAGAGATCATTGATAAAGACCAGAAAAAGCACAGGGCCCAGCACACTGCCTTGGGGAACTCCAGCCTGAACAGGAAGGGGAGATGAGAGAAATCCATTCAGGGCCACACGTTGACTACGACCAGAGAGGAAGTCCGCAAGCCATGCATGGAGATTTCCATGGATACCATAGGAGTAGAGTTTGGTGAGCAGAGCTGGGTGCCAGACCGTATCGAAGGCACGTGATATGTCGAGGGAGACAGCTCTGATTTCCTGTTTGGCATTGAGGACCTCCATCCATTGTTGAGACAGGAGAAGCAGCATGTCCAGAGTAGAGTGACCTGGTCTGAATCCAAATTGATGATCAGAGATCAAGCCATTGGAGAAGAGGAAAGATTTCATATCCGAAGCAATGATGGATTCCATGACTTTGCTGATAATTGGGAGCAGGCTGATTGGTCTGTAGTTAAAAGGATCTGTTTTTGCACCTTTTTTGTGTAAAGCGGTAATGTTTGCTGATTTCCAGGATGCTGGCAGATGACCTTGAGCAAAAGATAGGGTGAAAAGAACAGAGAGAGGGTGAGATAGAGCGGCAGAGCAGGATTTTAGGACCCGTGGGCTGATGCCGTCTGGTCCAGTTGCAGAATCAGAGTCGAGGTTAGACAAAAACTCCTCCACCTTGTCAGGAGAGAAGCACACTGAGTCCAGGAGCAGTTGGGTTCGACTGGGAAAGGTGGGAACAGAGAGAGATGGGTTTGGGACTAAAGATTTTGAGGCAAACACAGAGTTGAGGCATTCGGCTTTGTCACGTGCGATGTCAACTGTGTGGCCATTTGAGGTAAGGGAGGGGATGGAGGGGGAACAAACACCAGAAACGGATTTGACCAGACGCCACCAGGATTTGGAGGAAGGAGACAGGTTTGAGAGTTCGTTCTTGAGTGAGGAGAGATAGTGCTTCCTGGCACTCCTGAGGGTAGACACACACTTGTTCCGAGCTTGGTGGAAGGAACTGAGATTGCCTTCAGTTGGATTAGCCTTCCAAGAGGCAAAGGCAAGTTGTTTCAGGGCAACTGCCTCACCACAAGATTCGGTGTACCATGGACGGGAGGAAGGGTAAGACAACTGAAGACGAGATGGGATAAATCTGTGCATGAGAGAGATCAGTTTGCTTTGGAAGAATTCCCAGGAAGAATTGATGTCAGAGGCAGTGGAGATGGGAGACCAATCCAGACGATTGATGGCTGCTTGAAGCCCGTCCCAGTCGGCCTGAGTGAAATGCCAGACTCTTCGACGCTGACGAGGCTCTCTGAGAATGGCCAGAGAGATGTCCACTTTGACAAGCACATGATCAGAAGAACCGATTGGAGCAGAAGAAGAGCAGCAGACATTAGCAGGGAAGTTTGTCATAACCAAATCTAGAAGAGAAGAAACTCCATTGGCTGAGATCCGGGTCGGGAAATTGACAGATTGTGTCAATCCCAGTGAGTCACAGAAGTCCTTTGCTGAGGTTCCATGACTGGTGAGAGAGGAACCCACACCCAACCAGGTGGCATGATGACAGTTGAAGTCACCACATATGAGGAAGAGAGAGTTGGGATGAGTGGATAGAAGTTGGTCCATGTTGTCAGAGAGTGAAATGTAAATTGAGTCATCACTGTTTGGGGGACGGTACAGAACACATATGAACAAAAGGTGGGAGCGGAGAGGAACCAGTAGCCAGAGGTACTCCTGGGGGTGAGGAGGAGAGAGGGCAGTGCAAGGAGAATGAGGAAGAGAGTTTTTGATAAAGATAGCCACCCCACCACCAGGACGAGGCTCAGGTCTATCATACCGGAAGAGGGAGTAACCAGGAAGAGATATTGAGGAATCAGAGACATCTTGAAGGAGGAAAGTCTCTGTTAAGCAGATCAAGTCTGGATTGTCAGAAGCAACCTGTATGGAGAGATCAGTCAGGTTTGAGCGAAGGCCCCGGATGTTTGAGGTCCATACCGTTAAAGAAGAGAGAGGGGGAGCATCGGGTACAGGACAGGGGAGGGGAGGAGTAGGGTAAGATGAAGGATGAGAGGGGGAGGTAGGGAGAGCAGTTGATAGTGTGTCAGAGATTACAGAAGAGTTCCCAAAAAGGGAAGGATGAGGAGGATGAAAGGTTTGGTGGTGAAGGGATGAGGCAGAGTGAGGGGTTGTTTGAGGGGGGGCATGGGACAGTAGAAGGTTGGGGGGGGGGTGGAGGCATGAGATAGAAGGGAGACGAGGTGGGGAGGAGGCAACTTTGAGAAGGGGGGAGGAGGGAGAATTTGAGAGGAATGGTATGGGGGGAGATTTGAATGGGAGGAGTTGGGGGGGAGTTTTGAAGGGGAGGAGTGAGGCGGGAGTTTAGGAGGGGAGGGGCAAGGGGGAAGTTTAAGAGGGGAGGGGCAAGGGGGGAGTCTAGTAGTGGAGGGGCAAGGGGGGAGTTTAGGAGTGTAGGGGCAAGGGGGGGGGGATTTGGAGGGGAGGGGCAAGGGAGGAGTTTATGAGGGGAAGGGCAAGGGGGGAGTTCAGGAGTGGAGGGGCAAGGGGGGGGATTTGGAGGGGAGGGGCAAGGGGGGAGTTCAGGAGTGGAGGGGCAAGGGGGGAGTTTAAGAGTGGAGGGGAAAGGGGGTAGTTTAGGAGTGTAGGTACAAGGGGGGGGATTTGGAGGGGAGGGGCAAGAGGGGAGTTTAGAAAGTGGATGATTAATGAAAGACGAACATTGATAACAAATTGGGTTTGTTGTGATTTTCAAGTTAGCAATCCGATTCAGAACGATGGAGGAGGGATGGAATGAATGTGAATTTAGACCATGTAGTGAGGGAGACGTATAAGATATTGAATTTCTTTTTTTTGACGTGGAATGAGTTGGAGAGGAAATTGAGAAAAGCCTTTTAAATAGGAAGAAAAACAGCGTGTTGTAATATACCACTGAATAAACCACTGAAGGGGAAAGGGTAAACATATTTAAAATAATATTTAAACAGAACCGTGAACAATCTTATATGCACAAAATACCAACGGGGGGAGGGCCGAGAGGGACCACCACGAGTCACGTGAACAGGGCAAAAGGTGGATGGCAAGGAGATAATGGGAGCGGGGCGAAAAGCACCGCGATACACCTGGACAGAAAGTACAGGATGAGACAACGGCACACGTGGAGAAAGGAAAAATAAATGTTTATTTTTTTTTTTATTTTTTTTTTTTGGGGGGGGGGGTGGTGGGGTGGGGTGGGGTGTGGATTTAAAACGTTAGACAGAGAGTATTACGTTCGGTGTAGAAGGGAAAAACTGAGAGCCAAGCAAAACACGATGTAGGGGACTTAAGTTAACAAACACCGACAAGGGTACAAGGCCGCACACGAGGCGCAGAACAGGATTAATTAATTACGAGTTACAGGAAATTCAAACCAAAACTAACTATAAACAAACAATAAAGCATGGACGATAAAGTAACGAGTTGAAATTTGACAAACACACGAATGAAAAAATAACCACTTTGGATGCCCGGAGAGAAACCAAGCCTCCAGGTCGGAAGCTTCAACAACTAGGCCGCGTGGTCCGCGCGCGGCACGAGATACTCGACTATTTTTTACAGGTATGAAAGATTAACCCCGATAAAACTTCCGAGGGACACTTAAAAGGTACACACACGTAAGATAAACAGTTTAGACAAGAATACAAATGTGACAATGACTTAGCTTCGAGCATGCGCGAAGATCGTGGAACAGCTTCGAAAATCCGTGACCGCCCCGATCAAGATCTCGCGAGATCAAGTGAGGCCTTTCCAGGAAAGTGAGCCTTTCCAGGGCTCGCCCAGAGCGTCCGGGCATGCCCGCTCTCGCCTTTCCAGTGCTCGTCCAGAGCGCCCGGGCACGCCCAGCCTCGACTTGCCAGGCCGCAGCCAAACACGCCCGGGCAGGTCCAGACTCACCTTTCCAAGGCTCGCCCTTGACACCCGGGCATGCCCGGTATAGCTTTTGCCGGGCAAACTTCCCGACATAAATGTGTATATATATTGCTGCCCGATAAACGGGCTTTTGTCAGAATACCTGAGCTGTTTTGTTTTAATAAAGCAACTCGGACGAATTCCGTCTTTGGTCGCGTCACTTCTTTCGACTCGCGTTGGAGCGCAGCTCCCTCAATGCTATACAACTGACTCAGGAGCTCATGCAAGACATTTACCATCTTTCAAAATAAATAAAAAATATAATAAGACTGGTGTGCTATATTCTGAAGCGAAACAGTTAACATATATATACACTTACGTGTAGGGTACTTTATTTAATGATAACCCCCATTTTAAAATGGCTGCCACAGCTGTCACAGGGCAGATCTGAGATGGCCCGACAGCCCAAAACATTTGTGTGACCCTCCCCCAAATCTGTGCCATGCTTCGATCATCAGAGGCACAATTCCTTGATATATTTCACTAATCTACGCCAGACTATCAAACACTCTTTGCCTGTAGCTAATGAAAACTCATTCGAATGTAGTCCAATAACTGACCACCTGCTTGCTGATTTCTCCCGATACTATTATTCCCACAACATTACTCCTTCCATCCCCTCCCACGTGCAACATCTTGTATCCTCCTACCAACATCCTCACCCTGTCTCCTTTCCATTTGGCCTCCTGCACACACAACACTTCCAACCTCTTTCTCTGCATCATCTCCACCACCTCGACTCCTCTCCCCTCCATTGATCCCACATTCAAACTACCTAGCCGAACCTCGTTTCAGAAAAAGCTGCCCGCCTGGCAAAGTTAATACCATATCAGAGTGGCCAGACGGAAGCCTCTCCTCAATGAAAGACACATGAAAGCCCGCTTGGAGTTTGCAAAAAAGCACCTAAAGAACTCTCAGACTGTGAGAAACAAGTTTCTGTGGTCTGATGAAACCAAGATTGAACTGTTTGGCTTCCGTCTGGCCACTCTGCCATAAAGCCCAGATCGGTGGAGTGTTGCAGTGATGGTTGTCCTTCTGGAAGTTTCTCCATTCTCCACACAGGATCTCTGGAGCTCAGCCAGTGTGACCATCGGGTACTTGGTCACCTCTCTTACCAAGGCCCTTCTCCCCCGATTGCTCAGTTTGGCCGGGCGGCCAGCTCCAGGAAGAGTACTGGTTGTTCCAAACTTCTTCCATTTAAGAATTATGGAGGCCACTGTGCTCTTGGGAACCTTCAGTGCAGCAGAAATTTTTTTGTAGGCTTCCCCATATCTGTGCCTCGACACAATCCTGTCTCTGAGCTCTGCAGGCAGTTCCTTCGACTTCATGGCTTGGTTTTTGCTCTGATATGCATTGTCAGCTGTGAGACCTTATGTAGACAGGTGTATGCCTTTCCAAATCATGTCCAATTAATTGAATTTACCACAGGTGGACTCCAATCAAGGTGTAGAAACATCTCAAAGATGATCAAGAGAAATGGGAGGCACCTGAGCTAAATTTCAAGTGTCATAGCAAAGGGTATGAATACTTATGTAAATGTGATATTTCAGTTTTTCCTTTTTAATAAATTTGCAAAACTTTCTAAAATCCTGTTTTCACTTTGTCATTATGGGGTATTGAGTGTAGATTGATGAGGGAAAAAATGAATTTAAACGATTTCAGCAGAAGGCTGCAACATAAAATGTGAAAAAAGTGAAGGGGTCTGAATACTTTCTGAATGCACTGTATATCGACATTGTTTCTCTAACATCTCCGTGAAATCTCAGAATTAAGCATGCCACACTTGTGGAGGAAAACGTCTACCTCCCCCAATCCTTTGCCGTACTCTGTAATGGGATGCTAACGCTCGAGGGCGCATATTCAGCAGCCAAAGTGAGCATCTCTGCCTTGTCGTGCGCTCCGCTTCAGCAACACTAATTGGGCCAAGCAGCGTGCGTCGGTGGGCGTTTTGAAGGGTCCATGCATGGGGCTGGTCTGCCTCAATCACCTTAAAATAGGAGCTCAAAGCCTTGATCCGGATTTCAGAGTGGGCGCTGTGCAGCGAGCGCTATCGCACGTAGGTGCATCTTTGCGAGTGACCTCTCTTTTGAGAAAGATGAAGAAATCGGAAAGTGATTTAACTCTCTGCTCTCACAATTCGTAAATTGAGTAATCTGCTGACCTCGGTTAAGTATATCTCTTGATGTCTTACTGCACCTACACGTTTGGCTGGAAGTGTTGAACGGTCAGTTTTACGCTTCCAACGGTTGGCGATCTTCAAATGAATCAGGTAAGAAATAAATATAAATGGTTCTCTCGGCCATATTAGTTGAAGTGCTTACTTATATGTCGTTTACAATTCAGAAAATTGTTTGAGTCTTGAGATGGTGAGGATGTAGGAAGGCCTCGAATGCACACAGAGTTGGTGTTGGACGTTGGCGCGTTTTATGTACCTGCCCCTGTGCTTTGTGATCTGCACGGCACAGGGTCATTCACAAAAATGTACCCAATTTTAATTGTTTATTAAATCTGATATTTTTAATGCAAGACCACATCATTTTTATGACAGACTAGCCGAAAGCACCCGGCGTTGCCCGGGTTCTTTTTGAATGAATTTACTACTATATTTCAGCTTTTACTCGTTGCCGTAGAAGATTGACTACGATAATTCAGCTCAGCTTTTAATTGTGAAATGGGCCCAGCCCGCCCGACGTGGGCCTCAACCGGCCTCTCCACCTAGCCTATAACCTTCCCAGGGCCTGTCCCAACATTTTTAGTTCTTTTTGAATGAATTTACTACTATAATTCAGCTTTTACTCATTGCCGTAGAAGATTGACTACGATAATTCAGCTCAGCTTTTAATTGTGAAATGGGCCCAGCCCGGCCGAGGTAGGCCTCGACTGGCCTCACCACCTAGCCTATAACCTTCCCGGGGCCGGTCCAGACATTTTTCGTTGTTTTTGAATAAATTTACTACCATAATTCAGCTTTTACTCGCGGCGTAGAAGATTGACTACTATAATTCAGCTCAGCTTTTAATTGCCAAATGGGCCCGGCCCGGCCGAGGTTGGCCTCGACCGGTCTCGCCACCTAGCCTAAAACCTTCCCGGGGCCCGTCCCGACATTTTTTGTATTAGAAGTTTTCTCCTATCTTTCACCGTTCAGATTAGCTTGCGCAGACAAACAAACAAACAAAAACTTTCTTTTTTATATACAGTCACGTGAAAAAGTAAGTACACCCCATGTAAAGTTTTGACTTTTTCAACATATTTCAACATACAGCTATTTGATCTTCATTTCAACAATATTGATAGATAAAGGTGATATAATATTACAAATATCATGAAACATTTACATTTTGTAGTCCATTGTATAATTTAAATAAACATAAATGCAAATTTCGCATGTGGAAAACGTAAGTACACCCCTACATTTATCACTACTTCAAATACCTAAAATTACAATCAGGTGCACCAGCTCAGGTGCAAATGATTAGAACATCATTAGAGAGGATCTTGGAGGAACCTGTCTTATTTAAACCTCAGACATTTAGTTTGGTTTGCTCTTTGTTGTTGAAGTGTGCGGTGTCACCATGCCGAGATCAAAAGAGCTCTCTGAACCCTTCAGAAAGAAGGATATAGATGCCTACGAGTCTGGGAAGGGATTTAAAAAGATCTCCAAACAATTTGAAATCAATCATTCGACTGTCCGGAAGATCATCTACAAGTGGAGAAGATTCCAAACAACTGCCAACTTGTTCAGGCCAGGCTGCCCCAGCAATTTCAGCCCGAGAGCAGACCGCAAGATGCTGAAAGAAGTCTCTAAGAACCCCAGAATGTCATCATGGGACCTACAGGTAGCTCTTGCTACTGTTGATGTCAAAGTGCACGAGTCTACCATTAGAAAGAGGCTGCACAAATTTGATCTGCATGGGAGGTGTGCCAGGAGGAAACATTTGCTGTCCAGAAAGAACATCAGGGCAAGACTAAAGTTTGCCAATGAACACCTGGGCAAAGACCAGCACTTCTGGAACAATGTGCTCTGGACAGATGAGTCAAAGGTAGAGCTATTTGGCCACAGTACCAGAAGACATGTTTGGCGAAAACCAAAGACAGCATTTGACCACAAGAACCTGATACCAACTGCAAAGCATGGTGGTGGAAATATTATGGTTTGGGGCAGCTTTGTTGCATCAGGGCTTGGGCAGCTCACCATCATAGAATCCACTATGAATTCTTCATTGTACCAGAGGGTGCTTGAGGATAATGTGAGGCCATCTGTCGGAGAGTTGAAGCTCAACCGAAGGTGGACTTTGCAACATGACAATGACCCTAAACATACCAGTAAATCCACCAAGGAATGGCTGAAAAGAAAGAAATGGAGGGTTCTGGAATAGCCAAGTCAAAGCCCGGATCTAAATCCCATCGAGATGTTGTGGGGGGATTTGAAACGTGCTGTGCATGCAAGGAACCCCTCAAACATTGCACAGCTGAAAGAATTCTGCATGGAGGAGTGGGCAAAAATTTCTCCCAGTCGATGTCAGAGACTGGTAGACAGTTATAAGAAACGCCTACTTGAGGTTGTTTCTTCCAAAGGGGGCAATACCACTTATTTGAGCCAAGGGTGTACTTACTTTTTCCACATGCGAAATTTGCATTTATGTTTATTTAAATTATACAATGGACTACAAAATGTAAATGTTTCATGATATTTGTTATATCATATCACCTTTATCTGTCAATATTGTTGAAATGAAGATCAAATAGCTGAATGTTGAAATATGTTTAAAAAGTCAATACTTTACATGGGGTGTACTTACTTTTTCACGTGACTGTATATAAATAGAAGATAAGGTCATTTGTAAAGATTTGTTTGACTATAAAAATATGTTAGAAATGCCTCTTTTAAGTTCTACACATTTATGGATACATATGGAATCGTTTTTGACTACATATTGAATCGTTTCAAATGACACTGAAAATAATCCTCATAACAGCATCTTTGAGTTCAGAAATGTTCATATTGGGTTCTCTTTGAAAACATTTTTCCTCAACAAATACCCACAGAAAAAAAATCTAGAGGTGAGAGATCAGGAAATCTTGGAGGCCAAAGAAATCCACATTGGTGGGAGATGTATCTACCAGGAACCTGATTATTGAGCCACTTCATGGACAAGGGAGCTGTATGTTCAGTTGGTCCATCCTGGTGAAACCAAGGCCCAGGAGCGTTTCTCATTTGACTCCAGAAAAACATATTCTACATTTGTACGGAACATTCCGAATTCACAGGCCTCGATGCCCTGATCTTCAAAAAAAGATGGACTGTAAATCCGACAACAACTGAGACCACACCATATCGTAATTTTTGGGGGTTGGATTTTGGATTTTGGGGATTGGGGACTCACCAAAGTGGGTTGGATGGCCATGCCACAGCACTGACAATTCTGTTTGCTTCGCAAACCATTCAAGCAAAGACGACATTCATCGCTGAAAATGATGTCGTCTATGTTGATTCCTGCTTGATCAATAATCCTACCGAATCGCACACAAAATTCATAATGTCCATTCTCGTCATCTGAAGTATATATTGTTACGGTTGAGCAATAAAAGACACCCCCTCTAGTTAAATACATGACAACATGTGGCCTGCATTAGTCAGTTATTTCTTATTAAATGTAAAGATTAGCTCTCTTCCCATTGTGTAGTAATTAAAGCATATATGCGTTGAGTTAGGCAGGATTCCAACTTTTCGTGTGGTTGAAAGAAGACGTTGGTTCATGCGTGGGTGAGAACGGGCCGCGAAAGCCTTCCAGAGGGAGGCGTGGCCTCCCAATTATATATATATATATATATATATATATATATATATATATATATATATATATATATATATATATGAAGAAAGCTTCAAAATTGATTACTTGGCATTTTACCTCAAAATAAACTTTACAGCGTGGTTCGGAAAGGCAAAGTGTGGTTATAGTATGTCCGAAAAATAATTTTCAGGTGTACAGTGTATCCCAGAAAACACCACTTTTTGGTTATTCTATTTTTGTTGCATTTTATTGGACAAAAACATTACAGTGTGATCCAGCAAGTCCAAATAGGGTTACAGTATATCTCATTTTTTAAATTACACAGTGTGTTTTAGAAGAAAGTATGTATACCACTTTGTGGAAATGTCACCACTTTAAATTGCCCACCAAAGGTGGGCTGAGATGAACACTCCCACCCGATGTGAGTAATGATAATAATACAAATATCAAAATACATTTACTACAAACAATTTTGAATGCTTACCTGGCCCAATTCACTATATTTGACATTTTTACCTATACTACTAATATTGTTAAAATATTGATTTTTCAAATTGGGTACATTTCTATGCTCACCGGGTATATATACTGTCCACCTAAACCGAAAACCCACAAAGATAGATCGATGTGTATATCGGCAGGTCGTTGCAATCTTTCCGAATGTCCCCTTACCCTGTGTCACGATGCACATCGCAAGATGAATACGGCCCTCAAACATCTGCGTCCCCATTTATCCACCGAATCCTCATTTGTGTCAAATCTCCACTAATTGACCCAGAAATGCGATGCACCATCGAATTGTGCTTGTTGCATGTCAAGTACCATCTTGTGACGCAAGCACAAGCACATACTATATAGCAGTTTTGATGTTGGTGGTTGTGTGAAGATCTTGTGTTAATTCAGAGTTGAGGAAGGACGGCCTTACTGGAGACTTGGGACTGCGCACCGTGCATTGGGACATCTCGTGTAAGCTCAGAGTTACGTACTCCGACATCTGGAGACAGCCCGAGTGGTAGGTGTGCGTATCCGTTGTCTCGCATCTGTTTCCTATTTTATTCGGAGGGAGTATTTTGTCTGGAGTTTCCTCTCTTGTTGAAATTGCTAGATTGCTCAGATCAGGAAAATCTTGTGCCACAGAACCACACACGTGCTACATACGTGCAGGTACAGCCTTAGGCGTGATTCAACAGTCCTAGACATGCTTGTCGGAGGAACCGGTTCAAGGTGTTTGATTTAACTCTGTACCAGGATAGCCCAGAGGTAGGCAAAATGTCGATTGGATCCGCCTTTCATTCGCTAAATGCATTTTGTGGAGGAAACCATGTGGCCTGATTATGACATCATCCTGACAGGTGGATGAGGGTGATGGCGAGGTAATTGGCGAGGACGACCAGTCGTATTCAGTCGGCTCTCGGCTTACCTGGGAACGCATCAACTCCTGAGTTCACGAGTAAGAATACCCTCGCATTCGCAACACCACGATTCCTGCTTGTTAAGCTCATCCCAGGGCTTGGGTAACGAGACCTAGGTCTTCTTTCGAAGTCTTATCAGCACTAGGGATGACTACCCAGCTTGTAATGGAATACTGCTCTGCATGTCATTTGCTTTCATTCCCCGGTTGTAACGGTCGAAACACTGGAGCGACCGCCGTCACTCTTCTTGCATATGTAGGCCTACATGTTGGTAAAACCAGGCAGCAGCATGTTCAGGATTTGGTAACTGTGCTCCATACAACTGGACCCGTGTTCCCTAAACTACCTGATCTGATTTTTTAGAATAGAAAAGATGTTTCTAAAATGACCATCACAATTAACAATCTTCAAAGTTAACATTGTAAGGTAAGTCCCCAAACACGAGAACGTAGATTGTTTGTGAAGGGTGTGTGTGCCCTCCTCTGTATGCACTATGCAGGAACTCCAGCAGGGATTAAACATCCACACAGAGCACGGAAAATGGAGCACCTGGGGAAGACCAACCTGGGGAACACCAACATGGGGAACACCAACCTGGGAAATACCAACCTGGAGAACACCAAGGACAAAGCAGAAGTATACGCCAGCTCGCACTAGTTTCATGTAGTTCGTTCTAAAATGTCATTCTTAAAAGTGTAAGAACTATTATTAGTATTAGTGGTTGGGGTTTATAATGTTGTGGTTGTGGACGCCACACGAGGCTCGTGGAAGAGCTTAAAACGTTAAGAGACAACAACACATTGAACATGCGGATATTGTAAGAGGACATGCGGAGTTACACTAATAGTGTAATGCTGAAAAGGATTGTATAAAGTGCGGAATAAATCACAAACGGTGAGGATTGCAGGCAGTGGGGTTGAAGTACAGGGAACACTCTGCAGTTTCCCACTTTCCCTTTAATGGAGTGAGAAACGAAGAGAATCAATGAAATGAGAGAAAAGGGCAAGGAAGGAGAAAAACGCTTAATTAGGTTTACTCTCCATTAAATGGAGGGTAACCTTTTATTATTACTCCCGCCAGGGTAACGAGACCGCCAGGGTAACGAGACCGCCAGGGTATGGTCGCACAAGATCTGCCTGCAACCCTCTTATGGTTAAACTGCCAAAATCAAGACTCTCTGCTCACCTTCACTCTTCTTTTCTCCCACCTCTGGAACAAATTCCCTCACTCTTTTCAATCCCACTCCACCCTCCAGGTCTTTAAAACAGCTGTTCACCACCATCTCTTACCTTCCCCCATCCAAAACCTTGATCTTTTCTACCCCCGTTAATTCACCCCAGATCCACTCTTGTGAAATACCGACTTTTTCCCTGGAAGTCCGAGCAGTGTCCATGTGTTTTTTTTTAACCTCTCCCACCGCCCCCCCACCGCCCCCCCCCCATTCCCATGCCTCCTTCCCCAAGCCCTCTCCCTCCGACAGATCTCCCAATGTCCCTGCTCTCCATCTTGTCTCCCGCTCCCTTTATCATATGTTTTATGTTTTATGTGGCAGTTTGTCTTTTTGTGATCAATGTTAGCTCTTACACGATCCCTCGATCTTGTATACAAAAAAAAAATTAAAAATAATAATAAAGGCGGGGACAAGGAATGGGGTGGGATGGTGAGGAAGGGGGAAAGCAAGGAAGGGGAGAGAGATGGGTGGGAGAGGAGGGAGAGAGGAGGGAGAGGGAGCGAGGAGGGAGTGAGGAGGATGGCAAGGAAGGGGTAATGAAGGGGGGGGGGGGAGGGTCAAAGGTCAGGGGGTCAAGTTTTCATTGAAAATATATTTCAAATCACTATAACTCTGAAAGGACAAGAGATATGCGTACACTTACTCAGTTACCTTCCATTGCTTAGCGTATATATACATGTATAGATTTCCCGCCATTTTGATCCAAAATGGCCAATTTTAAAAAGTACATTCCAGCAAGTCCTTGGTCTCTGACAGATTTTTTCATTTGTCTGTCTTTCTGTTTGTCTGTTTGTTTGTTTGTCCGCACAGAATATATATGATTTTCTCTACAACCGTTGGTCCAATTGACAGGAAATTTTCATCATAGGTGCAACTCCACCTGAATCATTTTTAATGATAATTATTACGTCATAGGTCACGTGGTATGGGCGCCATCTTGGAAAAACCGAAAAACTTTCCACCTCCATATTTCCGAAAGCGCTGCATAGAAAAAATTGAGACATGGCTCATTGTAAAGAACTCTCCCTGGGGAATAAAATATCTTAATGATGATGTCATAGGTGCCTCCATTATGACGTCATAATTCGGCAAGTACAAAACGTCATTCGATCAAGATGAAATTTATTGAGCATCATCTAGGGATAAATTGATTTAGGGGGGCGGGGGGGATGACGTCATTGGTCACGTGGTTCGGCCGCCATATTTGTTTTACTACAAAAGCCTTAAAAACCACTGAAAACGCGTCCTGGAAAGGGTCTGCAATCTCTGATTGCTCTTTCTTGTTTTCATTGCATTCAATGAAGTCACAATTTGGGCACATTCCTTAATATTTTCTTCACTCAATACAATATTGTCCAAACAGTAGAAAAAGTTAAGTTTAATGCTTTCGCAATGTCACATTTTCTTGTGTAAATATGGAGAAGGAAGGATCACATTCTTGCTTAAAGTAAATACACTTAGTTATATGAATCACTAATTTCTTTAAATTTTCAAATTTCACTCCTGATTTCGACACTTATTTAGTCCACGAGATCCAATTCTCTAATCCGAAGCCAGATTTCGATCATGTACTTCAATTAGTCTGAGGCATCTTCATACTAGTCTTGCTGTTGATGGTATATTTTGAAAATATGTTCCACTTTGACCTGTCGAAGCAGCTCCATCATAAAGCAGTTCCATCATGTTAGCAAAATGCAGCAAAATGCAGCTCCACCGTCGTGCAGTCCCACCACGGTGCAGCTCCTCAGCGATGCAGGTTCTCGTGATGCAGTTTCTTGGTCATGAAGCCCCCAAATGGTACAGTTCCACCATGGTGTAGCTCCACCGCAAGGCAACACCACTGTGATGCAGGTCTAGCGAGATGCAGTTTGAGCATGATATAACTCCAGAATGGTGCAACTTCACAATAATGCAACTCCACAGTGGTGCTAACATTTCCTAGAATTAAAAGACGAGATGAAGGCCTTTTTTGGAGGCCCATGAAGGCCTTTCTTTCCTGAAGCCTCATCTCTAATGGTAATCGGTTTATTGACATTTCTTATTTTTAATACAAGCTTATGAGACTCGTGCAAGAGAAGCATCGACAGATTTCGCTTTGACCATGAGGAATCTTCCTATAATAGAGCAAACGTATATAGTTAAGTATGCGACCAAAACGTCTTCTTCTCCTTCAAAAATATTTATTAACACCCTCTTAATTTACCGCGCTTACAGACGCGGTTGTGGATGTTGGTTTACCGAGCGGTTTGGTATGACCGCGTCTGCACAGTTTACCCGATTATACTCGAACGTTGGCCGAGTCGCGCTACGCTAAATCAATTGAGGAAAGGACACAACGGCTGGGTTAAATGACACGACACCAGGGGTACAGTTCTCAAGACCTCCGGAGGAGGTTATAATATTTCGGAACGTTGAGATTACAAGGACAAGAGGGACAGCATAGGAAGGTAGGCACTTAATCACGGTCTTATAGTAGCCCCGACAGACCACAGATAAACAGGACAAGACTGACTCACACAGGGATTGATGGCAAGGAAGGGCAGGTAGTCGAGGCTCAAGGTGCACCTTGGCTCAGGGGCAGAATCGACCCGGTCCGGTCCAGAGATGCGGGAGGTCTCTCAGCGCTCAGAGGTGGCGACTTCTCTTTCCAAGCTGGGGGCGCATCTGACGTCACGTCCGGTAAGTCGCTGCGTATATCCGGCGGGGAGTGACACGCCCTCGGCTCGTTAGCTCCGCCCCAGATGGAATCGGCCCGCCGCTTCTTATTGGGTGCTGGGGGTTACCGGGCTCCGCCCTTGACGAGGAGCTGACAGCCAGCCCCTTCGTGGTAACCCCGTAACCTGGAGGTAACCGGGAGATTAAAAATCTTAATTTACCGCACAGTCTTAATTAACCTTCTTAAATACGTTTAGACTACTAAGACCTCTCAGACCTTTGACGACTCTTTAATTCTCCCAAGACCCATAATACCACCAAGACACCTGAAGACCCAAAATACCCTTAAAGACCCAAAGGACCCCGAAGACCCAAAACAGCCCAAAGACCCAAAGTACCCTTGAAGGCCCTGAGGCTCAAAAGACCCTGAAGACCCAAATGGCCCCGAAGACCCAAAATACCCTTAAAGGCCCATATGATCCAAAAGACCCTGAAGACCCAAATGGTCCTGAAGACCCAAAATACCATGAAGACCCAAAAGACACCGAAATGGTGAAAGATGCCTATCCCTCTGAAATGACGTGTGGTGAGCCGTGCCGAGCACGCCGAGTCACGCTAGTAGGTATAATATGGCAGGCAGGGATGAACAGGACTCGACTGCTTGAGACAAGACTAAGAAACAGCATACAATGTGAGATTATCATAAAGTATTAGTTTATGAGAGAGTTGGACTTTCAGAAGGATGACGAAGTGTTAGTGGTGTTGTGGCGGACACGATGGCTCGCTGGCGCGGTGACATCATTCCGCACACCAATGGGGTGTCGGCCACGCCCGAGGGGTAGGCGTGGCCTCGGGATATACACGGGGCTCGCAGCCCCTGCCCCGAGCAAGTCAGTGCTACAGTTTGAGCTTTACAATAAAGACTCTTTTGGTTTTGATCCTATGCGTTGTGGCTTACCTTTTTTGGCAAACAAGTTGTGTGCGTAGCACCGCACTTCACTGGTGACCACGATTGGTTCAGCCGTCACTGACCACAGAACGCGCCATGGCCAGCAACGCGGTCGCGGTAAAGCTCCCTGAGTTTTGGGAAGCACAGGCCGAGGTATGGTTCGTGCAGGCCGAAGCACAGTTCCAGCTTCGAGGAATAACGGCGGACGAGACGCGTTACTACCACGTGATCGCCGCCCTCAGGCCCGGCACAGCCGCCTGAGTCGTGTCCATCCTGCGGCACCCACCGGCAGAGCACAAGTACAAGGTGCTCAAACGTCTCCTCATTGCCACGTTCGGCCTCACGGAGTTCGAACGGGCGGACAGCCTCCTGGACCTTCCCGAACTTGGCGACACACGACCATCGGTGCGGATGGATTACATGCTGTCGTTGCTGGGTGACAAAGCCCCGGATTTTTTATTCTGGGCGCTTTTTCTATGCCAGCTACCAGCACAGGTACGCCTCACGTTGGCTGGTTCCAAAATAGGGGAACCCCGCGCTCTGGCCGTCGAGGCCGACAAGTTTTTCGCGGCTTGTGACACGCGGGCGAGCTTCGGTGCGGCCGTCGTGGATCCCGAGGCTGATGCGGCTGCACACCTCGTGGATCCCGAGGCTGATGCACACCTCATGGCCACCGCCACGCCCCACCCACCACCACCGCAGCTGCGAAAGCCGCGGCCTCCGCCACTCCCGCCGCAAGCCTGGTGCCCTTTCCACGCCAGGTTCGGCCACAAGGCTAAGAGGTGTTGCCCGCCGTGCTCGTTTGGCAAGTCGGGAAATGACCGAGCTAACGCTCGGTAGTGGCCCTGAGCGTCGGCAATTCCGGCAACCTCTTATTCATCACGGACACCTTGTCCGGGCACCGTTTCCTCTGCGATACAGGAGCGCAGGTAAGCATCATCCCAGCCCACACATCTGACAAGCGAACCGCGGGCCGGGGCCACGCGTTGCTTGCAGCCAACGGTACACCCATATGCACATTCGGGAAGCGCTGCCTCTCCCTGCGGTTCGGAGGGCAGCACTTTCAATGGTCGTTCGTAACCGCCAGCATGCCCGTGGCATTGCTCGGTGCGGACTTCCTATGTGCAAATGGGTTGTTGGTGGACGTGAAGCACAGACGGCTCGTCCATGCCGAAACCTTTAGCTCGCTCGCTTGTTCGCTGAGCAGCTCGTTGAGCGGCTCACTGAGCGGCTCACTGAGTGGCTCACCGAGCGGCTCACCAAGCGGCTTGCTAAACGGTTCCGTCCCGGCGAGTTTGGTTTGTACGCTTCCGGCAGACGATGACTTTACCCGCCTCCTCGCCAGTTTCCCGGCCCTCACGCGGCCCACCTTCTTGGCGGTGGCCGTCAAGCACGGGGTGGAGCATCACATCCCCACCGTCGGGCCACCGGTCTACGCCTGGGCACGCCACCTCGAGCCGACGAAGCTCGCGGTGGCGAAAGCGGAGTTCGCTACGCTGGAGCGGCTGGGCATCGTACGGCGCTCCAAGAGCGCTTGGGCATCGCCGCTGCACATCGTGCCGAAGCCCAGCGGGGGATGGCGGCCGTGCGGAGACTACCGCCGCCTCAACGATGCTACCACCCCCGACCGCTACCCGGTCCCTCACATCCAAGACTTTTCTGCCCGGTTGGCGAAAATGTCCCTCTTCTCCAAGGTGGACCTCATCCGCGGATACCACCAGGTCCCCGTCAGGCCGGAGGACATACCGAAGACGGCCGTCATCACACCATTCTGCCTCTTCGACTTTCTGCAGATGCCCTTCGGGTTGAAGAATGCGGCTCAGGCGTTCCAACGGCTGATGGACAGCGTCTTGCGCGACTTGGACTTCGTTTACGTCTACCTGGATGACATCCTCGTCGCAAGCGCGTCCCGTGAGGAGCACCTCCGCCATCTCCGCACGCTCTTCGAGCGCCTGGGCCGGCATGGCCTGATCATCAACCCCGCCAAGTGCCGGTACGGCATCGCCGAAATCGACTTTTTGGGGCACCGCGTCACCAGGCACGGGGCCATCCCCTTACCGGCCAAGGTGGAGGCGGTCAGGGGGTTTCCGCGCCCCCGCACGATCAAGGGGCTCCAGGAGTTCCTGGGCATGGTGAACTTTTACCACCGTTTCCTGCTCTGCGTCGCCCAGCTCCTGTGCCCTCTGCACGAGGCCCTCCGTGGGAAGCCGGGCAAAGGGGACGTTGCTTGTACCGAGCCGATGGATGCGGCGTTCGCGGGCGCGAAGCTCGCCTTGGCTAACGCCACCATGCTCGCGCACCCGGCGCCCGATGCACCGATCGCCCTCACCACCGACGCGTCGGACTACGCGGTGGGCGCGGTGCACAAGCAATGGGTGAAGGGAGCTTGGCAGCCACTGGCGTTTTTTAGCCGGCAGCTCCGCCCGCACAAACGGCGGTACAGTAGCTTCGACCGCGAGCTCCTCGGGCTTCACCTGGCAGTCCGGCATTTCCGCCATCTGCTCGAGGGCCGTTCGTTCATGGCCTTTGTCGACCACAAGCCCCTGGTCTTCGCGATGGCCAAGGTCACCGAGCCGTGGTCGGCCCGGCAGCAGCGTCACCTCTCGGCCATGTCCGAGTACACGACGGACATCCGGCACATTGCGGGGAAGGACAACCCGGTGGTGGATTGCCTTTCCCGGTCCGTCGCCCACGCGGTCCACCTCGGGATCGACTATGCCCGGATGGCGGCGGACCAGACCACCGACCCCAACGTCCAGGCCTTGCGGACCGCCGTCATGGGCCTCCACATCACCGAGATGCCGTTCGACGTCGCGGGCACGGCCCTCTTGTGCGACGTCTCCCTCGGCCGGCCTCGCCCCATCGTGCCCGCGGGCTGGCAGCACCGGGTTTTTGCCGCCATTCACGGCCTGTCCCACCCAGGCACGAAGGCCTCCCAGAGGCTGGTCGCCGACAAGTTCGTCTGGCATGGCCTCCAGAAGGCCGTCCGCGATTGGGCCAGGACGTGCCTCGCGTGCCAGCGCGCGAAGGTGCACCGCCACACCCAGGCCCCGTTGGCCCCGTTTACTGTGCCCGAACGTCGGTTCGACCACGTTCACGTGGACTTGGTGGGACCTCTGCCCCCCTCGCAGGGTTTCACCCATGTCCTCACCATGGTGGACCGCACCACCTGGTGGCCGGAGGCCGTGCCTTTGGCGGCGACGACGGCGGCGGACGTCGCGCAGGCGTTCCTCGCCACTTGGGTTGCCCGGTTCAGCGCCCCCTCGGACATCTTGTCCGACCGCGGCCCCCAGTTCACCTCGGAGCTCTGGGGGGCGGTAGCGCGGGGGCTCGGCGTCCAGCTGCACCGCACCACGGCCTACCACCCCCAGGCCAACGGCCTGTGCGAGCACTTCCATCGCTCCTTGAAGGCCGTGCTCCGGGCGACCCTCCGCGACGGCGGCTGGGTCGACAGGCTCCCCTGGGTCCTGCTGGGCCTCAGGACAGTGCCCAAGGACGACCTGCGTGCATCCGCGGCGGAGTTGGTCTTCGGACAACGGCTGCGGGTGCCGGGCGAGTTCCTCCCCGACTCCACGGCACCATGGTCCGCGGCGCGGCAGCGCTCCGCACTGCAGGAGACCGCCCAGAGGTTTGCCCCAGTGCCGACGGCGCACCACGGGTGCTCGCCAACGCACGTCGCCCCGGAGCTTCGTACGGCGGAGTACGTTTTCATCCGCCACGACGCCCACCGGACACCGCTGCGACCCCCGTACGACGGGCCCTTCCGTGTGCTGGAGACCGGGGCGAAGCATTTCACCCTGGACATCGGCGGTACTCCTGACCGCGTTTCCGTGGACCGCCTCAAGCCGGCCCACTTCGACATGGACCACCCCCCGCAAGTGGCCCGGCCCCCGCGTCGGGGCCGCCCCCCCCGGCGGGCGGACCCCCGGCACCGCCCAGCCCCGCCGGCACGCCACCCCCTTGTCCTGCACCCATCCCAGATGCCGCCAGAGGCATCCCAGATGGCATCTCGGCATCCCAAACGCCGCCAGCCGCCAGAGGGCGCTTCGGCCGGGTCATCCGTTTGCCCCGCAAACTGACCCTTCAGGTGCGCGGGAATTCTGGGGGGGCGCATGTGGCGGACACGATGGCTCGCTGGTGCGGTGACATCATTCCGCGCACCATTGGGGTGTCGGCCACGCCCGAGGGGTAGGCGTGGCCTCGGGATATACACGGGGCTCGCAGCCCCGAGCAAGTCAGTGCTACAGTTTGAGCTTTACAATAAAGACTCTTTTGGTTTTGATCCTACGCATTGTGGCTTACCTTTTTTGGCAAACAAGTTGTGTGCGTAGCACCGCACTTCAGTGTACCATTACCTTAATGTATACGACTGGAAGAAGTTGTGGAACTATATAGCGGTATAGCCTGTCTCTTTATATCAAACTGATTTTTTTATCAAAAAATAATGTCAGCATTGTCTACTAATGAAATTATTTTCTGCTCTGTCTTTGTGGTGTGGCAGTGTGCTCAGGGTAAGGATAATTACCAGGGTGCTGGTCTACTTCGTCCATTCCTTTCTAAGGCTTCAAGCTCATCCCTATTTCCGTCTCGACGAAAAAGTCAAAAGTACCGCAAAGAGGACTCCCCTGACCCAGGAATCACTCCTGTTGCTTTCTCTGGCTCTTCATCGCACCCTCCACGTGTTTCACTGAGTGTGAGAAAGTTACATCTTTGTTTCAGAAGCATATTCAGCATTTTCATAAGAGGAAGGAGGGGGCACTTCAAAATAAAGTTAAATAAAATGTATGACCTGCAGCATGGGTGTACATAAATAATTATCCATAACTCATGTAGACATAGAACCGTAATTAAAAATATTTCTGAATGGCCATACATAGGGTTTTAAAAAGTTACTGTGCAACTTCAAAGCTTAATATATTTCGATGTACACACAATATAAATAAACTGAAAATGGCACATGAAAGTATAATTCATAACGTTTTAACATAATAAAGTAAAAAAAATTTAGGCTTCAACATAAACGCAATCTTTCATAATACCTCCGCAACCATATCTCGGAGATGCATGGACCAATTATGTTTATACTTGAAACAAATGCAATACATGACTGCATACACATACACATCATTTTGTTTCGTGATGCGATCAAAGAAGGCCGACTTGCGCCATTTTAGTTGTAAAAAATCCGATGTTGAACACGTCCTCAACCGTTTCTCGAATATGCATTTACTGATGTTCAAACTTCGCACACAGATAATGAACGTTGGCTTTACACGTGCACGTCATTTTTTTTCGAGATCAGATCCAAGATGGCCGACTGGCAGCCATTTTGTTACATAAACGTGTCTGCAACCATTTCTCGGACATGCATGGACCGATGTTGTTCAAACTTGGCACAAATACAATACATGAGAGTATACATATGCAGAACATTTTGTTTTATAATCTGATCAAAGATGGCCGACTGGAGGCATTTAACTTCTTACAGCAAAATTACTAACCACCACGGCGGCTATGACATTTTATGTCTTTTTCTCCTTGTTTTTGTTGAGTCTCTTTAATGTTGCCAGACTTCCTGAGTTTTTTTTCTGTTCCCCAAAAATGCGGTAATTTTGCGGTTGAGTTTACCTCTGATAAAGAAGTTGCCTCATCAGCAAATGTCAACTCATCAATAAACCCAAGGGAATTGTGGATTTCACAACCACAATAACATCAAAAAAACTTTTTGGGTCTTTGGGGTGTTTTGGGTCTTTGGGGTGTTTTGGGTCTTTGGGGTGTTTTGGGTCTTTGGGGTGTTTTGAGTCTTTGGGGTGTTTTGGGTCTTTGGGGTATTTTGGGTCTTCGGTGTCTTCAGGGGCTTTTGCTTCCTCTGAGTCTTCAAGAATCTTTGGGGGTATTTTGGTTATTTGGGGTATTTAAGCGTCTTTGGGGTCTTCAGGGTGTTTTGGGTCTTCAGGGTGTTTTTGGGTATTCGGGGTGTTTTTGGGTCTTTGGGGTGTTTTGGGTCTTTGGGGTCTTTTGGGTCTTCGGGGGTCTTCCAGGTCTTTTGGGTGTTTGGTGTCTTCAGGGGCTTTTGGGTCTTAAGGGTCTTTTGGTTCCTCTGGGTCTTTAAGGGTCTTTGGGGTCTTTTGGGTCTTCGGGGTGTTTTGGGTCTTTGGGGTGTTTTGGGTCTTCTGGGTGTTTTGGGTCTTCAGGGTATTTTGGGTCTTTGGGGCCATTTGGGTCTTCAGGGTCTTTTTGAGCCTCGGGGCCTTCAAGGGTATTTTGGGTCTTTGGGGTCTTCAGGGTCTTTTGGGTCTTCAGGGATCTTGGTGGTATTAAGGGTCTTGGGGGCTTTAAACCGTCGTCCAAGGTCTGAGGGGTCTCGGAAGTCTAAACGTAATTAAGAGGGTTAATTAAGAGGGTGTTAATAATTTTATTTGAAGAAGAAGAAGAAGACTTTTTGGTCGCATACTTAACCATATACGTTTGCTCTATTACAATAAGATACACCTGCACTATTTAGCTCAAATAAAATAAAGAGCTTGTTTCAGTTCAACATCACTTTATCTCAAATCATGTGTATATTATTTCTGTGTATATAACTGAAGGGTGAAAAAGGAAACATAACCACCATTGGAAGAAAAGTGAAGCTGACGTTTCAAGCTTTAGCCCATCATTGGATCAAGAGTATGAATGCAGGCTCGAGCCCCCTTGCTCATTACCGGGCCTGCGGCAGCGAGTGCATAAAGATAGACAATCGTTTAATGTGTGCCTTGCCAGGGATCCATACGGGATTTATGCCATGCTTGCTGCACCCCCTATAGGTCAGAATCCCCACACCAAGTGCTGGTGTGTCACAAGGATGGACAGGAAATTTTCACCATAGGAGCGCCTCCTCCTGTAGAATTTTGTAGTGATAATTATGATGTCATAGGTCACGTGGTACGGGCTCCATATTGGAAAAAAAAATTGCATCTCTATATCTATCAAACCACTCCAACTCCAAGGAAAGAATTTAAACATGGCTCATTGGAAACAAGCATTCTGAGTATTGCGCTGCAATACATGTCCCCTTCCGGCAGTCTGTCGTCCAGAAAACTGTTGGGGAAATTACCAAAGTTCAAAGTGCCATAACTTTGTCAAAAATGATCGAAACGTCGTGAAGTTCGAACTTGATCTGTAACTTATCATGAGGAAGCCATGTACCAAGTTTGAGATCATTAGCATTAAGAGTTTAGAAAAAAAGTCCGGAAAACTGTTCTTTACGTGACGGACTGACAGACTGACAGACGGAGGGACGGAGTACAAACCTATAGTCCCCTCCGGTGTACACCGGTAGGGGACTAATAACTCCTTAGGGGAATAAGTGTTGTTAACGAAGACGTCATTTGTGCCTTAATTATGACATCATAATTCGACATGTACAACGATTAGTCAGATCAGTTTGAAATTTCTTGAGCGTGATCTACGCAACAATTATATTGGAGAATGTAAATTTATGATGTCATCGGTCACGTGGTCTGGCAGCCATATTATATCAAAGAATAAAACCTTTAACAAACAGAAGCGTTGGCTCGCAGCAACGCGAGCTTAAGAGTGGGGTAAGTACTCTATGAATGCCATCTACTTGAAAATGAAATATAGAAATATCTAATTTACATAAGTATTCAATCCTGAGTCAATACTTCCTTGAAGTGCCTTTGGCAGCGATTACAGCATTGATTCCTCTTGGGTATGTCTGTATCAGGTTTGCACATCTGGATTTGGGGCGTTTCTCCCATTCTTCCTTGCAGATTTGCTCAATCTCTGTCAAGTTGGATGGCAAGCGTCGGCGAACAGTAATCTTCAAATCTTTCCACAGATTTTCAATGGGATTTAAGTCTGGACTTTGGCTGGGCCACTCAAGGACTTTCACATTCTTGTTCTGAAGCTATTCCAGTGTTGCTTTGGCTGTATGCTTGGGGTCATTGTCCTGTTGGAACGTAAATCTTCACCACAGTCTAAGGTCTTTTGCACTCTGAAGCAGGTTCTCCTCAAGGATTTGACTGTATTTGGCTCCATTCATTGTTCCCTCTATCCTTACAAGTCTCCCAGTCACTGCCACTGAAAAGCATCCCCATAGCATGATGCTGCCACCACCATGCTTCAGTTTGCTTCACGGTAGGGATGGTGTTAGATGGGTGATGAGCTTTTCTCAGTTTGCACCAGACGTAGCGCTTTGTATTCAGCCCAAAGAGTTCAATTTTCGTTTCATCAAACAGAATATGTTGCCTCATGCTATCAGTGTTTCACGTGCCTTTTTGCAAACTCCAGGTGTGCTGTCATGTGGCTTTTTCTCAGGAGTGGCTTCCGTCTAGCCCCTCTCCCATGAAGCCTATATTTTTGAAGGGCTGCAGACACTGTTGACCTTCCGACAGGTTCTCCCATCTCAGACAAGGAACTCTGTTGTTCTGTCAGAGTGGTCACTGGGTTCTTCGCCACCTCCCTGACCAAGGTCCTTCTTGCCCGGTTGGTCAGTTTTGTCAGACGGCCAGCTCTAGAAAGAGTCTGGGTAGTTCCATATTCTTTCCATTTCCTAATGATTGAGCTTACTATGCTATTGGGAACTTTCAACACGCCAGAAATTGATGTATAACCGTCCCCAGATCTATGCTTCCTCAGAATTATATGTTGGAGTTCTATGACCAGTTCCTTGCACTTCATGGTAGAGTTTCTGTTTTGGCATTTACTGTTAACTGTGTGACCTTATATAGAAAGGTGAGTTTCTTTCTAAATCATGTCCAATGAATTGAGTTGGCCACAGGTGGACTCCATTCAAGTTGTAGAGACATCTCACAGATGATCAAAGGAAATTGGATGCGCCGGAGCTCAATTTGGAATGTAATAGCAAAGAGGTTGAATACTTATTGACTCAACACATTTCAGCCTTTCATTTTAAATTAATTTATAAAAAATTCTAAAAAAAAAAAAAAAAAATGAAAAAAATGAAAAATGAAGAACCTGTTATGTGTAGATGAAGGACAAAAATTTAAATTGAATCCATTTTTAAATCAGGCTGAAACACAACAAAATGTGAAAAAGTCAAGGGGTGTGAATACTTTCTGAAGACACTGTACTTATATAAAGAGAATTGCCTTATTTAATATTGTAGGACTTGGCCTTATCTGCGTACATTTCACACCTGCCTCTGTCAAAGCCTTTGTTTAATTTCTCTTTCTTTTCCCAAAATTAATCTCATGGTCTTTCCTATTACATTGTCATAAGTTTGGCCATTTTTGCATACGATGTTCCACTTCAATTAAGCAAATTGTGTTTGAACACCCTCTCCACTTTTACCTTTATGTGCCACAGGTATCAAGCGCAAACTCTGGCTATAATGGTGAAGAATTCATTGACCTGCTCAACAGATCCCATGGTGGGCGAACAGAAATGGAAGCGAGAGATAAAATGCTACCGAGATCGGCTTCACCGAGACGACGTGCCACTGCTCGTGAGCTGCAGAACTCGACAGATAAATTTGAGCCAGATGAGGGGGGTATATGGAGCGACAGTTGCGGACACCTATTTCAATACATCTCCAAGTTCCCTTTTGGCTAAGGCATCTTCACTAGTGGATCATTTCATCTAGATTTGCCATTTGATAACTAGGAAAGCCCCAACAAGCAATATTGAGTACATGGAAGGGTTCAGATCAATAATTGGGGACAAACAGCCCATTAGATAAAAAGACAACATACACGCTGAATGCATCATTATGAACTAGTTAGTGTAGTATGACTGGGATATCTCTTTTGGTTTAAACATCAGAACAATAACGATTCAAAGAAAAACATCATTCCGTTTCCCAACTTCTCCACCATCCCCAGCTGCCCCCCTGGGATCTGTGCCATCCTCACAGATGGATGACCTGATGGAGTTGATAGCTCACTCACAGGACTGCAGAATGAATGACCAGAGAGTCTCTGCTCCATCTCTCCTGGGGACGCAGCCCACACAAGCAGGTGGAACACCTGCACACCGTTCCGAAAGCAATGGCCTGTTGGTTACTCTTGCTGACTCCCAACAACCATGCTCCTCCCAGGCTACCGATGAAGCATTCTTTGACATGGTCATGCGATGTCAGGTGAGGTGTCGCAACATCCTCTGCAGGTCTTAGTGAGGACTCAGCTGATGGCTACACTTTTGTAAGCTCTTCGTTTAGCTTTAGAAAATAAATGCATATCTTTATTGTATGGAAGTAATGTTGTCGAGTGCGGGGTGGCTTGAAGTATTAAAAACTAGTGAGGTTCCCATGCTACACTTGGGTGGGAAGCCAAAAGCAAACAGATAATGTGGAAACGGTGAGTGCTAAACCATGAACCTACTAGAACGGCACTCAGTAGAGCGCATACCTCCGCCAGGCTGAACAGTTTATGTTTTGTATCCCAATGATAGACCGGATCTGGATTCGGACCTGAACCAAAATCGAATCGGCTTGTTCTTATCACTTTACCAACTCGTCCACCAAGTTTAGTCATAACTCGTCCATAACTTTTTTAAATATCATGTTATATATCCCTTTCACCCGATCTCTCAATGGTGAAGAATCACTAAAAAATTAAATAATTCTCATATCCGAATCCATATACAGATCTTTACCAAAATCGAATATATTTGTCCTTGTCGGACACCCAACCGGTCCAACAAGTTTCGTCCAAATCCGTCCACAACTTTTTGAGATATCTCGCTCACAAACGGACAGACAGACAAACAGACAGGGGTGAAATCATAACCTCCATCCACCTTTGATGGCGGAGGTAATAAATTCCATATTTCTATGCCACATGCAGTCGAACGTCAGACATTGACAGCAAGTTTGTGAAGGGCTTGGGCAGAAAAACGTACCCAGTCTGAATGTTGCTCTACCCAGCAAATGGCGAAATTGCAAATGGGAATCCGTGACTGTCACGGGTAGAAAGTAGAAACCCTCACGTCATTTCCTCATTCATTGAAACTCAATATGTCTATATTTTCATTTTGGGGGGACGAGCTCCAAAACGGAGTGAGTAGTTTTGGAATGGATGGACAGACAGACGGACACTCCTGTTTTATAATATAGTCATGTTTATCATGCCTATCGATGTCCACTACCTACATGAAAGGCATGATACTTCAGTACAACCACCAATAAGTCACAACCACCAATAACTTACTTTAGGGTAGCAGAATTTTCCAAATTAAGATAATTTCCTTACTCTTCTGTGTACATGTGCGCTTGGGCCAAGATCCCGTACTATTTGCCAAATTTAGAGCCAAAGTACTGCTAAACTGCAGGTTTATGTTCTTATTCATGTTCCGATTCATATTCTATAGAGTTCAAAATATAAAATTCAATCAAAATTAAGAAGTTCGTTGAGCATTGACTAATGTATGTAGATAGACATGGTGAACTTATTGCTAAACTCCGCTTTGCGCTGCACACGCGGGGTAATAATGCTCAAAAGTGATGATAAAAATTAGACCGTGGGTCCAAAACTAACCTGGGTTAGGAGCAACAGTCAACGACGTCATAAAATATCGAAATTTTGTTCAGTGTGTAGCATCTGGTCACGTGATTGGTTGAAAGGAACCCCTCTCGACAGTGATTACAGCGATACATGTCGCTGCAGACGGGGCATGTACGGGGCATGTTTTTACTTATTAATAGGTCATGTTTTTACAGGTTACAGGTCATGTTTTTACTTAATTACAGGTCATGTTTTTACATGTTTACAGGTCATGTTTTTACATGTTTACAGGTCATGTTTTTACATGTTTACAGGTCATGTTTTTACTTATTTAGAGGTCATGTTTTTACAGGTTACATGTCATGTTTTTACATGTTTACGGGGCATGTTTTTACTTATTAACAGGTCATGTTTTTCAGGTTTACAGGTCATCTTTTTACATGTTTACAGGTCATGTTTTTACAGGTTACATGTCATGTTTTTACAGGTTACATGTCATGTTTTTACATATTAATGGGGCATGTTTTTACTTATTAACAGGTCATGTTTTTACATGTTTACTGGTCATGTTTTTACATGTTTACAGGTCATGTTTTTACATGTTTACAGGTCATGTTTTTACATGTTTACAGGTCATGTTTTTACTTATTTACAGGTCATGTTTTTACAGGTTACATGTCATGTTTTTACATGTTTACGGGGCATGTTTTTACTTATTAACAGGTCATGTTTTTCAGGTTTACAGGTCATGTTTTTACATGTTTACAGGTCATGTTTTTACAGGTTACATGTCATGTTTTTACAGGTTACATGTCATGTTTTTACATATTAATGGGGCATGTTTTTACTTATTAACAGGTCATGTTTTTACATGTTTACTGGTCATGTTTTTACATGTTTACAGGTCATGTTTTTACATGTTTACAGGTCATGTTTTTATAGGTTACAGGTCATGTTTTTGCATGTTTACAGGGCATGTTTTTACTTATTAACAGGTCATGTTTTTACATGTTTGCAGGTCATGTTTTTACATGTTTGCAGGTCATGTTTTTACAGGTTACATGTCATGTTTTTACAGGTTACAGGTCATGTTTTTACATGTTTAAAGGTCATGTTTTTACATGTTTACAGGTCATGTTTTTACATGTTTACAGGTCATGTTTTTACATGTTTACAGGTAATGTTTTTACATGTTTACAGGTCATGTTATTACATGTTTACAGGTAATGTTTTTACATGTTTACAGTTCAAGTTTTTACATGTTTACAGGTCATGTTTTTACATGTTTACAGGTCATGTTTTTACATGTTTACACGTCATGTTTTTACATGTTTACAGATCATGTTTTTACATGTTTATGGGGCATGTTTTTACTTATTAAGAGGTCATGTTTTTACATGTTTACAGGTCATGTTTTTACAGGTTACAGGTCATGTTTTTACATGTTTACAGGTCGTGTTTTTACTTATTTACAGGTCATGTTTTTACATGTTTACAGGTCATGTTTTTACATGTTTACAGGTCGTGTTTTTACTTATTTACAGGTCATATTTTTACTTATTTACATGTCATGTTTTTACTTGTTTACAGGTCATGTTTTTACATGTTTACAGGTCATGTTTTTACAGGTTACATGTCATGTTTTTATAGGTTACAGGTCATGTTTTTACATGTTTACAGGTCATGTTTTACATGTTTACAGGTCATGTTTTTACATGTTTACAGGTCATGTTTTTACATGTGTACAGGTCATGTTTTTACATGTTTACAGGTCATGTTTTTACATGTTTACAGGTCATGTTTTTGCATGTTTACCGGTCATGTTTTTACATGTTTACAGGTCATGTTTTTACATGTTTACAGATCATGTTTTCACATGTTTACGGGGCATGTTTTTACTTATTAACAGGTCATGTTTTTACATGTTTGCAGGTCGTGTTTTCACTTATTTACACGTCATGTTTTTATTTATTTACACGTCATGTTTTTACATGTTTACAGGTCATGTTTTTACATGTTTGCAGGTCGTGTTTTTACTTATTTACACGTCATGTTTTTACTTATTTACACGCCATTTTTTTTACTTATTTACACGTCATGTTTTTACATGTTTACAGGTCATGTCTTTACATGTTTACAGGTCATGCTTTTACTTATTTACAGCTCATGTTTTACTTATTTACACGTCATGTTTTTACATGTTTACAGGTCATGTTTTTACTTATTTACATGTCATGTTTTTACTTATTTACAGGTCATGTTTTTACATGTTTATGGGGCATGTTTTTACTTATTAACTGGTCATGTTTTTACATGTTTACAGGTCATGTTTTTACATGTTTACAGGTCATGTTTTTACATATTTACAGGTCGTGTTTTTACTTATTTACAGGTAATGTTTTTACATGTTTACAGGTCGTGTTTTTACTTATTTACAGGTAATGTTTTTACTTATTTACACGTCATGTTATTACATGTTTACAGGTCATGTATTTACTTATTTACAGGTCATGTTTTTACCCATTTACAGGTCATGTTTTTACATGTTTTCGGGGCATGTTTTTACTTATTAACAGGTCATGTTTTTACATGTTTACAGGTCATGTTTTTACATGTTTACAGGTCGTGTTTTGCATGTTTACAGGTCATGTTTTTACATGTTTACAGGTCGTGTTTTTACTTATTTGCAGGTCATGTTTTTACTTATTTACATGTCATGTTTTTACATGTTTACAGGTCATGTTTTTACTTATTAACAGGTCATGTTTTTACATGTTTACAGGTCGTGTTTTTACATGTTTACAGGTCATGTTTTTACATGTTTACAGGTCGTGTTTTTACTTATTTACAGGTCATGTTTTTACTTATTTACACGTCATGTTTTTACATGTTTACATGTCATGTTTTTACATGTTTACATGTCATGTTTTTACATGTTTACAGGTCATGTTTTTACAGGTAACATGTCATGTTTTTATAGGTTACAGGTCATGTTTTTACATGTTTACATGTCATGTTTTTACATGTTTACATGTCATGTTTTTACATGTTTACAGGTCATGCTTTTACATGTGTACAGGTCATGTTTTTACATGTTTACAGGTCATGTTTTTACATGTTTACAGGTCATGTTTTTGCATGTTTACCGGTCATGTTTTTACATGTTTACAGGTCATGTTTTTACATGTTTACAGATCATGTTTTTACATGTTTACGGGGCATGTTTTTACTTATTAACAGGTCATGTTTTTACATGTTTGCAGGTCGTGTTTTTACTTATTTACACGTCATGTTTTACTTATTTACACGTCATGTTTTTACATGTTTACAGGTCACGTTTTTACTTATTAACAGGTCATGTTTTTACATGTTTATAGGACAAGCTTTTACATGTTTGCAGGTCATGTTTTTCCATGTTTACAGGTCATGTTTTACTTATTTACACGTCATGTTTTTACATGTTTACAGGTCATGTTTTTACATGTTTACGGGGCATGTTTTTACTTATTAACTGGTCATGTTTTTACATGTTTACAGGTCATGTTTTTACATGTTTACAGGTCATGTTTTTACATGTTTACAGGTCGTGTTTTTACTTATTTACAGGTAATGTTTTTACATGTTTACAGGTCGTGTTTTTAGTTATTTACAGGTTATGTTTTTACATGTTTACAAGTCGTGTTTTTACTTATTTACAGGACATCTTTTTACTTATTTACACGTCATGTTTTTACATGTTTACAGGTCATGTATTTACTTATTTACAGGTCATGTTTTTACTTATTTACAGGTCATGTTTTTACATGTTTTTGGGACATGTTTTTACTAATTAACAGGTCATGTTTTTACATGTTTACAGGTCATGTTTTTACATGTTTACAGGTCGTGTTTTTACATGTTTACAGGTCAGGTTTTTACATGTTTACACGTCGTGTTTTTACTTATTTACAGGTCATGTTTTTACTTATTTACATGTCATGTTTTCACATGTTTACAGGTCATGTTTTTACTTATTAACAGGTCATGTTTTTACATGTTTACAGGTCATGTTTTTACATGTTTACAGGTCGTGTTTTTACATGTTTACAGGTCATGTTTTTACATGTTTACAGGTCGTGTTTTTACTTATTTACAGGTCATGTTTTTACTTATTTACACGTTATGTTTTTACATGTTTACAGGTCAGGTTTTTACATGTTTACAGGTCATGTTTTTGCATGTTTACAGGTCAAGTTTTTACATGTTTACATGTCATGTTTTTACTTATTTACAGGTCATGTTTTTACTTATTTACAGGTCATGTTTTTACATGGTAACAGGTCATGTTTTTACATGTTTACAGGTCATGTTTTTACATGTTTGCATGTCGTGTATATACTTATTTACAGGTCATGTTTTTACATGTTTACAGGTTGTGTTTTTACTTATTTACAGGTCATGTTTTTACATGGTTACAGGTCATGTTTTTACAGGTTACAGGTCATGTTTTTACAAGTTACAGGTCATGTTTTTACATGTTACAGGTCATGTTTTTACATGTTTACAGGTCATGATTTTACAGGTTACAGGTCATGATTTTACAGGTTACATGTCATGTTTTTACTTGGTTACAGGTCGTGTTTTTACTTATTTGCAGGTCATGTTTTTACAAGTTACAGGTCATGTTTTTACATGTTACAGGTCATGTTTTTACATGTTAACAGGTCATGTTTTTACATGTTTACAGGTCATGATTTTACAGGTTACATGTCATGTTTTTACATGTTTACAGGACATGTTTTTACATGTTTACAGGTCATGATTTTACTGGTTAGAGGTCATGATTTTACATGTTACAGGTCATGTTTTTACATGTTTGCAGGTCATGTTTTTACATGTTTACAGATCATGATTTTACAGGTTACAGGTCATGATTTTACAGGTTACAGGTCATGTTTTACATGGTTACAGGTCGTGTTTTTACTTATTTACAGGTCGTGTTTTTACATGTTTACAGGTCATGTTTTTACATGTTTACAGGTCATGATTTCACAGGTTACAGGTCATGATTTTACAGGTTACAGGTCATGTTTTTACATGGTTACAGGTCGTGTTTTTACTTATTTACAGGTCGTGTTTTTACATGTTACAGGTCATGTTTTTACATCTTTACAGGTCGTGTTTTTACATGTTTACAGGTCATGTTTTTACATGTTTACAGGTCATGTTTTTACATGTTACAAGTCATGTTTTTACATGTTTACAGGTCGTGTTTTTACATGTTTACAGGTCATGTTTTTACATGTTTACAGGTCATGTTTTTACATGTTTACAGGTCGTGTTTTTACATGTTTACAGGTCATGTTTTTACATGTTTACAGGTCGTGTTTTTACATGTTACAGGTCATGTTTTTACATGTTTATAGGTCATGTTTTTACATGTTTACAGGTCATGTTTTTGCATGTTTACAGGTCATGTTTTTACATGTTTACAGGTCAAGTTTTTACATGTTTACAGGTCATGTTTTTACATGTTTACAGATCATGTTTTTACATGTTTATGGGGCATGTTTTTACTTATTAAGAGGTCATGTTTTTACATGTTTACAGGTCATGTTTTTACATGTTTACAGGTCATGTTTTTACATGTTACAGGTCATGTTTTTACATGTTTACAGGTCGTGTTTTTACTTATTTACAGGTCATGTTTTTACATGTTTACAGGTCATGTTTTTACATGTTTACAGGTCGTATTTTTACTTATTTACAGGTCATGTTTTTACATGTTTACACGTCATGTTTTTACATGCTTACAGGTCATGTTTTTACTTATTTACAGGTCGTGTTTTTACTTATTTACAGGTCATGTTTTTACATGTTTACAGGTCATGTTTTTACATGTTTATAGGTCGTATTTTTACTTATTTACAGGTCATGTTTTTACATGTTTACACGTCATGTTTTTACATGCTTACAGGTCATGTTTTTACTTATTTACAGGTCATGTTTTTACTTATTTACAGGTCATGTTTTTACATGTTTACAGGTCATGTTTTTACATGTTTACAGGTCATGTTTTTACTTATTTACAGGTCATGTTTTTACATGTGTACAGGTCATGTTTTTACATGTTTACAGGTCGTATTTTTACTTATTTACAGGTCATGTTTTTACTTATTTACACGTCATGTTTTTACATGTTTACAGGTCATGTTTTTACTTATTTACAGGTCATGTTTTTACTTATTAACAGGTCATGTTTTTACATGTTTACAGGTCATGTTTTTACATGTTTACAGGTCGTGTTTTTACATGTTTACAAGTCGTGTTTTTACTTATTAACAGGTCATGTTTTTACATGTTTACAGGTCATGTTTTTACATGTTTACAGGTCGTATTTTTACTTATTTACAGGTCATGTTTTTACATGTTTACAGGTCATGTTTTTACTTATTTACAGGTCATGTTTTTACTTATTAACAGGTCATGTTTTTACATTTTTACAGGTCATGTTTTTACATGTTTACAGGTCGTGTTTTTACATGTTTACAGGTCATGTTTTTACATGTTTACAGGTCGTGTTTTTACATCTTACAGGTCATGTTTTTACATGTTTACAGGTCATGTTTTTACATGTTTACAGGTCATGATTTTACAGGTTACAGGTCATGATTTTACAGGTTACAGCTCATGTTTTTTACATGTTACAGGTCATGTTATTACAAGTTTACAGGACATGTTTTTACATGTTTACAGCCCATGATTTTACAGGTTACAGGTCATGATTTTACAGGTTACAGGTCATGTTTTTGTCTGAGGGCATGGTTGTGTAGCTGATGCAATTGTTTGGACAGGAATTTTTTTTAGCGTTTACACCTGATTTAAACTCGTTATTGAGCACAAAATTGATGTGGTCAATACACCTTCGTTCGGGAACAGTTATTAAGTTTGTGGCCAAGTTTCACCAAAACTGTGAGTTTGATTCAAGCGATAATGACTGGAAGTGTTTGCAGACTCACTGATTCATTGACTTACCTACGGACACTGCTCGACTAAACTCCAGGTGACCTAAAAATGGCTTTGGTATTTATTTCAATATTTAATTCATTCATTAGTGAGGGATCTTTACGCAGGGCTCCAGGTTGGATGACCAGCGCTGTGCTCCACCACCTTTTCCATGCCGAGCACAAACAATACCTGGTGAAGATTTCCTGCAGCTCATCCAGAGGGTCAACGCCAAGGATGAGCAACGGGTGGCATTCGTCGACCGGCCCGGTTTGGAGTGATTACGGCCAATAGTTCGCCGTCTCTGGATTGGCGGCCCCGTCGCACCTCCAGGAATGATGATGCAACCAGCACTCTGATGCTGCAGGCGCACTGATGGATACTGCATGCCTGGACTTTCTTACTTTATTCTCATAACAACAGTTTCACTGCCAACAAGCTTGCTGAATTAAATGTATTTCTATTACGTCTCCTGCCTTTATTGGTAGTTTATACGAAGTGATGGGCATGATGCATGACCGTGAGGGATATAAATATAAACTGGATCATAAGAAGCAGGAAAACGCATTGTGTATTTGAGGGAAAGAATGTGACTGACAAATTGAATTGAGGCACTTTGTGATTGAAATCTACAGCCTGGTCCATACGTCCTGTTACCCTGGTGAAACAAACTGAAGAGGATGTTACAGTGCCTTCAGAAAGTATTCACACCCCTTGACAATTTTTGTTGCGTTACAGCCTGAATTTAGATGGATTAAAATGAGATTTTTTTGTCAATGTTCTACACATAATACCCCATAATGTCAAGGTGGATTTTTTTTTTTTAGAAAATTTTACAAAATAATAAAATGAAAAGCTCAAATGTTTTGAGTCAATAAGTATTCAACCCCTTTGCTATGACACTGCAAATTTAGAAAGAAACACACCTTTCTACTGTATATAAGGTCCCACAGTTGACAGTGCATGTTAAAGTGAAAACTCTACCATGAGCTCCAAGCAAATGCATATATAACTCTGAGATAGAATAGTGAGGAGGCATAGATCTGTGAAAGGGTATAAACAATTTCTAGTGTTGAAAGTTCCCAAGAGCACATTGAGCTCCATTATTAGGAAATGGAAAGAATATGGAACTACCCAGGCTCTTCCTAAAGCTGGCCCTCGAACAGAACTACAGAATTATTTGATTGAGATGAGAGAACCTCCTGGAAAGACAACAGTCTCTGCAGCACTTCACAATTCCAGGCCTTATGGGAGAGTGGCCATAATGGAAGCCACTCCAGAGAAAAACGCACATGATAGCACACTTGGAGCTTGCAAAAAGGCACGTGAAAATGCGGCAAAATATATTGTGGTCTGATGAGACGGAAACCCAGCACAGCCCATCACTCATCTAACACCATAATTACCTCAAAGCATGCTGGTGGCATCATCATGCTATGGGGATGCTTTTCAGCCACAGGCACTGGGAGACTTGTAAGGATGGAGGGAACAATGAATGGAGCAAAATACAATGCAAAATACATTATACTGCAGCGTAGATTTACGTTCCAACAGGACAATGACCCCAAGCATACAGCCAAAGCAACACTGGAATGGCTTCAGAACAAGAACCTGAAAGTCCTTCAGTGACCCAGCCATAGCCCAGACCTGAATCCCATTGAGAATCTGTAGAAAGACTTGAAGGTTGCTGTTCATCGACGCTCCCCATCCACCTTGGCAGAGCTTGAGCAAATCTGCAAGGAAGAATGAGAGAAACTCCCTAACTCCAGATGTGCAAACCTGATACAAACATATCAAAGAAGACTCGAAGCTGTAATCGCTGCCAAAGGCGCTTCTACGAAGTATTGACTCAGTGGGTTGAATACTTATGTAAATTAGATATTTCTGTATTACATTTTAAACTATTTTGTAAACATTTCTTTTAAAAAACTCCACTTTGACATTATTTGGTATTATGTATTTGTGATCAATGACAAAAAAAATCTCAATTTAATCCATTTTAAATTCAGGCTGTAGCACAACAAAAAGTGAACAAGTCAAGGGGTGTGAATACTTTCTGAAGGTGCTGTATTTGCTTGAGAGGTGTGAGGGGGATACCGGATATATAAACCATTCTGGAGTCGATAGACCAGCCAGAAGTTGCTGTGTTGGTGGTTTCTGTTTTGGAGGTCTGATCAAAGTCAACAGAAAAAAAAGAAAATTGACGTTTTCTTGTAACGCTTGTGATTTGTACTTTACAAGCTCAGTTGGTGAGATTTTTCAATCATGTCGTGTTACCTTTTTCATCTGTAGACATTGTGCTTAATTGTGATCTTGAAAGAGCAAATGACGTGTACGTGGCATACTTTGCGAGGAAAATAAATAACATACCTGTTGTTGTTGCATGAAAAGAAAAATAAAAGTTTGCAAAAGTCTTTTTATTTTGCCTTTGGCCATACAAGTTTATACTTACTGGGTGTTTCTGCCCATTTTGGGTCACATTTGGTTTGGTGTATGATCCCCTTCCCTCACTTCAAATGGAACCACAGCTGCGTCCACTCATGAGAAGGCTGAATGCCTCAATTCTGTGTTTGCTTCAACATCTTCTGTCGCTAACCCCTTGCTCTCTGTACTCACCAGTCGTCCCCAACTGCTCCTGGATTCTGTCTTTTCCACCTGAGAAGGTGGATACATTTCTGTCAACCCTCGACTCTGCAACTGGACCAGACGACATCAGCTCACGTGTCCTAAAATCAGCTCTGCTGCTCTTGCACTTCCTCTCTGCCCTTTTCACTCTGTCATTTACACTAGGTCATCTTCCATCTGCTTGGAAATCCACCAAGATCACTGCACTACATTAAAAGGTGCAAAAACTGAACAACTTAACTACAGAGCACTTAGCTCACCTCCAATCATCAGCAAGGTCATGGAATCCGTCATCACAGTTGACGTAAAATAATTCCTTTTCCCCAACAACCATCTCAGATCATCAATTCGGATTCAGACCTGGTCAATCTACCCTGAACATGCTGCTTCTACTCTCCCAACAATGGACGGAGGCCCTCAATATCAGACCTGAGATCAGGGGCGTCTCTCTTGGCATATCTGGAGATTTCAATACAGTCTGGCATCCTGCTCTCTGCCTATGGAAACCAAACTGTCCTTCTATGAAATCCAAGGCCAACCCCACTCTTGGATTACTCACTGTCTCCACTCTCGTAGCCAATGTGTGGCTCTCAACGGAACCCATTCTTCTCCTCTCCCTGTCAAGGCTGGAGTACTCCAAAGCAGTGTTCTTGATCTCATCTTGTTCCTGGTCTTCATCAATTATCTCACTGACTCTCTGGAAAACCATCGTTATCTCTTTGACAACTCTACTCTCTGTGTGACATCCCTCATCCTTCTGACAGACAGGCAGCAGCCTCTACCCTATCCTCAGACCTTGACAAAAATCACAAACTGGTCAAACACCTGGAACATGTCTTTCAATTCTGATAAATCCAACACACCCATTCTTTCTCTATCCAAAAGGACCATTCCGCAAATCCTCCCATCTACTTTCTCAACAACCGTCTCAAAGAGGTTCAGTCACTGAAACCCTTGGGTCTCTATCAGCCATGATCTCTCTTGATCAAGCCATATTTCAAAGTTGGCCTCCTAAGCCAGATGCTGACTGTACATCCTCCATTGTGATAAGTCCTTCCTTGGCACACCTGAGCTTCTATCCACATTCAAGGCGGTCCACCAAAGCTTGATGGAGTACTACTCTCACCTCTGGGCTAGCTTCCCTGCCTCACATCTTGCTCAGCTCGACACCGTGGAAACTAAGGCTTTCAAGGCCATTGGAATCTCTAGCAATGAAGCTGAGTCTATGGCCCTATCACTTCGCCATTACTGACAGGTCGCTTCTGTCTTCTTCCACCTCATTTCTGATCTTCCAACCCCTACCCTCTCTGTGCTCTGCCCCCCCCCCCACCCCCCAATATCTGCTGGACGCATGCAGTCCACCAGTAACCCCCTCTGAGAGAGACTGTCTAAATCGAGAACTCCTGCTCACCTCCACTCATTTATTCCTCTCTGTTCTCACCTGTGGAACCGCCTTCCATGCTCACTTTGATCCAATTCTTCCCTTTGGGTCTTCAAGACAGCTGTTCACCACCATCTCAAGTCATCCCCCATTCAAAGCCATGATCTTTTCTACACCCAATAACCACTCCACCCCTCCCAAAATATTGTGTAATTATCCATCTTTTCCACCCCTTACATTTTCCCCTACCGTTCATCGTTACCTTCATCCCTTGTTTGTCTGTCTCCATCTACCTTCTCCCTCCACCCTGTCATTGCCGTTTCCCCTTTGTTATGTTGTGTCCTGATATGTTCCGTGTCCTAGCTCTTCCACGAGCCTAGACCATGTATTTAAAAATATATAGGGGAAGGTGGAGTTAGTTGGAACATTTCAGTTTTCAAAGAAACCAAGTATGACGTCTCGATGGTGCTGCCATGTCGTGGTCGATAATGACGTCACCCTTCCACCATATTGGTTTCAATACAAAAGGAAAGAAGTTGTGCTCAAGAGAAAAGCACGATATGTATGATGTTTGCAATTGTTAGTAAATATTTATTTGAGGAAAAAGTTATTTTATCTTGATACTTGGCAAATATAAGACATGGGATTAGTTGGAACATATTTCAACTAACCCCATGCTTTGTATTCCAACGAACCTCCAATGGTCATATGACAATCTTATGTACAGTACACAACAGGGTTTTGCTACAAGATCTGCTTCACCTCATACAGTGGCTTCACACCTGCATATATAAAACACAAAAGGTAACTGACCTTTATCTAACTATACTTGGCAAAAAAAGAAACGCAAGTTTTTATGTCAAACCCTACCCTACCCGAACCCTAACCCTCACCCTAACAACCCTAACCCTAACCCGAACCCTAACAACTAACCCTAACAACTAACCGTAACAACTAACCCTAACAACCCTAACAACCACCCTAACTCTAACCCGAACCCTAACCCGAACCCTAACAACCCTAACCCTAACCCGAACCCTAACAACTAACCCTAACAACTAACCGTAACAACTAACCCTAACAACCCTAACAACCACCCTAACCCTAACCCTCACCCTAACCCTCACCCTAACAACTAACCCTAACAACTAACCGTAACAACTAACCCTAACAACCCTAACGACCACCCTAACCCGAACCCTAACCCGAACCCTAACAACTAACCCTAACAACTAACCCTAACAACTAACCCTAACAACTAACCCTAACCCTACCCTAACCCTAACCGTACCCTAACCCTACCCTATTAAACAACACGTAGCATTGTCGTCTGCTGAGTGAATTCGGTTCAAGCCTCCATAGACCATAGACCACCACAGGAACATCAACATTCTCATGCAATTTCGCCTCGGAAGCCACAGTAAGTGATTGTTTGAAAATCCATTCAACCCCCATTGTGGTGGTTCAGTGAGGCATGACGCTCAAGAAATGTGGTTGAAAATACAGGTGCTAATAATGGTATTACAAATCTTTGTCATTGAATATTATCAATTTCAATATTATTTCAATCAATCAATCAATCAATTCAAATAATCAATATTATCAATTATCAATTATTGAATATTATTATTATTGTCATTTTCAACTTGCGTTTCTTTTTTTGCCAAGTATAGTTAGATAAAGGTCAGTTACCTTTTGTGTTTTATATATGCAGGTGTGAAGCCACAGTATGAGGTGAAGCAGATCTTGTAGCAAAACCCTGTTGTGTACTGTACATAAGATTGTCATATGACCATATGACCATAGCAAGGAGGTTCGTTGGAATACAAAGCATGGGGTTAGTTGAAATATGTTCCAACTAATCCCATGTCTTATATTTTGCCCGATTGAAGTTTCTCAGACACTTCAGCCATACCTTGGCAAAGGTTGAACATCCTATATTTTCACTCCCTGACTCTGATGAAGTGGAAGAGCGTCGTCATGAACACAAAGACTGTTATGAAACTGCCAGCCCCATATAAAAGTGGTTCTGCAAGGCGCTGCTCGCAAAAACTCGTCTTCCCGGTAAATTTGTCTCCCTGCAAGCTGCAGTCGTTGTGTCAAAACCAATTGTAATTGACATATTCATCTGAAAAGAATTCTTGATTTTCTGGTTTTGCAGCTTAATCTAAAATTCAGGCACACTCATGATTTTTATTCGTTGGGCCGAGATTTAAACCTCGGCTAGACAAATAAATCGCAAAATTCAAGGAAATTCCCTTTCATTTTATCTTCCTTTCCCCCATCGTCCCTACAAAATGGTACACCATGCTTTGAAAGCAACTTCACAATGTCGCAAAGCTTTGCAGCCCAGCCACCATGTCCAGCTGAGGCCCATATGAGTTCTATGTCGGCTAACTTGTTGGTCCGAAGTGTGTCCCCCCACTGTAGGCCCCAACTGGATTTGTCCATAGGCTCCACCGAGGTGCCAACTGGGTTAGCCCACGTTGTCATGGCATGGGCTTTTCGTGGCTTCCCCATGTGGGTAGGAAATGGGCTTTTCGTGGCTACCCCGTGTGGGCAGGGCATGGGCTTTTCGTGGCTACCCCATGTGGGTAGGGCATGGGCTTTTCGTGGGCTACCCCATGTGGGCAGGAAATGGGCTTTTAATGGCTACCCCATGTGGGCAGGGCATGGGCTTTTCGTGGGCTACCCCATGTGGGCAGGGCATGGGCTATTCATGGGTTTATCCCATGTGGGCAGGAAATGGGCTTTTAATGGCTATCCCATGTGGGCAGGAAATGGGCTTTTCGTGGGCTACCCCATGTGGGCAGGGCATGGGCTTTTCGTGGGCTACCCCATGTGGGCAGGGCATGGGCTTTTCGTGGGCTACCCCATGTGGGCAGGGCATGGGCTTTTCGTGGGCTACCCCATGTTGGCAGGGCATGGGCTTTTCGTGGGCTATCCCATGTGGGCAGGGCATGGGCTTTTCGTGGGCTACCCCATGTGGGCAGGGCATGGGCTTTTCGTGGGCTACCCCATGTGGGCAGGGCATGGGCTTTTCGTGGGCTACCCCATGTGGGCAGGGCATGGGCTTTTCGTGGGCTACCCCATGTGGGCAGGGCATGGGCTTTTCGTGGGCTACCCCATGTGGGCAGGGCATGGGCTTTTCGTGGGCTACCCCATGTGGGCAGGGCAGGGCATGGGCTTTTCGTGGGCTACCCCATGTGGGCAGGGCATGGGCTTTTCGTGGGCTACCCCATGTGGGCAGGGCATGGGCTTTTCGTGGGCTACCCCATGTGGGCAGGGCATGGGCTTTTCGTGGGCTACCCCATGTGGGCAGGGCATGGGCTTTTCGTGTGCTACCCAATGTGGGCTGGGCATGGGCTTTTTGTGGGCTAGCCCACATAGGCTGGACATGGGATTTGCATGGGCTATACATGGATTTTTCCTGGGCCTCATGTGAATGTAAATGGGGGGTAACTTAATACTGCATTAGCTACAACATCATATCTGCTTTACTGTCAGTATAAATATACAATGGAGTGTATTTTTAGAGAGGCTTTTGCTTGAAGTTATCTTAAAGAACAAGGTATAATCCCTGTTTCTCTCAAATGAGCTTTTAATGACTTCCCAAAAGCTTCATTTCTTCGCTATGATCCACTGAATCCCGTTTCTTCGCTATGTTTGAAGCATCCCCACTTTTCCATACATTCCAAATGAACCAAGGAAACAGAATGTTCAGATAGCTTTTCTAACATATTCTTCCAATTCTGCACCCCATTTTTGATAAACGAATCCTCAACTTAGCCTGTTTCTGAGTGGAAGTGATGGTGGGGAAAGGAGAACTCAACATCATGTTCAACAGATTATTCAAACCAAAGGAAATTGTTGAAGTACAAAAATGAAAAAGAGCGATTGTTTCCCCCAAAAATTCTGTTTGTAAAATCAGATGTGGTTGATTAGGCCCAATGATTTTTTTCTCCAAGATCTGTCGGAACATTTACGTTTCTCACATCCTCTTCAGTTGTATATGTGCTGTCAACACCTGTACTAACTGCACCCAAATATTCGAGATAGTCTTCCTGTACTTGCGATGATATACGGAGTCAACAGCCGAGGTAGGCTATTAGTGCGGTGCCGTATGTCTCCAAAATGGCTCCCGTGGGCCGTCCATGTTTATTTCCTAATTTCTACTGGAATCTAATCTACGATGACCACTGAATCAAAAAAACATTGGCGCCAATTTTTTCGAACACTTTTTCCCACCTTTTTGTGCACATGAACTATGACGCCATAGAATACACATAAAAAAATGCAAACATTAGCATTTTGGCTGTCATCTACAATGCTATTTTAAATTTTCCTGCTCTCATAGATACATTATGGTGTCAATACCTCTAGTTTAATATTTATCACATATAAACTAGGAAAAAAGCATGTCTCAATCATCGTTTTGCTTTCTATTCAAGTATGATATGTCATACCTTTTAAAAGCCTATGGAAAATGTTCATGCTTCCGTGTACATAAAGGTATTTCCTTTGCTTTTGTTACTAAAGTCTTGTGCTGGGGTTTTCAATATACTATCTTCATTATATTCAAGGGGACCTATCAAACCATCATATGCAAATTAGTTATGATGTCATAGTAATATAGTGTTCACCATGCATTTGATGTATGCAATAGTGCCATTATACATGAAATGGTTTTAAAACAAGGAAACCAAAAATAAGTACATGGACATATCTGGAGCTGACCGCATGAGCTACGTTTCAAGAACATCATCATCATCGTCACTGTCGTCACCTGCAGTATGTATGTTAACAATTCTGTTCTCACAAGCTACTTCGCAGGTACACATATCTGTGATGCATTTGAGATTGTGCTTCCGACATGAGCAGATCATCTTGAGCAACTTCCTTTACATCCACATTTGACGAGTTGAAGCACAGCCTGAGGTGCTGGCAAAACTGTTGTTGGTACGGGAAGAAGCCGGTCACCTTCCAGACGCCATCCATGAGAAGTTGGTGGAGGTAGAGTTGAAGATGCAGTGCCGCATTGTTTCCATATCATGGTGACATAATTTGCTCTGTTGATCTTCTGTACTAGGGTGGCCTTTATAGGGGGCAATTTCTCATCTGTGTACTGGCGCTTACTGAAGAGGAACCAACGCATCTCGTTCACAGAAGAGATTGTTGTGCCAGGAACGTAGAGTTGACATACGTAGCGCTCCAATTCACTGACGTCATCTTCCTGTATGCTTGGAGTGTTTCCAAGGTTGCCAAATGCTCTAACAATATCACCATTGGCTTTCTGCAGTGTATTCCAGTCGGAAATTTTGGATTTCCCGCAGAATGTGCCAGTCTGGTCACAACCACTTAAGACGTGGAAGCCAGGGAGTGCAGAAGCTTTCTGACTGCCCAGGGCATCATATTGTTGCGGATATGGGACTTGGCCTCAATATCCGCTTGTAAATACTCCCCTATTTCCCCAATACTCCCCAACTATCCCCAATCCCCCATTCCCTAGTCCCATTGCCTGTAAATAACACTCTGTAGAACCGACCTTCCCCTTTTTCCCCCATTAAATGTCGTGCCCAGGTCCACCGCATCTCACGTAGACAACTTTCGGACATCTTGCTAGTTATTCTTAGTCTATGTCAGTTAAGGACTCGTTTCCATTAATTCTGACTCTTCGTTACACCAGAGATGCGTTTTTACAGAGGAGAGCAGAAGACAGAAAGGCCTGGAGCTGGTCACAAGGAGTTGGTCTGAGTTGGTCTGAGTCGGTTGCCTGAGAAGGGTCAGTGGTTGCGTTGGTGAGGAGTCGGTGGTAAAGAGTGAGGGACCAAGAAAGGGAGAGAAAGAGTCCTGAAGCAAGAGAGGAAGTTGTTGAACTGGGTGGGACTAAGCAAGAGAGGAAGTTGTTGGACTGGGTGGGACTAAGGAAGGAGAGAGAACCCGTCACACCAATCCCCCAAGCTCCGCGTTGGCTCCACCAAGCGTTCAGCTCCACCAAGCTCCGCGTTGGCTCCACCAAGCATTCAGCTCCACCAAGCTCCGCGTTGGCTCCACCAAGCGTTCAGCTCCACCAAGCTCCGCGTTGGCTCCACCAAGCGTTCAGCTCCACCAAAGCTCCGCCAAGCTCCGCGTTGGCTCCACCAAGCGTTCACCTCCAGCCATCCACCTCCTGCCATTCCTGCAATTCCCCGCGTGAGTCAGTGTCTTTTGTTTGTTCTGTCCTGGGAATACATTAAGTCTGTAGGTAAGCTAATCATTTTCACTGTGTCACCTGCGTCTCATGCGCCTGTAAATAAACGTGACTGCTTTCTTTTTGCTTGTGTGTGTAAATAATAAACCCCATTACTCGTCTGTACGTCTTCTCGTTTTAATTCCTTTTCTTCTTGCATTGCGTCGTTTTTGTCTTTTCCCTCATTGAGCAGCTACGGTGCGATACGGCCAAAGTTCTGGGTGAATCGGGTGAGTTTTGTTAGGTCGCGGTCTTACACCACCGCTCGGTCTATAACATCTAACCGCGATCTTTAACAATTGGTGTCAGGAGTGGGATTCGGACCCGGGACTAAATTTATTAGGCCCAAATTTTGGAACACCAATTGTACCACTAGGGTAACAATTGGTGTTGGGGAGGTAGAATTCGACCCGGAGCGCGTTTCCCGCTCGAAATTATAACGGCGAAATTTGAATTTGTTTTACGGAAATAAAAACCCGAATTTTGAAAGTCGCGCTATGGCGGATCAAGACAGCTGGGGTCCGGTAGGGGAGAGTGAGGCAGGGTCGGTCCAGGACCAAATTGAGGGACGCGAGGAGAGCGAAGCAGCGAGGGTAGTAGACGCGCAAAATGGCGCCTCGCTGGTCACCGCGCCCGCGACCGTGGCAGCGCCCCTGGTGGATCCGAACCTTTTTATGTTGCAAATGGGGGCCCTTATGGAGAGGCTAGAAGCAAAAATGGGGGTAATGGGGAACCGGATGGATGCTCAGAGTGAGCGATTGGAGGGCCAATTGGGGGTAATGGGAAACCAAATGGGGGTAATGGGAAACGAAATGGGGGTAATGAGGGACGAAGCGAGGGGAACCGGTGAGGGGTTAGACAATAATTTTAAGGGTTTAGACAAGAAATTTGGGAAGTTAGACGACAAATTTGAGGGGTTAGACAACGGGATAAAAGAGGTGAAAAAGGGGTTAATGGGGGTAGAAAATAGAATGGCTGCCCAGGAGAATCAGATAGAGGGAGTGAAAAATGGGTTAGAGGGGTTAGAAAACAGGATGGAAGGCAAATTGAGGGACATGAGGGACCAAGCGGAAAGGGAAGTTAACCAAATGGGGCAGCAGATAGAGGGGGTCAGAATGGGGGTAGAAACCAAACTGGATGCTCACAGGGAGGAAATGGAGCAGATGAGGGTGGCATCTGGGCAGAAGATGCAAGTGATGGGAGAGGAGATCAGAAGAGGAGTGAGTGAGGAGGTCGGAGGAGTGCGCGAGGAGGTGAGGCACTGTAAGGAGCACATGGAGAAGGAGGTGAGAAAGGGGACTGTACAACTGCAAGGGGGCATAGAGGACCTGACGCAAGAGGTGGAACAGCTGACGGAGGGACAAAAAGAACTAACGGACCAGGTAAAGAAGAACACAGCGGTAATAGGAGGGTTAAAAGCGACACAAAATGACTTAAAAAATGACTTGGTAGCGACGAAGAGGGAATGTCAGATGGTACGTGAGGGACTGACAACGAGGTTGGACGAGGTGATAGAGGTAATGGAGACGAAGGACCGGCAGGTGAGGACGCACATGGAAACGGTCAAGGTAGCCTTAGAGGATGAGCTTGAGGAGACGTACCGGGGAATAAAAGAGGTGAAGCAGAAATTAGAAGAAGTGGAAGAAGGGGTGAGCGAAATTAAGAAGCGACGGAGAGAGGATAAGAAAGAGATAAAGGAGGAAGTAAAAGAATTGGTCCAAAGTCTGTGTTCAAATCGCGATGATGTGCTCATTAACCGGATGAGGGATTCGCAGGTGATGGAGGAGAAGCGAAGAGGAAGAGGACCTGGTGTAAGTGGTGACCAATATGGTCGTGCGTATGATGCGCCAGGGGATTTAAGAAGCTTGGGGGTCGAGATGGACCCGGGTGTTCGTGAGAGGCCGTTGGTGAAGTGTGCGACAGGTCTGGTGTGCGAAAGAGGAGGTGTGCGAGAAAGTCCGACTTTGGGGTGTGTGAGGAAAAAGTGCGTGCCAAGGAGTGAGAGTGCTGGCGAGAGTGAGTCGGTCGTAGCACGTGTGCGAGGGAGCACATGGAAGCGCGGTGTGGTGAGTGTTACAGAGGGTGTGACGGGAGAGTGTGCGCGAGAAAGGTGTGTAACGGACAGGTGCATGAGGAAAGAGTGCGCTGTCAAGAGTAAGGGTGAGTGCGCTGTCAAGAGTAAGGGTGAGTGCGTTGTCAAGAATGGAGGTGAGAGGAGTGAGAGTGACAAGGAGCGTGAGTGGGAATGCACGCTGGAATTGGTAGTGAGGCACGTGGTTGGGTGTGCGAATGAGAGCACACCTGTGATTGTCACCGAGGAGGTGACAGAGGAGGGGGCGCGAAGAGGTGTGTTGGTGAGGTGTGCGACCAACGAATGTGTGCCAAGGTGTTCGGTGGTCAGGTGTGTGACCAAGTCTGTGAGTGGAATGAGAGTACCTGGGTGTGTAAGGAAAGGTACGACGAGGAGCATGGAGACGGCTGGATGTGTGAGCAAGGAACGGGCTGCGGGGTGTAAGAATCCAGGTGAAGCATCGACGGTAACCAGGTTAGAGGTTAGGTCGACTTTTAGCCGAAGCGGGCCCTCGGTGCGTGCTGGGCCTCGCGTGGAACGGCCGCGTCCGTGCTCCACTAGGCGGAGCGGGCAGCCCGATAGAAAGGGTCGTCATGGCGACCACCTTTTGTTGAGGCATTCCGGCAGGTCGAGATCGGGACATTGGATGGCTCCACGCCGAGATGGTGCGTGGGATCTCGGCCCGGGTAAGCCCCCTTCCCTGCACCGAGTGCCGGACGCATCCAGCCGCTGGCACAGAACAACCCGCATTCATGGCTTGGCTTTACGAAGCCGGGCTTTGGACAGGAATTGGCGCACCGAGAAGTATTAGTGAGTAGACGGGTGATGAGGATAGTGTTTTGGCCCCAGAATTAGAGAAAAACAAAATTTGATGATTGGCAAGGGATTGGCAGTAGTGATTGGCAGATGATGGGTAGTGATTGGCCAAATTTTTAATTTGTTGAAATTTGATGTGCAAAATTGGTAGTGAGCGATGGGCCCGGTGGGTAAGGCTGGCATCCCTGCCACCCTTCCCAAGGGGGGCAAAGGAGCAATAGCTTATGGGGTGTATGGCAGTGAAAACTAGCCCGGGTGGGTTAGGTTATATTGTAGGGCCCTAGAAGATGACATTAGGTGACGTTAAGTTTAGTTAGTGACTGATACCTGTAGTGGGGGCGCAGGTAGATTAGTGTGGATGATAATGACGTGGGAGCGCAATAGTTTAAAGGGACGACTGGGAAGCGCAAGTTTCAGAGGGGAGTAGTTAGATGAGATGATGCTGTGTGAGAATGGAACAGGTGTGATTGCACAGGTGTGCAACTGGACAGGTGTGTGGAGCAGTGTATGAGTAGTGAGTGTTGTGGATCAGCGCGAATGCGCTTGGGGAGAGAAGGGTGCAGGTGGCACCAGGTGTGAGAGCACAGGTGTGCAAGTACAGGTGTGTGGAGAGAGTTGGAGTAAGTGGTATGGAGTGGTGTGCATGGTGCGAAGGTGTGGATGGGGGAAGAGTGGACCCCTTTCACGAGTACCCGGGGCGGGTAGTGTAAGTGTTAGGTAGAGGGTATAGGTAAATTGTGGTTGGAAATTGGCATTTGTGGTGCGGTTGCAGAATGGTGTTGTGAATGGGTGCATTAGTGTTGTGGAAATGGCTGGGCGTGTAGCCTGTTAGTGTGTGTAGTTGGTTGGGCACTCCACCACTGTGAGGATGTCGGCCAGGTGAGGCCGCAGGTGGGCTCTGGGAGCCGGTAGAGTTGTGGATGGGGCCCGAGGATCCGGAGGACGGACCCGGGTAGCCCAGTGCCAGAGAGGGCACCGAGTGGGAGAGCGCCAGAGGGCCTTCCCCAGGTAGTTAGGTTAGGGTAAGGAGCAGGTAAGCTCGGAGGCAACTGCAGTGGTGGAGGTGTGCAGGTGGGTAGACCTGTTGGGAGAGCTACACATCGCGGCCCAGAAATTGTGCGAGGGCACCGGGAGATGAATCGGGGGAGTGAGACCCCAAATTGAAAAGCACCACAGTTTGGCCAATGGGAATTGGTTTTTAGAACCCATAGTGTAAGAGGGCCAATGGTTTGGCCGGAGAAAGACCCAGGGTAGTGTAAAGTTGTTAAAGTCATTTAGGAAATAGTTAGGATTGATGAACCTGTCGCACCACACGCAGCCACTTACCTGTGGTGATGATGAGGACTCCACACCTGTGTTTTCTTTGTTCTGTGTGCAGGAAATGAGAATTGCTGTGTGGATTGGTGAGACGCATCACGACGTGGATGAGACATTGGGGTGATTCCATCTCTCCCTCCTTAGGAGGGACTGATGATGAATTGGTGATAGCAAATTATGATGTTGAGTTGGAGATGGCAAATTTTGATGAGAGTTGAAAATGGCAAATTTGATTGGTTAGGAGGGAGAGAAGACAAATTTGGTTTATGGGAGGAACGGGGAAGACAGTAGGGACGTTTGTTGATTAGTAAAGTAGATGTTTATGGGTAGTGTTGTGTTTTGTGGATACAGTAAGGGGTAAGGGAGGGGCCATGTAGGTTACCTGGTGGGGGGGGCGTACGGTAGGAACGTACCTGTCTCACCTGGTTCCCATGTGCCCCCAGTGTGCATTACCTTGCATTGCGTGCACTTTTGCGCCCTTACCACCTTACTCACTTGTCTGCTTCTTTTGTCTCCCACCTCCGAGGATCTGGTTTTGGGGCAGAGAGAGAGGAGAGAGAGGTGCTGGCTTCGCAGTTGTGGGCCTGCACTTTCGCTGCTTGCTGCCTGGATCGATACACCATATGGACCGCAATGTTTGTGGCGACCCACCATGGACCGCAGTTCTTATGCGGCCAAGCACCACCCGTGGATGGACCTATGGGTCAACGTGGCACCTATGCCATACAGGTGAACCACTTATAGTTGGCCCCCTGACGGCCACAATACAGAAATGGACGCGGTTGGCGCCTTTCTTTATTTTGTTTGAAAGAGGCAAGAACACCAAGTGCACCACACGAAGGCAAGACCAGCGGCAGAACATCGGCCGGCTGTGACACCACCGGTGATTCATAAACACTTTATTGGTGCACCGGATGGTGCTGACTGTGTGATGGGGTGGTGCTTTTGGTGCTTGGAATGGGTGCTCTGCACATTATTAAAGGCCGTAGGCCACAGAGCACTCGTGGGTTGGTGTATCGATGCTGGCATGCGTGCTCTCTCTATGCATAACATCTGCATGTGTTCCTCCAAAAACAGGTCCTGGATCGTAGTGTAAATATCAGCGTAGTCTTGTAAATAATGCTCCCTACCGGCTGTATGTTTAGTTTGCGAATTCTTTCCGGATTCGGTTATCCTGTGGGTGTGTTTCTGTGAGGAGAAGGGTGCAACGTCGCAGGGGGACATATTTACTCATTTGTGAATATCTGTAAAACTGTCGCACTCAGGGTAGAGTTAATAGTAGATGGAACTACATCTGAGTGCCACACTAAAATAGGTAAAAATTTATCGGGTCGGGACGTCCCGAGGGTAGAGAAGGGTGCAATGTTGCGGATATGGGACTTGGCCTCAATATCCGCTTGTAAATACTCCCCTATTTCCCCAATACTCCCCAACTATCCCCAATCCCCCATTCCCTAGTCCCATTGCCTGTAAATAACACTCTGTAGAACCGACCTTCCCCTTTTTCCCCCATTAAATGTCGTGCCCAGGTCCACCGCATCTCACGTAGACAACTTTCGGACATCTTGCTAGTTATTCTTAGTCTATGTCAGTTAAGGACTCGTTTCCATTAATTCTGACTCTTCGTTACACCAGAGATGCGTTTTTACAGAGGAGAGCAGAAGACAGAAAGGCCTGGAGCTGGTCACAAGGAGTTGGTCTGAGTTGGTCTGAGTCGGTTGCCTGAGAAGGGTCAGTGGTTGCGTTGGTGAGGAGTCGGTGGTAAAGAGTGAGGGACCAAGAAAGGGAGAGAAAGAGTCCTGAAGCAAGAGAGGAAGTTGTTGAACTGGGTGGGACTAAGCAAGAGAGGAAGTTGTTGGACTGGGTGGGACTAAGGAAGGAGAGAGAACCCGTCACACCAATCCCCCAAGCTCCGCGTTGGCTCCACCAAGCGTTCAGCTCCACCAAGCTCCGCGTTGGCTCCACCAAGCGTTCAGCTCCACCAAGCTCCACGTTGGCTCCACCAAGCGTTCAGCTCCACCAAGCTCCGCGTTGGCTCCACCAAGCGTTCAGCTCCACCAAAGCTCCGCCAAGCTCCGCGTTGGCTCCACCAAGCGTTCACCTCCAGCCATCCACCTCCTGCCATTCCTGCAATTCCCCGCGTGAGTCAGTGTCTTTTGTTTGTTCTGTCCTGGGAATACATTAAGTCTGTAGGTAAGCTAATCATTTTCACTGTGTCACCTGCGTCTCATGTGCCTGTAAATAAACGTGACTGCTTTCTTTTTGCTTGTGTGTGTAAATAATAAACCCCATTACTCGTCTGTACGTCTTCTCGTTTTAATTCCTTTTCCTCTTGCATTGCGTCGTTTTTGTCTTTTCCCTCATTGAGCAGCTACGGTGCGATACGGCCAAAGTTCTGGGTGAATCGGGTGAGTTTTGTTAGGTCGCGGTCTTACACCACCGCTCGGTCTATAACATCTAACCGCGATCTGTAACAATATATAGGACCTAAATCAATAGTTCGCCATAGACCACCTGTTCCAACAAGCATCGATGTTGCAGGACACAAGTCCTTGTCGCAGCACAAGGCGAGAACTAACACATCTGTATCCGGACTCTGAATGCAGATCGACGTGGCCCCCCTCTGCGAAGCGTCAAGAGCATGAAGTAGCATTCTTGTATCTGCCTCCTCTTGTGTACTGTTCAGATGATCTAATATGAGCTTGTTTGATTTGCATTCCTCACTGAGTGTTGTCACATATATCTTCTCAGATTCCTTGCGATGCTTCAAGATGTGTGATGCTAGATAGAGAGTGAGTCTTTGCTTGTTGTCTTGGTTGTTCAGCAGTTGCTTTAGCGTCACATTTTCAATGACTGCCTCATCGGAGATATTGTAAGCAAGGCTTCTATGATATCCTAGGCGCAAATTGCGTGTTCTTTCCTTCAGGGAGTTAGGAATGTCATATCGGTCAAAAACGACATGAACTTCATGAAATCCTTAAGATTTGCAATCGAGGACATGCAAAAAGTGATTGGCGAGATCGTAGCAAGTTTTCACCCATGTAGGTTTCCCCATTGACTGGACCACGGCCATTCCATCAACGATTGTGACTCTGCCATGCTGTGTTTGCTCTCCTTGTGCAACAACAAGGTGCTGTTCGTCAGGCAAACGTTCCAAGATAGTCATCAGCTTACTTTTGGCAACACAAGACCGCAAGATACCATCAAAAGTGAAGAGTGAATGAGGATATTCTGCAAACTCAAACTCACTGATGCTCTCCTTCAGGTCAATATCTGGCCGTGACCTTCCAGATGTCCACAATATCTAGAACTGCCACTTTAAAACTGCTGGCAGTGATGACCGGTTTACTCGCACCCCACTTTTGATACAACCCCACTTTTGATACAACCCCACTTTTGATACAACCCCACTTTCATTGGACATGCTTTGACACAACCCCCTTGAATACAACCCCGACACACACACACACACACACACACACACACACACACACACACACACACACACACACACACACACACACACACACACCCCCTACACACACACCCACACCACCCCCCCCCTCCACATACACAAACACACCCCACCCCCAACACACACACACACACACACACACATATCCACACACACACCCACACACAAACACCCCCACACCCCTCCCTCCACACACCCACACATACGCACATCCCCTTCCACCCCACCCCCCCCCCACCCCAACACACACACACATGCACACACAAATCCCCCAACCCCTAACACATGCACACATCCCCCCTAACCCCCACCACACCCCTCCCCCCATACGCACACCCCTCTAAACACATACACACACACACACACACACACACACACACACACACACACACACACACACACACACACAACAACTCCCCCCCCCCCCACCTACACACACACACACATATCCCCCCACCCCTAACACACACACAAACACACGCATACATCCCCCCTACCCCCACCCACACCCCTCCCCCCAAACACACACACACACACACACACACACACACACACACACACACACACACACACACACACACACACACACACACACACATCCCCCCTACCCCCACCCACACCCCTCCCCTCAAACACACACACACACACACACACACACACACACACACACACACACACACACACACACACACACACACACACACACACACCAACCCCCCCCCACACACACACACACACACACACACACACACACACACACACACACACACACACACACACACACACACACACACACACACACACACACATCCCCCCTACACACACACACACCCCACCCCCAACACACACACACACACACACACAAACACGCGCACACCTCCCCCCACACGCACACACATATCCAGACAAGCGCACATCCCCCTCCCCCCAACCCCAAGACACATCCCACACACACATCCCCCGACACACACCCCCACACACACATCCCCACACACACACACATCCCCACACACACACACATCCCCACACACACACACACATCCCCACACACACACACACATTCCCCCTACCCCCCCACCCACATACACACACACAAACACACATCCTCCCACCCCCACCCCCAACAAACACACACACACACACACACACACACACACACACACACACACACACACACACACACACACACACACACACACACACACACACACATCCCCCCACCCCTAACACACACACATGCACACATCCCCCCCACCCCCAACACACACAAACAAACACACACACATATCCCCCACCCCTAACACACACACAAACACATGCACACATCCCCCCAACCCCCCAACCCTAACACACATGCACACACACAAACACCCCCACACCCCTCCCCCCACACGAACACCCCTCCACACATACACCCCTCCACACACACACATATCCACCCGCCCCCCTCACACCCACACACACATGCACATCCACACATCCACACATCCACACATCCACACATCTCCCCACCCCACTCCCAACACACACACACACACACACACACACACACACACACACACACACACACACACACACACACACACACACACACACACACACACACACACACACCCATCCCCCCCTCCTCCACATGCACACCCCAACCCCTCCACACACACACATATATATCCACCCCCCCCCCCCCCCACACACACACACACACACACACACACACACACACACACACACACACACACACACACACACACACACACACACACACACACACACACATCCCCCCCCCCCCACACACAGCCACACACACACACACACACACACACACACACACACACACACACACACACACACACACACACACACACACACACACACACACACACACACACACAAATTCCATACACACGACACATATACTCACACATACAAATGACATGTACATGACACACATACACATGACACACACACACATACACATGACACACACATACTCACATAAACATGACACACATATGCACACACCCACATACACATACACACAAACATACACTCACACCTACACACACGTACACATGACACATACACACACATACACATGCACAAACACAAGACACAAACATACACATGACACATGCAAACACACACATACACATGTGACACACACACACACACACACACACACACACACACACACACACACACACACACACACACACACACACACACACACACACACACACACACACACACACACACACACACACACCTTCGCATCTGGATAATCAATTAACTCAAACTGACACGGAATTAAAATGTACAAAAATACCGCCTTTATTGAAGAATGCTGGGAACAAAATAAAACACGGCCAAATAAAATCCTAAACGGGACGTACCCATACAGACTCGAATACAGACAAAGGGAAAAATAACTGTGAAAAGCAATGCGTTATTTTTGTGGGCACTTAGCTCCGAGCTGCTCTTGAACCTCGTCAGCAATCATCCTGGTTTGTCACAGGCCTCTATGTCCTTACACGGGAACCGCAGGCTGCGCTGCCGCAAGCGGGAACTAGAACGGGCACTCGGTAGAGCGCATACCTTCGCCGCAGCTACTGTTCTGTTGACCTTTGACCCGATTGCTCCCAAAATCTAATCAAATGTGTCCCGTATAATAACCAATCATCCCACCAAATTTCATGCAATTCGGTTGAATACTTTTTGAGTTATGCGAATAACATACACACACACACACACAGACATACAAATAAATACACAGCGATCAAAACATAACCTTCCGCTTTTGCGAAGGTAACTAGGCCTCCTGTGCAGTCCGCATCTCTCCCCGCTGAGCGCAAAGTCAGCAGGCCGCGCCCGTTCCACTCGCCCCCCTCGCCAATGAATTCTGCTCGCGCAGGAGCGCTATTAAATCCGACCACTCACTGTGAACTCCCGAAGCAGAGCGAGATATCAAAATCATGACCGTTCATCGCCAAAGCCAGAAGATGCGAGGAAGTCAAGAGGGACAACCAATAAGATGTTCGACCGTTCGTTATGAATGTCCCTCGCTCCAAAGAGAAAAGCCACAAGAAGCACAAAATGTCGGGAAGATGACCGTTCGCCACCAAACCCAGAAGATGAGAGCACACAAATGCGTCTGCCTTTCACCAACACCTCCAGGACCCAAGAGACAAAATGTCCTCCCTCCAACTCCTTTGTACTCAAGGCACTGACGTCATCCTACGCGTCTGCGTGTCCGCTCCTATCAGCTAGTGCCATCTCATCGCTCTTGGTGTCCTGACCAATCACTGCTCTTCGGGGCGTGGCCTCCCGGACCTGCCTTCCTGTGTTGCGATGTGACGGCTGCAGCACCAGCGGTAGTTGAATGTCCCAGTTCCGGTCGCTTTTATTTAGTATTATAAATGCGCGATTGCCTGGCTATGTGTGTGTGCTGCTGGTGTCATAAGTAACAGAGGAAAAATAACAAAGGCCATTACATACAGGGGATGAATTACCCATAATCACGAACTAATTAACAAACCCCACCCCTCATGGTGGGAATGAAGATACTCGCTTACACGACATACAGTCTACCAGATCCCTACTTATGATAAATGGGGTTTCTTCTTCTTCACGACAGTCAGAGCACACTACCCATACAATTCTACCTGGACTAAGGTAATCACTGCCTACACCCTACAAACGTAACAGTGTGTACACACACACACACACACACACACACACACACACACACACACACACACACACACACACACACACACACACACACACACACACACACACACACACACACACACACACACACACACTTTGAGACATGTGGCAGGGCTGCGTTCTCCGTTCTGTTTCTTCTTCTTCTTTTAGGTGTTATGGCGTTTTCAGAGCCGTGAGGCTGAGCTACACTTGCCACGCTCCTGGACATAACTGTGGTGAATGAAGGAGTCTATGGGATATCCATAAAACTATATGGGTCTCCCGCTCACTTTAAAAAAAACTTAGAACCACATTGCAGAATCGAGGATGCTTCTGGTTTTGATAACCGAAAATGATTGGCAGATCTGACACACCAATCGCCGCCTCTCCAATGATTTTAACTAGGAGCAAACTGGGATCCATCACATAGGTGGCATTCCAGACACAGGTGGGTTGAATCTTCGAATTTCCTACAGGTGTTACATTCCTACAGTCTCCGAATTTCCTACAGGTCCTGGTAGGGTGACACCCTATCGCGTGACGGTACGAATTAAGGCGACAGTGTCCAAGTCGTAGCTTGGAGAGAGCGGGAAACTTGGAGAGAGCGGCTTGGTCTCTGCGGGAAAGCCGTGGAAGCCGTGGAAGCCTTACAGGGGTGTCACCTCCAGATTCACTCTGCAACAAAACCTACCCTTAGTGGTGGTGTCCAACTGGGCTTGTCTTTTTTTTTTTTACAACCTTGGCCACATTCACAATATCCGACGGTCCCAGAGGGATTTGGGTAACACATTCGGATTTGAGTGCACGCTTGGCCACAAGGTCGCGGGCCTTGTTTGCCCCGATGCCCACATGCACAGGGATCCAGCACAGAATTGCTGAATGATCGCAGGCCTCGTTTCCCCCGATGCCCACATGCACAGGTGCCCCTAATTCCACGTGCCCCCTATTCTTTCTTCTCATTCCGCCTGCCCCTCATTCTCGCCTCTCATTCCGCCTGCCCCCCATTCTCGCCTCTCATTCCGCCTGCCCCCCATGCTCGCCTCTCAGTCCGTCTGCCCCCCATGCTCGCCTCTCATTCCGCCTGCCCCCCATGCTCGCCTCTCAGTCCGTCTGCCCCCCATGCTCGCCTCTCAGTCCGCCTGCCCCCCATGCTGGCCTCTCATTCCGCCTGCCCCCAATGCTTGCCTCTCAGTCCGCCTGCCACCCATGCTCGCCTCTCAGTCCGCCTGCCCCCCATGCTCGCCTCTCATTCCGCCTGCCCCCATGCTCGCCTCTCATTCCGCCTGCCCCCCATGCTCGCCTCTCAGTCAGCCTGCCCCCCATGCTCGCCTCTCATTCCGCCTGCCCCCCATGCTCGCCTCTCAGTCCGCCTGCCCCCCATGCTCGCCTCTCAGTCCGCCTGCCCCCCATGCTCGCCTCTCAGTCCGCCTGCCCCCCATGCTCGCCTCTCAGTCCGCCTGCCCCCCATGCTCGCCTCTCAGTCCGCCTGCCCCCCATGCTCGCCTCTCAGTCCGCCTGCCCCCCATGCTCGCCTCTCAGTCCGCCTGCCCCTCCATGCTCGCCTCTCAGTCCGCCTGCCCCCCATGCTCGCCTCTCAGTCCGCCTGCCCCCCATGCTCGCCTCTCAGTCCGCCTGCCCCCCATGCTCGCCTCTCAGTCCGCCTGCCCCCCATGCCCGCCTGTCAGTCCGCCTGCCCCCCATGCTCGCCTCTCAGTCCGCCTGCCCCCCATGCTCGCCTCTCATTCCGCCTGCCCCCCATGCTCGCCTCTCATTCCGCCTGCCCCCCATGCTCGCCTCTCAGTCCGCCTGTACCCCCATGCTCACCTCTCAGTCCGCCTGCCCCCCATGCTCGCCTATCAGTCCGCCTGCCCCCCATGCTCGCCTCTCAGTCCGCCTGCCCCCCATGCTCGCCTCTCAGTCCGCCTGCCCACCATGCTCGCCTCTCAGTCCGCCTGCCCCCCCATGCTCGCCTCTCAGTCCGCCTGCCCCCCATGCTCGCCTCTCAGTCCGCCTGCCCCCCATGCTCGCCTCTCATTCCGCCTGCCCCCCATGCTCGCCTCTCATTCCGCCTGCCCCCCCATGCTCGTCTCAGTCCGCCTGCCCCCCCATGCTCGCCTCTCAGTCCGCCTGCCCCCCATGCTCGCCTCTCAGTCCGCCTGCCCCCCATGCTCGCCTCTCAGTCCGCCTGCCCCCCATGCTCGCCTCTCAGTCCGCCTGCCCCCCATGCTCGCCTCTCATTCCGCCTGCCCCCCATGCTCGTCTCATTCCGCCTGCCCCCCATGCTCGCCTCTCAGTCCGCCTGTACCCCCAAGCTCACCTCTCAGTCCGCCTGCCCCCCATGCTCACCTCTCAGTCCGCCTGCCCCTCCATGCTCGCCTCTCAGTCCGCCTGCCCCCCATGCTCGCCTCTCAGTCCGCCTGCTCCCCATGCTCGCCTCTCAGTCCGCCTGCCCCCCATGCTCGCCTCTCAGTCCGCCTGCCCCCCATGCTCGCCTCTCAGTCCGCCTGCCCCCCATGCTCGCCTCTCATTCCGCCTGCCCCCCATGCTCGCCTCTCATTCCGCCTGCCCCCCATGCTCGCCTCTCATTCCACCTGCCCCCCATGCTCGTCTCAGTCCGCCTGCCCCCCATGCTCGCCTCTCAGTCCGCCTGCCCCCCATGCTCGCCTCTCAGTCCGCCTGCCCCCCATGCTCGCCTCTCAATTCGCCTGCCCCCCATTCTCGCCTTTAATCCCGGCTGCCCCCCATTCTCGCCTCTCATTCCACCTGCCCCCCATTCTCGCCTCTCATTCCGCCTGCCCCCCATTCTCGCCTCTAATTCCATCTGCCCCCTATTCTCATCTCTCATTCCGCCTACCCCCTATTCTCATCTCTCATTCCACCTGCCCCCCATTCTAGTCTCATTCCGCCTGCCCCCTATTCTCGTCTCTCATTCCGCCTGCCCCCTATTCTCGTCTCTCATTCGGCCTGCCCCCATTATCGGCTCTCATTCCACCTGCCCCCTATTCTCGTTTCTCATTCCGCCTGCCCCCTATTCTCATCTCTCATTCCGCCTGCCCCCTATTCTCGTCTCTCATTCCGCCTGCCCCATATTCTCGTCTCTCATTCCGCCTGCCCCCTATTCTCGGCTCTCATTCCGCCGGCCCCCTATTCTCGTCTCTCATTCCGCCTGCCCCCCATTCTCGTCTCTCATTCCACCTGCCCCCTATTCTCGTCTCTCATTCCACCTGCGCCCTATTCTCGTCTCTCATTCCACCTGCGCCCTATTCTCGTCTCTCATTCCACCTGCCCCCTATTCTCGTCTCTCATTCTGCCTGCCCGCTATTCTCGTCTCTCATTCCACCTGCCCCCTATTCTCGCCTTTAATTCCGCCTGCCCCCCATTCTCGCCTTTAATTCCGTCTGCCCCCATTCTCACCTCTCATTCCGCCTGCCCCCCATGCTCGCCTCTCAGTCCGCCTGCCCCCCATGCTCGCCTCTCAGTCCGCCTGCCGCCCATGCTCGCCTCTCAGTCCGCCTGCCCCCCATGCTCGCCTCTCATTCCGCCTGCCCCCCCATTCTCGTCTCTCATTCCGCCTGCCCCCTATTCTCGTCTCTCATTCCACCTGCCCCCTATTCTCGCCTTTAATTCTGCATGCCCCCCATTCTCGCCTTTAATTCCGTCTGCCCCCATTCTCACCTCTCATTCCGCCTGCCCCCCATGCTCACCTCTCATTCCGCCTGCCCCCCATGCTCGCCTCTCATTCCGCCTGCCCCCCATTTTCGCCTCTCATTCCGCCTGCCCCCCATTTTCGCCTCTCATTCCGCCTGCCCCCCATTTTCGCCTCTCATTCCGCCTGCCCCCCATGCTCGCCTCTCAGTCAGCCTTCCCCATGCTCGCCTCTCAGTCCGCCTGCCCCCCATTTTCGCCTCTCATTCCGCCTGCCCCCCATGCTCGCCTCTAAGCCAGCCTGCCCCCCATTCTCGCCTCTCATTCCGCCTGCCCCCCATTCTCGCCTCTCAATCCGCCTGCCCCCCATGCTCGCCTCTCAGTCAGCCTGCCCCCCATGCTCGCCTCTCAGTCCGCCTGCCCCCCATGCTCGCCTCTCAGTCCGCCTGCCCCCCATGCTCGCCTCTCAGTCCGCCTGCCCCCATGCTCGCCTCTCAGTCCGCCTGCCCCCCATGCTCGCCTCTCAGTCCGCATGCCCCCATGCTCGCCTCTCAGTCCGCCTGCCCCCCATTCTCGCCTCTCAGTCCGCCTGCCCCCCATTCTCGCCTCAGTCCGCCTGCCCCCCATGCTCGCCTCTCAGTCCGCCTGCCCCCCATGCTCGCCTCTCAGTCCGCCTGCCCCCCATGCTCGCCTCTCAGTCCGCCTGCCCCCTGCTCGACTCTCAGTCCGCCTGCCCCCCATTCTCGCCTCTCATTCCGCCTGCCCCCCATTCTCGCCTCTCATTTTGCCTTCCCCCCCATGCTCACCTCTCAGTCCGCCTGCCCCCCATTCTCGCCTCTCAGTCCGCCTGCCCCCCATGCTCGCCTCTCATTCCGCCTGCCCTCCATGCTCGCCTCTCAGTCCGCCTGCCCCCCATGCTCGCCTCTCAGTCCGCCTGCCCCCCATTTTCGCCTCCCAGTCCGCCTGCCCCCCATTTTCGCCTCTCATTCCGCCTGCCCCCCATTTCCGCCTCTCAGTCCGCCTGCCCCCCATGCTCGCCTCTCAGTCCGCCTGCCCCCCATTCTCGCCTCTCAGTCCGCCTGCCCCCCATGCTCGCCTCTGAGTCGGCCTGCCCCCCATTCTCGCCTCTCATTCCGCCTGCCACCCATTCTCGCCTCTCAGTCCGCCTGCCCCCCATGCTCGCCTCTCAGTCCGCCTGCCCCCCCATGCTCGCCTCAGTCCGCCTGCCCCTCCATGCTCGCCTCTCAGTCCGCCTGCCCCCCATGGTCACCTCTCAGTCCGCCTGCCCCCCATGCTCGCCTCTAAGTCCGCCTGCCCCCCATGCTCACCTCTCAGTCCGCCTGCCCCCCATTCTCGCCTCTCAGTCCGCCTGCCCCCCATGCTCGCCTCTCATTCCGCCTGCCCTCCATGCTCGCTTCTCAAATCCGCCTGCCCTCCATGCTCGCCTCTCAGTCCGCCTGCCCCCCATGCTCGCCTCTCAGTCCGCCTGCCCCCCATTTTCGTCTCTCATTCGGCCTGCCCCCTATTATCGTCTCTAATTCCGCCTGCCCCCCATTCTCGGCTCTCATTCCACCTGCCCCCTATTCTCGTTTCTCATTCCGCCTGCCCCCCACGCTCGCCTCTCAGTCCGCCTGCCCCCCATTCTCGCCTCTCATTCCACCTGCCCCCCATTTTCGCCTCTCATTCCGCCTGCCCCCCATTCTCGCCTCTCATTCCGCCTGCCCCCCATGCTCGCCTCTCAGTCCACCTGCCCCCCATTTTCGCCTGTCATTCCGCCTGCCCCCCATGCTCGCCTCTAAGTCAGCCTGCCCCCCATTCTCGCCTCTCATTTCGCCTGCCCCCCATTCTCGCCTCTCAATCCGCCTGCCCCCCATTCTCGCCTCCCAATCCGCCTGCCCCCCATGCTCGCCTCTCATTCCGCCTGCCCCCCATTCTCGCCTCTCAGCCCGCCTGCCCCCCATGCTCGCCTCTCAGTCCGCCTGCCCCCCATGCTCGCCTCTCAGTCCGCCTGCCCCCCATGCTCGCCTCTGTCCGCCTGCCCCCCATGCTCGCCTCTCAGTCCGCCTGCCCCCCATGCTCGCCTCTCAGTCCGCCTGCCCCCCATGCTCGCCTCTCAGTCCGCCTGCCCCCCATGCTCGCCTCTCAGTCCGCCTGCCCCCCATGCTCGCCTCTCAGTCCGCCTGCCCCCCATGCTCGCCTCTCAGTCCGCCTGCCCCCCATGCTCGCCTCTCAGTCCGCCTGCCCCCCATGCTCGCCTCTCAGTCCGCCTGCCCCCCATGCTCGCCTCTCAGTCCGCCTGCCCCCCATGCTCGCCTCTCAGTCCGCCTGCCCCCCATTTTCGCCTCTCATTCCGCCTGCCCCCCATGCTCGCCTCTAAGTCAGCCTGCCCCCCATTCTCGCCTCTCATTCCGCCTGCCCCCCATTCTCGCCCCTCAATCCGCCTGCCCCCAATGCTCGCCTCTCAGTCAGCCTGCCCCCCATGCTCGCCTCTCATTCCGCCTGCCCCCCATGCTCGCCTCTCAGTCCGCCTGCCCAACATGCTCGCCTCTCAGTCTGCCTGCCCCCCATGCTCGCCTCTCAGTCCGCCTGCCCCCCATGCTCGCCTCTCAGTCCGCCTGTCCCCCATGCTCGCCTCTCAGTCCGCCTGCCCCCCATGCTCGCCTCTCAGTCCGCCTGCCCCTCCATGCTAGCCTCTCAGTCCGCCTGCCCCCCATGCTCGCCTCTCAGTCCGCCTGCCCCCCATGCTCGCCTCTCAGTCCGCCAGTCCGCCTGCCCCCCATGCCCGCCTCTCAGTCCGCCTGCCCCCCATGCTCGCCTCTCAGTCCGCCTGCCCCCCATGCTCGCCTCTCATTCCGCCTGCCCCCCATGCTCGCCTCTCATTCCGCCTGCCCCCCATGCTCGCCTCTCAGTCCGCCTGTACCCCCCTGCTCACCTCTCAGTCCGCCTGCCCCTCCATGCTCGCCTCTCAGTCCGCCTGCCCCCCATGCTCGCCTCTCAGTCCGCCTGTACCCCCCATGCTCGCCTCTCAGTCCGCCTGCCCCTCCATGCTCGCCTCTCAGTCCGCCTGCCCCCCATGCTCGCCTCTCAGTCCGCCTGCCACCCATGCTCGCCTCTCAGTCCGCCTGCCCCCCATGCTCGCCTCTCAGTCCACCTGCCCCCCATGCTCGCCTCTCAGTCCGCCTGCCCCCCATGCTCGCCTCTCAGTCCGCCTGCCCCCCATGCTCGCCTCTCAGTCCGCCTGCCCCCCATGCTCGCCTCTCAGTCCGCCTGCCCCCCATTTTCGCCTCTCATTCCGCCTGCCCCCCATTTTCGCCTCTCATTCTGCCTGCTCCTCATTCTGCCTATTATTTCTCATTCTGCCTATTATCGTCTCTAATTCCGCCTGCCCCCCATTCTCGGCTCTCATTCCGCCTGCCCCCTATTCTCGTCTCTCATTCCGCCTGCCCCCTATTCTCGTCTCTCATTCCGCCTGCCCCCTATTCTCGTCTCTCATTCCGCCTGCCCCATATTCTCGTCTCTCATTCCGCCTGCCCCCTATTCTCGGCTCTCATTCCGCCTGCCCCCTATTCTCGTCTCTCATTCCGCCTGCCCCCCATTCTCGTCTCTCATTCCACCTGCCCCCTATTCTCGTCTCTCATTCCGCCTGCCCGCTATTCTCGTCTCTCATTCCACCTGCCCCCTATTCTCGCCTTTAATTCCGCCTGCCCCCTATTCTCGCCTTTAATTCCGCCTGCCCCCCATTCTCGCCTTTAATTCCGTCTGCCCCCATTCTCACCTCTCATTCCGCCTGCCCCCCATGCTCGCCTCTCAGTCCGCCTGCCCCCCATGCTCGCCTCTCAGTCCGCCTGCCCCCCATGCTCGCCTCTCAGTCAGCCTTCCCCCCACGCTCGCCTCTCAGTCCGCCTGCCCCCCATTCTCGCCTCTCATTCCACCTGCCCCCCATTTTCGCCTCTCATTCTGCCTGCCCCCCATTTTCGCCTCTCATTCTGCCTGCCCCCCATTCTCGCCTCTCATTCCGCCTGCCCCCCATGCTCGCCTCTCAGTCCACCTGCCCCCCATTTTCGCCTCTCATTCCGCCTGCCCCCCATGCTCGCCTCTAAGTCAGCCTGCCCCCCATTCTCGCCTCTCAATCCGCCTGCCCCCCATTCTCGCCTCTCAATCCGCCTGCCCCCCATGCTCGCCTCTCAGTCAGCCTGCCCCCCATGCTCGCCTCTCAGTCCGCCTGCCCCCCATGCTCGCCTCTCAGTCCGCCTGCCCCCCATGCTCGCCTCTCAGTCCGCCTGCCCCCCATGCTCGCCTCTCAGTCCGCCTGCTCCCCATGCTCGCCTCTCAGTCCGCCTGCCCCCCATGCTCGCCTCTCAGTCCGCCTGCCCCCCATGCTCGCCTCTCAGTCCGCCTGCCCCCCATGCTCGCCTCTCAGTCCGCCTGCCCCCCATGCTCGCCTCTCAGTCCGCCTGCCCCCCATGCTCGCCTCTCAGTCCGCCTGCCCCCCCATGCTCGCCTCTCAGTCCGCCTGCCCCCCATGCTCGCCTCTCAGTCCGCCTGCCCCCCATGCTCACCTCTCAGTCCGCCTGCCCCCCATGCTCGCCTCTCAGTCCGCCTGCCCCCCATGCTCGCCTCTCAGTCCGCCTGCCCCCCATGCTCGCCTCTCAGTCCGCCTGCCCCCCATGCTCGCCTCTCAGTCCACCGGCCCCCCATTCTCGCCTCTCATTCCACCTGCCCCCCATTTTCGCCTCTCATTCCGCCTGCCCCCCATTCTCGCCTCTCATTCCGCCTGCCCCCCATTCTCGCCTCTCAGTCCGCCTGCCCCCCATGCTCACCTCTCAGTCCGCCTGCCCCCCATGCTCGCCTCTCAGTCCGCCTGCCCCCCATGCTCGCCTCTCAGTCCGCCTGCCCCCCATGCTCGCCTCTCAGTCCGCCTGCCCCCCATGCTCGCCTCTCAGTCCGCCTGCCCCCCATGCTCGCCTCTCATTCCGCCTGCCCCCTATTCTCGTCTCTCATTCCGCCTGCCCCCCATTCTCGTCTCTCATTCCACCTGCCCCCTATTCTCGTCTCTCATTCCACCTGCCCCCTATTCTCGTTTCTCATTCCGCCTGCCCCCTATTCTCGTCTCTCATTCCACCTGCCCCCTATTCTCGTCTCTCATTCCGCCTGCCCGCTATTCTCGTCTCTCATTCCACCTGCCCCCTATTCTCGCCTTTAATTCCGCCTGCCCCCCATTCTCGCCTTTAATTCCGTCTGCCCCCATTCTCGCCTCTCATTCCACCTGCCCCCCATTTTCGCCTCTCATTCCGCCTGCCCCCCATTCTCGCCTCTCAGTCCGCCTGCCCCCCATGCTCACCTCTCAGTCCGCCTGCCCCCCATGCTCGCCTCTCAGTCCGCCTGCCCCCCATGCTCGCCTCTCAGTCCGCCTGCCCCCCATGCTCGCCTCTCATTCCGCCTGCCCCCCATGCTCGCCTCTCAGTCCGCCTGCCCCCCATTTTCGCCTCTCATTCCGCCTGCCCCCCATGCTCGCCTCTCATTCCGCCTGCCCCCCATTTTCGCCTCTCATTCTGCCTGCCCCCCATGCTCACCTCTCATTTCGCCTGCCCCCCATGCTCGCCTCAGTCAGCCTGCCCCCCATTCTCGCCTCCAATTCCGCCTGTGATTGTAACCATCGCCAAGAAGCTGCTTCGACGGAACCGACGTTCTGTATCGAGTTGGATACATGACATATTTAACCGTTTTAATACGTCAGGATAAAAACCTTTTTTCGGTGAGGGGAAACCGAACGGTGTATTGGCCAAGGCTTCCGTATACGTTGTTGGTTCGTTTACGTATTCAGGTTTTGTAATTTATTTTTGACAGAGCACGTTTCTTAATATCAGGTGACTAGATTTAATATGAAGACAATTAGATGTATATTCTGTAAAAACTGAACGAATCATTGAATCAATCTCGGTGGATGCAATGATGCAATCGTTTTACTTCCTGGGCCTGGTCTAGTCGAGTCATCAGTCATGCGGAGTTCGCGGCTCAGTGCCGAACTGCTTATTGTAAGACTTTATCATTACATTCCATCTTATTCATGGTACCTTCACCTGTATACCTGTTGATGCGGGTCCAGTACCCACCACACTCTCACCCGCTTTCTCGAACACTTCGTGTCGCCACATGCTGAACTGAGCAATGCTGTGGTTCGACCCGGGCCTTGGATCGTTGTATGCGACCTGTGTGCATTATCTTGTCTGGCAGGACGAGGATGACTTGCCGTACGAGGAGGAGATCATTCGGAACCCGTACTCGGTCAAATGCTGGATGCGTTACGTGGATTTCAAGAAGGGATCGTCAAATCACGTGGTGAACCTGGTCTACGAGCGAGCGCTCAAGGAGCTCCCTGGGAGGTTCGTCTGGTCGCGCATAGATCGTGCTGATGTTGTTGTCACTGGCGTTGTTGTTGGTGTCACTGGCGTTGTTGTTGGTGTCACTGGCGTTGTTGTTGGTGTCACTGGCGTTGTTGTTGGTGTCACTGGCGTTGTTGTTGGTGTCACTGGCGTTGTTGTTGGTGTCACTGGCGTTGTTGTTGGTGTCACTGGCGTTGTTGTTGGTGTCACTGGCGTTGTTGTTGGTGTCACTGGCGTTGTTGTTGGTGTCACTGGCGTTGTTGTTGGTGTCACTGGCGTTGTTGGTGGTGTCACTGGCGTTGTTGGTGGTGTCACTGGCGTTGTTGGTGGTGTCACTGGCGTTGTTGGTGGTGTCACTGGCGTTGTTGGTGGTGTCACTGGCGTTGTTGGTGGTGTCACTGGCGTTGTTGGTGGTGTCACTGGCGTTGTTGGTGGTGTCACTGGCGTTGTTGGTGGTGTCACTGGCGTTGTTGGTGGTGTCACTGGCGTTGTTGGTGGTGTCACTGGCGTTGTTGGTGGTGTCACTGGCGTTGTTGGTGGTGTCACTGGCGTTGTTGTTGGTGTCACTGGCGTTGTTGTTGGTGTCACTGGCGTTGTTGTTGGTGTCACTGGCGTTGTTGTTGGTGTCACTGGCGTTGTTGTTGGTGTCACTGGCGTTGTTGTTGGTGTCACTGGCGTTGTTGTTGGTGTCACTGGCGTTGTTGTTGTTGTCACTGGCGTTGTTGTCACTGGCGTCGTTGTTGTTGTCACTGGCGTCGTTGTTGTTGTTACTGGCGTTGTTGTTGGTGTCACTGGCGTTGTTGTTGGTGTCACTGGCGTCGTTGTTGTTGTCACTGGCGTCATTGTCACTGGCATTGTTGGTGTCACTAGCATTGTTGTTGTCACTGGCGTTGCTGTCACTGGTGTTGTTGTTGTTGTTGCTGCTGCTTCTGCTTCTGCTGCTGCTGTTGCTGGTTTTACTTCTTCAACCCTTTTCCCTTCTTGCACAGCTACAAGCTCTGGTACAACTACCTGAAGTTGCGTCGGCGCCAGGTGAAAGGTCGATGTGTGACAGACTCAGCATTTGAGGACACAAACAGGTGTCACGAGAGATCCCTGGTGTTCATGCATAAGGTGCTTGAATCCGCCAACGGAAACCCTTATTTGTACAACAACTTTTTGAAGGCTTTTCATTTAATCTTTGATCTGATTCTTTCCTCATTTGTATTTTGTAGCATTGATTTGTTTGATTGATCGATTAATTAATTAATTATCTGGTGTGCAAGGGTCCTTGGTTCGGAGGACAGGCAGACAAACTTGCTTCATTAGCCCAAGCATGCGGAGCGATAAGCGGGTTTAAGCAATTGGTTCACTTCTGTCTCTTCACAATCGTCGGTTTATGATCGAGGAACAACTTTATTTCAATTGATTGTTATATTTTGAATTGTCCCGATTGTCCCGATCGCACATATGCGCGGGAGGAGTGAGATCATTTAATACGGCATGCCAAGAGCTAGAGGTCGCTTCTTATTTTCTATCCACTATCCATACTAGATTTGTCAGGGCAGCGCGGTCACAGTCAGTGCCAATCGGTCCCGGTGGACCAGCCCTTTCCCTATTGTCTCTCTCCCTCCTCTCTAACTCGAATTCTGTTGTGGCCCTGACTTCGTGAAGGCGGGGGTACACCATCCTAGATGGGTGGGATTTCTGGATCTCTCCTGGGAGATCAATCGGCTGTCTCCATGCCACGGGCTTGTTCAAGAGAACTGTCTGGGGTTATACGCCACTAAACTACAACTCCAGGCCACTAAAAGCAGGATTTCCCATCGTAAAGATGGAACGACTGGTGTGTTGCTCTGACGGTATAGTCATAAAATCGCATTAGGTATTTTTGATGCTTAACCACAACAAAGTTGATCATTGAAGAATAGAAGATCGTTTTAAGGCCATTTTCCCCGCTAGAGCGGGGGTTAGCCTTGCGGGCCCCATGACAATCATGGTTCCCTGTTTGAGGCAATGTTTTTTTTATGGCCGGATGCCCTTCCTGACGCCAACCCTTGGTCACGCTCTTCGATGCGCAGGGATACGGTGTACCTATTCTAAATCGGGGTACACACCGTGATCATTCATCCCAGCAAGCTGGTACTCAATTTGCCGACCTCGGAAGGATGACAGGCTGAGTCATGAGTCAACCCCCCTGGCGTTAATTCAGCGATCGACCAGGATTCGAACCCAGGATCCTGGGATCCCAAGCCGGCACCTTAACCGCTAAGCCAACACCAGGCTGATAATCGCACCAGGCATTGAGCGATAATCAAATCGATCATATGGATATTAAAGCACCAAAGCGCATGGACCATAATGATTGTTGGTGGTGTAAAGTAAAGCTCCTGTTGTGACGTGTACGTACTGATCCCCATCAGATGCCGCGGGTTTGGTTGGATTACTGCCAGTTCCTGATGGAACAGTGCAAAGTAACGCGTACCCGGCGTACGCTGGACCGTGCGCTCCGTGCTCTACCCGTCACTCAGCACTCCCGGATCTGGCCCCTCTACCTCAAGTTTGTCCGCAGTCACCCTCTTCCAGAGACGGCTGTACGCGTATACCGCCGGCACCTCAAGGCAAGTGCCATGTAACGAGGAGCTGTTTTGATGATGCATATGTACGAGGTCCAATGTTCTTAGCTTTTTTGCCACATTACCTCTTGGGAACTCTCCCTGATTGTCAACGTGATGCGTGATGATGACTTTAACATGTCCTTCCGGTCCTGATGTGGACCACCAAGAACAGTGGCTTTTGGTGCAGCAGAACAGCCGTTCACTTGTGGTGCAAAAGGGCAGCACTAGAGACATTTCAGTCAGCTATTCGTATGTGCTTGCACTCACGGGATGTTGACATTATATAAAACCATCTCATGCGTCTTGGGTTCCTGGCCGTGTGTCAGATCTCCGATGCGGTTTATTTGAGGCTTTAATTATCCCATAACATTAGTTTTGTCTAAAAGAGCGAGGCTCATGGAAGAGCAAGGTTGAACTGGCAGTGGGGTAGCAGGGCAACAATTGGGAAAGGATTAATGGGGGGTATAAAAGATAATGGGTCAGGATGGGGGATGATACGAGGTGGTAGTGTACTGCCTGCTTGAAGCTCTGGAGGAAACAATGGGAAAGAACTGCCCCTGGAAGGTCTAGTCAGCCTGGATTTTGGAAGTTTAACCACGAGTGGGTTACTTTAAAACAAGAGCAAAAGTCGAGCAGCGGTGTAGCCAGGCTTGTAAAATATTATAAAACCATAGCCTGGTGTTAGCTTAGCGGTTAGGGTGCCGGCTTGGGATCCTAGGATCCTGGGTTCGAATCCCGGTCGATCGCTAAATTAACGCCAGGGGGGTTGACAGCCTGTCATCCTTCCGAGGTCGGCAAATTGAGTACCAGCTTGCTGGGATGAATGATCCCGGTGTGTTCCCCGGTTTAGAATAGGTACACCGTATCCCTGCGCATCGTAAGAGGCGACTAAGGGTTGGCGTCAGGAAGGGCATCCGGCCATAAAAACATTGCCTCAAACAGGGAACCATGATTGTCATGGGACCCGCAAGGCTAACCCCCGCTCTAGCGGGGAAAATGGTCTTAAAACGATCATTCATTCATTCATTTTTCACAAACACATTATTAGCTTTTAAAACAGTCGCTAATGCTGCTTATAACATTAAACAAAGAAATTTGGAGGAATCTCGACATCCATGAGGTAAGTTTTACTTCCCGAACTGGGCGAAGATTTACTCTAATCTACATTATACCCCACAAGGGTTGGAGGTGTGCTCATTTACCAAGCAGCCGTTCCTTAAGGGTTTTGAATGGAGTGCTTGCTCAAATGCTTTAACCACTTGGTGATCTTTCCACAAGAAACTTGGTAAATGAACACACACCCAATGTTCTTGAGACCCGACCATAGATCGACTGTAATCTATGTACCCCAAAGAGGAATGACCCCTCCTGCCACTCCCGTAGTGTGCGGGTATACTTGTAAATTCAAATGTCGGTTGGTGAACTCAGCCGTCGTAATGACATCATAGATGGAATGACGTAATGGACACAAAACTGATATATTTTAACTTCCAGTAAGTTTGCAGTCACTACGAAGGAATTAGTGTTATGATTAGATTTACTATAATATTAATGTTACGTTATTATTTCGAAAATGATATTACTATCAAAAAACAGAGGCGAATTCCTTACTTCCTCGGTTATTAATATTAGTGCCGAACAACGCTCATCACTGATCATGAACCCCTTCAATCCATAAACCTTCAATTCACGACATTGGGATTAAAGTATTATGGTTATATTTACTGTATTATCTATATAATTATAGCGTAAGGACTCGACTTTGTTATCCCTTTTACGCCGCACCCAGTGACCCGATGCCCACGGCACTAATGGATTTACGATCTACGAACCGCGCTTTTTGTTTATCACGTACAGACATACTCGAAAAATCTGAATTAGCCGACGTTGGGGCCCAAAAGCATCCGATTAACTGCCGATACGACGCCATCTTACGACACCATCGTATTGGCGTCTGCTGGGCGAAGGCGAAGCGAGCCGTCCGCTGATTGGACAGTCGAGTGGTGTGAACATGGGTGGTGTGAACCAAATGGTCTTTTTATTCTCTTGAACATTTTAAATTAGGATATATAAGGAAACGTCTTTATCGTCATTTTAATAAAGTTAAATGGAGTGACGTTGCGATACTCGGGGTGCGTTGCATAAATCCTCGTAACTCAGAGAGGTGTAGCAGGTGGCGAGACGTAAGGAAGCTTAAAGATAACGAGCTGAAAACAGACGAACGATATGTCAATCTCTTTCTACACCGAACGGAAATAAAAGTATGAGAGCGGGAAGGCATGGCCTGAGCATTTTGAGCAGAGAGGACTGTTTGGACTTAACTTAAAGAGAAAAAATTGGAGCTTAAGCTTAACGGAAGAAGAAGATCCCATGAGCGCTCCCCTATGCCATCCATAATGGTACACTCTATCCATACACCACATCCTCCCTTCTGTGGATGTTCCACGGGTTTCGGCTAGTTATTATTATTACTATTACGAAAACTATACTACTGAAACGATACACTACTGTATTAAGAAACCTGGGCTTCATTTGTCTGTAGTGGTCCGAAGATGAAGCATAACGCCGAAGGCCTATACGTACCGTATTGCTGGGAGAGACGTAATGCCGATGCTTTCGATATTTCATGGTCATTTTAACAATCGGTTCGTTTGTGTTTCACACAGAATGAAAAACGTAAAGGTAGAGCATGTCGATTGTGATATATGACAGGTTCGACGATATGTTCGGCAAGAACGGCATATAAATCAAAATGGTGGTGGTGGAGAGTCAGCAGCCGCACCGCCGTAATGACATCAGACGTAATCACATCACCCTGTCATGTGACCAGATTCTCAGCTCTGATTGGTGTACGTTTGAGGGGACATACATACATACATACGGACGGACGGACGGACGGACAAACACCGTTCTAGACGGCTCTGCCCGATGGGCTACGCCGTAAAAACAACGTGCATGCTAAAGTAGATGGGGATGGTTTAAGGACTTGAGGGCAGAGGGATCAATGTTGGAAAAAAAAAAAACAAACCTTTAGATGCCATTTTTCCCCGCAAAGCGAGGGTTGGCCTTTTTTCGGGCACCGTGGTTATTGTTGTTTTTGTTGGTACCCTTTTTGAAGCAATGTTTTACGGCCGGATGCCCTTCCTGCCGCCAACCCTGTTTGTCGCCTTTTACGACAAACAGGGAATTACCAGTGAACTGGTACTCAATTAGCCGACCTCGGAAGGATGACAGGCTGAGTCAACCCCCCTGGCATTAATTCAGCGATCGACCGGGATTTGAACCCAGGATCCTTGGATCCTAAGCTGGCGCCCTAGCCGCTAAGCTAACACCAGGGTTAAATAACGCTTAATAACAATTAATGTTGGAAAAGAGGAGGAAAACACAGAGAGACCTACGGGGTGAAAGAAGCAGACCTTGTGCTTCGGTTTCATCGTGGAAGATTCCAATAGTGTTGAGGGTCTTATGTAGTGTGGAACATTCTCTGCTATTGGTTCAGGTTTCCTTTTCTGCCAGGTTTTCTTTTTGTTTGATTTGCTTTTGCATCAATATCTGACTATTCCGTGATTTGCAGCTCTCACCAGAGAATGCCGAGGAATACATCAACTACTTGGTGTCCATAGACCGTCTCGACGAGGCTGCCCTCCGTCTTGCTGCCATCGTAAATAACGACCGCTTTGTCTCTAAGAAGGGGAAGTCGAATCACCAGGTGAGTTAATGCTTCCGTGTAAGAGCAGGATCTATATCTGGCTATTTATATTTATGCTTTGACTCATTAATCCCAAGTTCAGCTGCATGGGCTGGTGTTGTTGAACAACACGTGTTAATGAAATTGCCTCGGATCACACACTATGTTTTACAAAGGATATCATTGGGGTGAGTACCCTATAAAACGAGCACAAACTTGGTTGGAGTGAAGATGTTCTGCCTTTTTTTCATGAAAATGTTTTCCACATGGTCAAAATTACTTGTCAGCACAAAAATGTAAAGCTTCGGGGCTGTGTTTTGTAGGTTGGGGAGGGTGGTGGGGGGTAGGGGGGGCTAAGAGGGCCACTGTTAAAATTAAAGTAAAACTCTACAGGTATCATCCGTCTGATATTCTGACAGGATGGTGTCGACGTAGTACACTTTTGAGTTATCCAGTTCGGGTTTGATTTTTGACCCTAGCGTTGTTATATTATTGACCGATAACTATATACTGTCAAACTGGTGCTTCGCAAGCAAGGTGTGGCATCACAAAGTGTGACGACCTTTGGGTGGATGATAAGCTGAGTATCCAATCTGCTAGAATTATGTATGTAAATATCCCATGGTGTTGATTGTGTAGAGTAGTTATTGCTGGAACTTTGAACAAATCACAAATTCCTACCAAGTTCAGTTGCGTTAGACTTGCCCAGCAGGTTTGTGAAAACTTGAGCTAAAGTGCATGGTTTTCATAGAATATTTACCCCGCACAATCCACTTGGTGCGAGCCAACTCTTCTGTTTTTAAAAGGTATTTTTTACTTTAATCTAATATGGCTGCCAGACCACGTGAGCGATGACATCATCAATTTACATTCTCGAATATAATTGCTGCGTAGATCATGCGCAATAAATTTCAAACTGACCAGACTAAGCGTTGTCACTATCGAAATATGACGTCATAATTGAGGCACTAATGACGTCATCATTGCCACCACTTATTGCCCATGTGGAGTTCTTACGATCAATTTTTCCCCCACGGAGCGGTTTCAAAGATAGAGTGGTGCAACGTTTTTCGTTTTTTAAAATTTTAAACAAGTCCCTTTTGTTTTGTATCCCTTACTCATCAATCTCAAACTCGCATCGTTTTCCTTTTTCTTTATCCATTTCAGCTTTGGCACGAGTTGTGCGAATTGATTTCCAAAAACCCAGACAAGGTGAAGTCTTTGGACGTCGGAGCCATTATCCGGGGTGGACTAACGCGCTTCACGGATCAACTCGGCCAACTGTGGTGCTCACTCGCCAATTACTACATCCACAGCGGGCACTTTGAGAAGGTCTTGTTACTGTAACATTTCAGTCAAACTTTGTTTAGTCTGTAAATCTCCTGTTCAGCAATCTTTGATTCTTTATACTTTTGGTGCAAGAAAATTCGGATGGAGTAGCCAAAGGAATTGTGTTTCTTTCTGAGCACCGTGATGCTCATCTCGGGTTCACAACCCATAAACTGTTTTGCCCATTATATGGTTGTGTAATGTGCTTAAGTGATTACTGTGCTTCCTGATAGGCCCGGGATGTGTACGAGGAGGCAATCCAGACTGTGACGACAGTGCGAGACTTCTCTCACGTGTTTGACGCGTTTGCCCAGTGTGAGGAAAACTTGATCAGTGCTCGCATCGAGTCCACCACCGAGCTTGGTCCGACTGAAGAAGGTGGTGATGTTTGCAAGTTTTGTAATATGGACTTCTTTTTTGATTTGTAACCATAAACTAAGCTCACTTGAGTACTTTTTGACTTCATCAATTGTTCAAAGGTGTATTTGCAGGACGAGGTCAGAGTCAAGGAAATGTGTTGCTTTGTAAACCTGAGCAGCTGCCAGGTAACCTTCCATAAGACCCGTAAATTAAGGTCAAGCTCCCCTTTTTCAGACGACGTGGACCTGGAGTTGCGTCTGGCACGGTTTGAGCTGTTGATGGACCGACGCCCGCTCCTGCTCAATAGTGTTCTACTTCGACAGAACCCTCACAATGTGCATGAATGGCACCGACGTGTGCAGCTGTACGAAGGACATCCTCGAGAGGTGCACAGAGTACAACCTGTGGATTCAACCTGCCCCTGCTCAGTTTCTATCTACAAGGACTTATTCTAGTTTTCTCATAAATTTCACTCTTTCTCTTTATTATTTGACGCACAACATCCCCGCTCTGTTTTTCATAACCATCCCACATTTCCTTCGCTGTAGTCATTCTCTCCCTCTCTTTCTCAATCCATCTTGCTCTCTTTCTTTCAGGAGACCACTGCTCCTTGCCTAAGATTTGACACGGATCTCCTTCTCCCTGCCGTTCCTTAGATCATTAACACCTTCACAGAGGCTGTGCAGACAGTGAACCCTGCCAAGGCCACGGGAAAACCACACACCCTATGGGTTGCCTTTGCCAAGTTTTATGAAGCTAATGACCAGTTGGACGATGTAAGTTTGCAGTATTGTTTGGTCGTCCAATTTGGGCTTTCGGAGAATTGGCTTTCCGGGAGTATCTTTGAGTCATAGTATGATATGGTGTGTTAAGAGTTTTGAAAAACATGCTAGGTTTCATCCAATGTGCATCAGCAATAGAACAAAAAACTGTGAAATGATTCTGTACACTCTCGCTGGGATGCATATGATTCCACAGGCACGGACTATCTTTGAGAAGGCCACCAAAGTAAACCTGCGTGCGGTAGACGACCTAGCTGCCGTGTGCTGCGAGTATGCCGAGATGGAGCTTCGGCACGAGAGCTACGACACTGCTCTGCGTCTCCTTCGGGTAGAGCCTTGTTTTGTTGGTATTGATCTCTAGTTGGGGCTTCGGATGTAACTGGAAATTCGGATTGTCCGTAGTACGTGGAAAACTTTTCTCCGGCACTGGAGAGAGAGTATCTGTGGAATGATGTTTGATTATTCCTTGGACCTCTTTTGCCCTTTTTCCTCTTTCCATCCTCAGCGAGCCACAGCTATGCCAGCACGCAAAGCAGATTACTTTGATCCCTCGGAGACTGTCCAGGCACGGTTGTACAAATCGCTAAAAGTTTGGTCCATGCTGGCTGATCTCGAAGAGAGTCTGGGAACCTTCAAGGTCTGTCCATTTGTATGTGGTATTCCTGAATGTTGTTTCAATGTCGTGGGGTAGCTTATTAGTAAGGACATTGGTCTGGCATTCCGGAGGTCATGGGTTTAAAATCTGCATGTGGGTAGCAGCATGATGTACTTTGATTCTGTTTCTGTAAACCAAGGCAGTCTCTAACAAGGAATCCCAGATGCACTGTCACGTCTGGGATTCCTTGTTGGAGAATCACATGGGACAAGTCGGCTACAATTAACCAAATCTCTCTGTTTGGTCTGTGCAGTCAACAAAGGCCGTGTACGATCGTATTATCGACCTCCGCATCACCACGCCGCAGATAATCATCAACTACGCCATGTTCCTCGAGGAGCACAACTACTTCGAGGAGAGCTTCAAGGTATCGGTGAATCCAGCACCTTGAGAAATGTGGTGTGGACCTCTGCTTGCCGAGCTGACACGACCATTCCTGGCAGGCGTACGAGCGGGGTGTGGCGCTGTTCCGTTGGCCCAACGTGTTTGACATTTGGAACACGTACCTGGTGAAGTTTATCGAGCGCTATGGGGGCAAGAAGCTGGAGCGCGCACGGGATCTGTTTGAGCAGGCCCTGGATGGGTGTCCACCAAAGTTTGCCAAAAGTGAGCACCACCGTTCTGTGTTTAGGTCTCCAACTAAAATTGGCTGAAAGCTTGGTCCGATTTCACGAACAAGCTCTATTGGAAATTGTGGTTTTCTGTAAAATTGAACGTTTAAAAAAAAAATTCTTTCCTTTTTTTCAGCCCTGTCTGTCTGCAAGCTAGATATCTCAAAAAATAGTGGATGGATTCGGACGAATTTTTTTGGATAGGTTGGGTATATGACAAGGACCAAGTGATTAGATTTTGGTGAAGAGCCGGATCTGGATAATATAATTTTTAAGTGATTCTTCACCATTGACAGATCGGGCCAAAACGATACATAGCATGATCTCAAAAAGTTGTGGACGGATTATGACAAACCTAGGTGGATGAGTTGGTTAGATGACGAGAACAGTCCGTTTAGATTTTGGTTCAAGTCCAAATTCAGATCCGGCCCATCAGTGGGATACAAAACGTAAACTGTTCAGTTGGCGGAGATATGTTCTCCACCAAATATATAGTCGAGGAGGTAATATATATATATATATATATATATATATATATAAATATAGTCTATAATATATATACAGTCACGTGAAAAAGTAAGTACGTACACCCCATGTAAAGTTTTGACTTGTTCAACATATTTCAACATACAGCTATTTGATCTTCATTTCAACAATATTGACAGATAAAGGTGATATAATATAACAAATATCATGAAACATTTACATTTTGTAGTCCATTGTATAATTTAAATAAACAAATGCAAATTTCGCATGTGGAAAAAGTAAATACACCCATACATTTATCACTACTTCAAATACCTAAAATTAGAATCAGGTGCACCAGCTCAGGTGCAAATGATTAGAACATCGTTAGAGAGGATCTCGGAGGAACCTGTCTTATATAAACCTCAGACATTTAGTTTGGTTTGCTCTGTTGTTGAAGTGTGCGGTGTCACCATGCCGAGACCAAAAGAGCTCTCTGAGGCCTTCAGAAAGAAGGTTATCGATGCCTACGAGTCTGGGAAGGGATTTAAAAAGATCTCCAAACAATTTGAAATCAATCATTCGACTGTCTGGAAGATCTACAAGTGGAGAAGATTCCACACAACTGCCAACTTGTTCAGGCCAGGCCGCCCCAGCAAGTTCAGCCCGAGAGCAGACCACAAAATGCTGAAAGAAGTCTCTAAGAACCCCAGAATGTCATCACGGGATCTACAGGTAGCTCTTGCCACTGTTGATGTCAAAGTGCACGAGTCTACCATTAGAAAGAGGCTGCACAAATTATCAACATGGGAGGTTTACCAGGAGGAAACCTTTGCTGTCCAGAAAGAACATCAAGGCAAGACTAAAGTTTGCCAATGAACACCTTTGCAAAGACCAGCACTTCTGGAACAATGTGCTCTGGACAGATGAGTCAAAGGTAGAGCTATTTGGCCACAGTACCAGAAGCCATGTTTGGCAAAAACCAAAGACAGCATTTGACCACAAGAACCTGATACCAACTGTAAAGCATGGTGGTGGAAATATTATGGTTTGGGGCAGCTTTGCTGCATCAGGGCCTGGGCAGCTCACCATCATAGAATCCACGATGAATTCTTCATTGTACCAGAGGGTGCTTGAGGATAATGTGAGGCCATCTGTCGGAAAGTTGAAGCTCAACCGAAGGTTGACCTTGCAACATGACAATGACCCTAAACATACCAGTAAATCCAACAAGGAATGGCTGAAAAGAAAGAAATGGAGGGTTCTGGAATGGCCAAGTCAAAGCCCGGATCTAAATCCCATCGAGATGTTGTGGGGGGAATTGAAAGGAGCTGTGCATGCAAGAAACCCCTCAAACATTGCACAGCTGAAAGAATTCTGCATGGAGTGGGCAAAAATTTCTCCCAGTCAATGTCAGAGACTGGTAGACAGTTAGAAACGCCTAATTGAGGTTGTTTCTGCCAAAGGGGGCAATACCACCTATTAGAGCCAAGGGTGTACTTTTTTCCACATGCAAAATTTGCATTTGTTTATTTAAATTATACAATGGACTACAAAATGTAAATGTTTCATGATATTTGTTATATTATATCACCTTTATCTGTCAATATTGTTGAAATGAAGATGAAATAGCTGTATGTTGAAATATGTTGAAAAAGTCAAAACTTTACATGGGGTGTACTTACTTTTTCACGTGACTGTATATTATTTTATATATATATATATATATATATATATATATATATATATATATATATATATCATAGAGTGTCAGAGAGCAGTATACCGGTATTTAGGATTGCAAAGCAGATAGCGAAAGAGGTGTGATGTGATGGGGTTGTTTTACTTGAAGGATGAAGTGGGACAAATAGTTGTGGACCCAGATGGAATTAAAGGAAGATGGAAGAGATATATGGAAATGCTGTTGAATGCAGAGAATGAATGGGATGGCAACATAGGGAGTAACCCTTTAGGACCGGCAGAGAAGATAACTGAGAAGGAAGTTGAGGAAGCGATAAAAGCAATGAAGAGTAGAAAAGCGGGAGGGCCGACGGGAGTTGTGGGAGATATGTTGAAGGCAGCAGGAAGTTGGGGTGTGAAGAGAATGACAGAGATCTGTAATCTGGTGGTGAAAGAAGACCGCATTCCAGTGGATTGGGAACTGAGTACCCTTGTCCCTCTATACAAGGGGAAAGGTGACCCTCTGGACTGTGGCTCGTATCGAGCGATCAAGTTATTGGAGCATGGAATGAAGGGATTGGAAAGGGTGGTGGAGAGGAGGATAAGGAAGAAAGTGAAGATTGACAAAATGCAGTTTGAATTTATGCCAGGAAGAGGAATGACGGACGCTCTTTTTATTGAGGTAGTTGCAGGAGAAGTATATGGAGAAGAGGAAGAAGTTGTTTCTTGGGTTTGTCGATCTGGAGAAAGCATTCGATAGGGTTCCACAGGAAGTAGTGACATGGGCATTGAGGAAGTTAGGAGTTGAGGAATGGTTGATCAGAGTAGTGATGGCAATGTACGAAAGAGCGCGCACAGCTGTAAGGACGAAGGACGGGAACAGTCGTGAGTTTGAGGTGAAGGTGGGAGTGCATCAGGGGTCGGTACTAAGTCCACTACTATTTGTAGCTGTGATGGAGGTGCCGGCTCGGAATGTAAAGGAGGGTTTACCGTGGGAGTTTTGTTTGCAGATGATCTGGTGTTGATTGTGGAAAGTATGGATGGACTGAAGGAAAAGATGAACAAGTGGAAGGAATGTAAGGAGACAAAAGGTCTGAAGGTGAATATTGGAAAGATGAAGATGATGGCAAGTGGTAAAACATGTGGTGAGGTGGAAAGAACTGGGAAGTGGCCGTGTGCTGTGTGCAGGAAGGGTGTCGGAGTGAACTCCATTCAATGTACAATGTGCACTGAGTGGGTTCATCAAAAATGTAGTGGTCTGAGAGGGTCATTAACCAGTGTGGCAGCTACATTCAAATGTAAGGTGTGCACAGAGGGAGCTGCAGATGGAGGAAATGTTGAGTTGTATCTTGGAGACGGCGTGAAGCTGGAAGGTATGAAAACATTTTGCTACCTCGGAGACATGCTGAATGGAGAAGGTGGATCAGACTCGGCAACGGTTGCTGGAGTGAGATGTGCATGGAAGAAGTTTCGGGAACTGAGTGGTGTGCTGATGAGGAGGGGAGTGTCGTTGAAACTGAAGGGAAAGGTGTATGCTGCATGTGAGAAGTGTTATGATTTATGGGAGCGAGACATGGGTAATGAACGCAGAGCAGCAACAAAGGCTGGAAAGGGTGAAAATGTGAATGGTTCGGTGGATGTGCGGAGTATCGTTGAGAGAGGAAGACAAATGATGAATTGCGAAAGATGATGGGAATAGAGCCTGTGATTGATGCTGTGAAGAGAAACAGTGTGAGATGGTTTGGTCATGTGTTGAGGAAGGATGAAAGTGATTGGTTGAGAAGAGTGATGGAAATGAATGTAGAAGGAAGTAGAGTACAAGGAAGACCGAGAAAGACTTGGCTAAAGATGGTGGAAGAAGAAATGCGGGCAAGGGGGTTAACAAGGGGAGATGCAGAAAATAGGGCAAAATGGAGAAGATTGTCATGGGGACTGCAAGGCTAACCCCTGCTCTCGCAGGGAAAATGGCCTTAAAATGCCTGTTGTTTGTTGATAAAAAGAGTAGTTCGTGTTCGGAAGCGTTGTTGTATTTGTGTATTGTATACAGTCCTTATAGAAGCCTGGTGTTAGGCTAGCGGCTAGGGTGCCAGCTTAGGATCCTAGGATCCTGGGTTCGAATCCCGGTCGATCGCTGAATTAACGCCAGGGGGGTTGACTCAGCCTGTCATCCTTCCGAGGTCGGCTAATTGAGTACCAGTTCACTGGTAATTCCCTGTTTGTCGTAAAAAGGCGACAAAAAGGGTTGGCGGCAGGAAGGGCATCCGGCCGTAAAACATTGCTTCAAAAAGGGGACAAAAAAACAACAACCACGGTCCCCGAAAAAGGCCAACCCCCGCTTGCGGGGAAAAATGGCCTCTGAAGGTTTTTTTTTTTTTTTTTTTAATACAGTCCTTATAGAAAGTCGGCAACCCATTTCAAATTTTTCACCTTTTGTTCCCTTATAGCCTGGAATTAAAATGCATTAAATCAGACTTTTTCTACCTTTATTTACACATTGTAACCCACAACCTCCAAGTGGAACATAAATTCTACAAATTTCAGAAAATTAATTTAAAATACAAAACTAATATGTTGGTTGAGTTAGTGTCCCACCCTCCTCATAGCAAATGTAAATTAGCTCAAGTGTAAACAGTCACCTTCAAAATCACACACCAAGTTAATTGGCCTCCACCTTTGTTAAATTCGAGTGATTCTGATTATTTCAGAATAAAATCGGCCGTTCCTGTATGTTTCCTCTGCTGGGTAGTGCATTTCACAGCAAAGACAACCATGGGCACCAAAGAGCTTCTTCTTTTCTTTCTTTTTTTGTATACAGAGTCGAGGCTTGTGAAAGAGCTAACATTTATCAAACAAACAAATCAAACAAGCAAACAAAGTATATAAAAAGGGGAGCTGTCGACAAGATGGGGAGAGAAGGGGAGGAAGCACACAAAACATTTGAGAGCAGGGACATTGGGAGATGTTTTTGGAGGGAGAGGGCCTGGGGGGAGGCAGGATAGGTATAAAACGCAAGGACACCAAGGACTTCCAGGAAAGAAGTCAAAAGTCACCTCAAAAAAGTGGATTTGGGGTGAAATTAGCGGGGGTAGAAAAGATCAAGGTTTTGGATTGGGGAAGATAAGAGATGGTGGTGAACAGCCGTTTTAAAGACCTGGAGGGAGGAGTAGGATTGAAGAGAGTGAGGGAGTTTGTTCCAGAGGCGGGAGAAAAGAGGAATGAAGGAGTGAAGGTGAGACCTTCAGTGAGAAGGTGAGAAGTGAAGGTGAGCTTTCAAAAGACCTCCGGATAAAGGTGTGGAAAGGCACAGATCAGGGCATGGGTACAAAAATATTTCAAAGGCCTTGAATATCCCTTGGAGCACAGTCAAGACAATCATTAAGAAGTGGAAGGTGAATGGCACCACCAAGACCCTGCCTAGATCAGGTTGTTCCTCCAAACTGGATGACCAAGCAAGTAGGAGACTGATCAGAGATCAAAAAGCTGCAGGCCTTTATGGCAAAGACTGTTCACTGTGTGTATTTGACACCAATATCCCAAGGACTCCACAAGTCTAGCTTGAAGGTGAGGGTGGCAAGAAGGAAGTCATTACTCAAACAAGCCCACCTTGAGTCCCGTTTGAGGTATGCAAAAAAACTACGAGATTCTGAAGCCATGTGGCAAAACGTTTTGTGGTCTGACGAAACCAAGATGGAACTTTTTGGCCTAAATGTTTGGTGCAAACCCAACACAGCACATCACCCAAAGAACACAATCACTACTGTGAAGAATGGTGGTGGCAGTATCATATTAAGGGGATGTTTCTCATAAACAGGGACTGGGGCGCTTGGCAGGATAGAAGGGAAAATGGATTGTGCAAAATACAGAAAAATCCTCGAGGAAAACCTGCTTCCCTCTGCAAGAAAGCTGATATTTTGACGGAATTTCACCTTTCAGCATGACAACTCAAAGCACACAGCCAAAGATACACTGTAGTGGCGAACGAACAAAAAGATAAATGTCCTTGAGTGGCCCAGTCAGAGCCCCGACCTGAATCCAATCGAAAATCTGTGGCATGAATTGAATATTGCCGTTCATCAACACTCCCCACACAACGTTACTGAGCTTGAACAGTTTTATACAGAAGAATGAGCAAATATTGTCCAATCAAGGTGTACAACGTTGGTAGAGACCTTTCCCAACAGACTCACAGCTGTAATTGCTGTCAAAGGTGTTTCCACCAAGTATTAACTCAGGGGGTGGATACTTATCCAACCAACACATTCTGGTTTTGTATTTTTAATTAATTTTTTGAAATTTGTAGAACTTGTTTTTCACTTGGAAGTTGTGGGTTACGATGTGTAAATAAAGGTGGAAAAAGTCTGATTTAATGCAATTTAATTCCAGGCTATAAGGGAACAAAAGGTGAACATTTTGAAAGGGGGTGTGGGCTTTCTATTGGCATTGTACTTTAAGGTGGTGGCAGACTGCTCAGGTATGTTTAGTTAGCCACTGTTGTTGGCACAAAGGATGAACTTGAAATGAGTTAAAGCTTTTTATTATAATATTGACTCAAAAGGCCTCTAATGGCCTAATGAAAAATGGCCTCTAAACGGTGGTATTGACTCGAAAGGATACTAATGTGAGCTTTTTTGTACACTTGCTATCCACCGACATCCATAAACTTAGACATATTCCTGTTGTACGCCAAGCTGGAGGAGGAACACGGGCTGGCGCGTCACGCCATGGCGGTGTACGATCGTGCAACAAGCGCTGTCGAATCCGGGGAACGTTACGACATGTTCAACATCTACCTGCGCCGTGCTGCTGAGATATACGGAGTTACATATACACGTGCCATCTATCAGAAGGCGGTTGAGGTGGGGAATGTTGTGCTGATTGACGATTGTCGTCGATTTGAAACGACTCTTCTTTGCTTTACTCATAGAACGTTTATCGACATGCTACACATATACAACGGTGATGTTGAAACGTCCAGCTTTAGAAAAACTGTCCATTTATATTTCATGATGTTTCGCTATCACATTCCAACTTATAGAATTGGTTCCGTTGTCGACCGTGACGATGTTGGCCCTTCAGATGCTGCCGGACAATCAGGCACGGGACATGTGTATCCGGTTCGCGGATATGGAATGCAAGCTTGGCGAAATCGATCGTGCCCGTGCGATCTACTCGTACTGCTCACAGATGTCTGACCCTCGTGTGAGTGCACAGGAGGGCCGGTTAAAGGAATCTGCGATAAAATGGCGATTGAATTTGATGGAGCATTGTGAATATTATATGATGTTTATCGATCCTTTTCACCCCAGTTCGAATTGTCATGTATCCGATTGCTTTCAATGCGTCTCGTCCTTACGTAACATATGATGTGCCAGGTGACGGCCAGCTTCTGGCAGACGTGGAAGGAGTTCGAGATCAAGCACGGTAACGAGGACACGGTGCGAGAAATGTTACGAATCAAGCGCAGTGTACAGGCCACGTACAACACTCAAGTCAACTTCATGACGGCACAAATGCTTGCAGTCTCTGGTTCTGCTGCACCGGGCACGGGTGAGACCAAGACAAAGTCCGGCCAGTTTGGGTTATCTTTTACGTTGAGACTCGTACTTCTGCGGGGTTACTGGTTCAGAAATTAACAGTAAGGTAGAGGGAAATGGGCCGACAACTCGATGCACTACATTATGAAATAATGAGGATGTAGTTGCAGAAGACACAGCAGGCTTTGTCGGACAGGGTGGGAAGAACACGAAACAAACTAGATGGTATTCATAGAAAACCTATGAATACCATCTGCATAGATGGTATTCATCGGACTGGCCTGCACAGTTAAATTGGTGCGAGCCAACTTTTCTGTTTTTGAAAAATTTTCTTTGATCTAATATGGCTGCCAGACCACGTGAGTGATTACATCATAAATTTATATTCTCTAATATAATTGTTGTGTAGATCACGCTCAATAAATTTCAAACTGATCAGACGAAGTGTTGCCCCTGTCGAATTATGACGTCATCGTTAACAACACCTATTCCCCACATTGAGTTCTTTACAATGAGCCACGTTTCAATTTTTTTCCATGGAGCGGTTTCGGAGATTTAGAGGTGCAACGTTTTTTGGTTTTCCAAGATGGCACTTATACCACGTGACCAATGACGTCATAATTGTCATTAAATATTCTTGAGGAGGAAGTGCTCCTTCAGTGAAAATTTCGTGTCCATCAGACCAATAGTTGCAGAGAAAAAAAAGTTTACTGATCGGATGAAGCGTTGTACTTGTCGAGTTGTGACGTCATAACGAAGGCACCGATGGCATTATCATATCTTATTCCCCATGGGGAGTACTTGACAACGAGCCATGTTTCAACTTTTTCCATGGAGTGGTTTCAGAGATATAGAGGTGCAATATTTTTCAAAGATGGTGCCCATACCACGTGGCATATGATGTCATAGTTATCACTACAATTCTAAAGGTGGGGGCGCTCCTATGGTGAAAATTGGGTCAATCGAACCACTGGTTGCCGAGAAAATGAATTTTTTTAATGCAGACACGCCACACGTGCACAACCGGATGCCGAACCCTGCTTTTCGCTTCGCGAGTGCAGGGTATATATTGGTTCCGTCCGAATTGAAAGCCCCACATGAAAACGTTGCCTCCTTTGCATTGTTAGTTGGTCTTGCCCTGGCAAGAGTGGAGTCCCTCATTGTAGGCCCTACAATTCACAGCCCAAGTCCTCCCTTAAAGTGAAAAAGTGCAAAACAAATAATATTCACACGTTTTGTATTTAATGCTACACAAACTGACAACCGTTGCACCTTCACGAGATTTATCTTCCTTTTTTGAGGTTTGATCTCTTCGTGCATTGCGTATGTGGTACTGGCTTTTCAATCCTGTAATTTTGGCACGTCACACTTCTGCCAATGTAGGCCTCAACTGGTTCAACACCAAGTCGGTGAGTTATTTATTTTTCTCTGTCTCTGCTGATGCCATCATAGATTTGGTGTTTATTGGTAAATCATGTTTGTGTGTTTCGTATGCAGTGTCCGATTTGGCACCTGGGCGCACCGACGAAATGCGGATGCTCGAACAAAAAGCTCATAGACTCGCAGGAGAGGCGGAAAAAGACAAGCCCAAGGAGAAGATCCTTTTTGTCAGGTAGGTGGTGGTTCATTATGGAAGGTGTTTCTGGATTGAGGGAACAGATATTTATGAAATCATCTTGTCAGTGGGGAAGATCCATGAGATTCAAAACTGAAGGCACCAACTGGTGCAACTGCTCAGCGAGCAAGGCTCAGGTCTGACGTTTCGACCCCTGCACACGGTCTTCAATGAGGACCGTGTGGGCATCATGTGACGGATGTTCAATATCTCACCAAGGGCGTAGAGCATCACATGATTTCTCACACTTCTGCTCAGCCTCAATCTTTCAAGTGAAAATACATTCTTGAACCATTGGCGAGCCTGGATTCCATCAAAAACAAATTTGAACTGATGCTCCACAATTCTTTTACTTTGGTCTGGTCAGTGAGGCATCATTTGTGATTGTGCACAGGGGAGATACAACGCAGAACGAACTGGAACAGCTGACGCAGCAACAGGCAAACCCGGATGAAATCAATATTGATTCTGACGGAGGATCAGACAAGGAACCAGACGGTAAGACACTCGAACCCGCTTAAAATAAACCTTCGCTCTCCTCATACCATGCTTATTGAAAACTCACTCCGAGGCATTGTGCAAGCGTTTGGGAGATGGAGCTCGAAACTGATTTTCCTACTTTTTTTTTCTTCTTTTCTTTTCTTTGCAGAAGTGCAACTTGAACAGAAAACCGTGCCAACAGAAGTTTTTGGTGGGCTCAAACAGGACTGAAGCTGCGTCTTGTGACTCCAAGTCGCGTTCGCTTGTGCTCTGCATCACTCAAGTGATTATCTTCCTGTCGATCCTACCCAGTTGGTAGAAACCTTCATCCCGACTCCCCCTTCGTAAATAAAGTTTAAACCCATCCTTTTTACAGCCACCACGGTGAGTGGTGAAAACTCCAGACACGAGTTAGTGTTTCCATGCTTTTATTAGCAGAAGTTTAAAATGCTGATTTATCACACATTCTCCCTTTTCATATACTCATTTCTACAAGCAGGCCTGGTCCATAATTGGGCTTTTCCTTTTGCCTATGTACACTGAGGAATCGGTATTAAAACTGCAATTTCTACATCCTTGTATGAAGCTATAGTTTAAATATTATCCTTTACAAAAAGAAGAGCATGCATTCATAATTTGCTGTTACACCATGTGCAGAGCGTTTAGCAGTTTAAACTGTGGTCCCCAACCCAATCTCGACGAACGGAAAGTTACAGGAAAAGACTCGTCACGCTACACTGGGAAGCACTCGATGGCTGCAACTGCGGAACTTAATCGGGCATACCATGTAAATAAACTACGATAAATACAAAAACATTTGTGCCTCAAGCACAATTATGGGAATGAAAATACACACAGGATTACATGGGAAGGGACGACGAGCAGCACCCATGATTGCTTCCTGATTCGACAAGCACGTCGCACTATATGGGCTTGGGTTGAAACACTTGGGGACCGTACCAGCCCTGCTGTGTTAAAAGTGCCCTTTATTGGCCTTGATGTCCAGGTGGACCGTAAGTACTGTAGGAACTTCCTCAATGGCCCCCTCAAGAATGCGGATTAAAAAAGTGAATAATTGCCTGGCTTGCGATTTTAAAGTCGAACTCAGTGTTGAATACAGTATTAGTGTTCACAGGTGCAACGGAATAGGCGACAGGTCGGTAAAAGGGAATGGTCTCCAAGTATCAAAAAAGTTCATTTGATACAAGTATTCAGCACCTATTTCCAAGCGCTGCATTCAGTAGTTTCCTTGTGTAGTGCATTTCAAATTTCAAACGAAGGAATCCATGAAGCAACAGGACCAAAATCCTGTTGTCAGATAAAGCTTAATTTGTTCTGAATTGTGCAAAACAATACAAAGGAACATTTACAGCTTCCATAATTGTGGCTTGACTTCCAGCAAAGCACCATTCTCTCCCCAAGTCTCCCTCTCCCACCTCGCACAATTAATCCTAAAGCAAAACCCTGCAGTAAGCCCCACGTATCAGCAACGTCACCCGTGAGACTCGAAAAACATCCATCAGTGAGGGTGGGAGGAAAGAGCTGAAAGAGTTGGGAATGAAAACACCCAGTGGGCAGATATGGCTGGCAGCCCTAACAACAACTACATCGAAGGAGAGAGAAAACAGACAAACTGGCTTCCATGCTAGGCCTTGGATGGTCCAGATTTCCATGGGGTTGAGGTGTTTGTCGGCATCGACATGCGCCGTGGATGCCACAGGTGGTTGTAGATAGTAAGCGCATCCATACTGACGGAGACGCTGCGTGCGGGCACCGCTGTAAACTGTTTGCGGCTGGAGCTGTATTTGTAGAGACCATCGACCATGTCAGGGGTGATGGTCTTCGGGCCGACGCCAGAGAGACGGGTGATGGATTCCGACTCGGGAATAAATGAGTACAGCGCACGATACTGGCAACCAACATCACGGAACAGGATGAGGAAGTGGTTTGCATCACAGGCATCGAGGACCTGCAAGGAGAGTGGCCCAGGAGGACAAGCAGAAAAGTGGAAACTTGTACAGTACACAAGTGATGGAGATGGACAGAGAACTGCGCAACAAAGGATAAATATAAAATTGGAGGGGGCAAGGGGAGAGTGGTAAGGATGACATAAGAAACTGAGATCATACCTCGATGACCTTGTTTTTAATAGGCTCATTAACTTTCCCAGCAAGACAGCAGTGGGACAGCGCATTGTGCATGATGTGTCTGTTGGACTTTGCACTCGGCTCCTTGTACAGCTTCGGTCCTGGTTTTTATACAGTATCGGTCATTCTGCGATGGACCACACATCGGGTGTAGTCAAATAGAGAACAATAACGGAAAAGTTTCTCACCCGAGTACTCCCCAGTGGAGACCTGCGATGATATCTGAGATACCGCATCCCAATCTCGTTCACCACTGCGGCTGTCTCCAGAGCCATCATCGATGTCGAGCATATCCACAGAGCCAGATCTGTCACAATTAGACCGTAATCAGAACAATCTCCAGACAGGAGTGAACTATCCACCCAATCAACATTTAAGTCTTCAAAAATAAAACCAAGTGCAAAGAACAGATTAATAAAAGACTCAAGTCGCCTGCAACCTGTGATCGTGCGTGCTGGAATTGGGATCGCTGACAGTTGTCGAAGCAATGGAGAGGCTGGAAACCGAATGGAAGCGATTCATCGAAGTGCCTGCAAGAAACGTGGTCTCGTACTGCTTATCATAACCCGTTGGAAGTATGAGGTGTTGCTTTTTGTTCAATATTCCTTAGATCAAGATGAACCAACGACAGAAAAATGGATTCACATCAAGTTAATATATTAACAAGACCCGAATTTGCGTAGCGGCAGCTTGGTTGTTGATGACCAGAGCTTACCAAGCGGTGGTTTGTACGGCGAAGTAGCAACGCTTGCTGAATCCCCACGCTGCGCAGATTTCGGTCGTGGCCGAAGGCCTTTAGCTGGCTGACGTGGCTGCTGCCGCTGTTGCCACGCTTGCTCTTGTTGCCGACGTCGGAAAGTCTCTTGAATGTACTCGCGCTCAGCTTTCCATTCAGCTTTCTGCTGCCGTGCTCGATCTTCCTCGTCCTTTTTCTCCTTCTCTTCATTCTCTGCCGCTCGACGTCTGTGATAAGCATGTACAATTACAACTCATCGTTAAGAAGATAGCGTGGTTGAAGTACTGATACTCGGAAAACGAAACCTAATTTCAGAACTGACAAATACACCGATAGTATGAACAAGTGATAAAACATATACCTCTATTTATTTATCCTGAATGCATTTAAATCACAATCACGTTACAGTCCTGCTTACCTTTCTTCTTCCCGCCGCTGTTCAGCTTCAGCTGCAAGCTGCCTTTTCCGTTGTTGCTGTCGCTGCAACAAAGCTGCTTTCCGCCGTTCGCACTCTTCCGGAGGCAGACCGCCGCTCTGCTGCCAACGAGACACTACTTTAAAATCTCCCCTCACATCTCTCATTCTCAAGTATAACAACCAGCTGGTGACAAGATGTCACTTCACCTGCCTTGCACTCTTCTGCAGGACAAATTAAACTACTTGCCCGTCTATCTAACCACCCCTCCGCCCCGTGCCCTCCCCAATTACTGTCACTTCAAGAACAAATTCCAAGCAGAACTACCTTCTAAAATAAGCTACCGGAATGATCCAGTGTAATCTCATGTAGCCCTCATTTAGGCAAACCAAAACGCACGAACTAGAACAGCACTCGGTAGAGCGAATAACTCTGCCAGGATGAACAATTTACGTTTTGTAGCTCACTAATAGGCTGGATCTGCATTCAGACCTCAACCAAAATCTATTCGGCTTGTTGTCACCTCACAAACTCATCCACCAAGTTTTGTCATCCACAACTTTTTGAAATATCATGGTACATATAGTTTTTGGTCCTATCGCAAAATGGTGAAGAATCACTTCAAAAATTATAATATTGAGATCTTCACCAAAATCGAATCAATTTGTTCCTGTCACACACCCAACCTGTCCACCAAGTTTCGGCCTAAATTGGCCATAACTTTTTGAGATATCCTGCTGACAGACGGGTGAACACATAACCTCCGTCCACCTCCGTCCACCTTCGGCGGAATGTTGAAAATGGCCAAATGCAATAATAAAAGAAAAGACAAGCAAGGGTGAAGAGAAAAAGATGCAGGACAATTATGATGCACATGAAGGATACTATAAACCACCGTTTAGAGGCCATTTTTCCCCGCAAAGCGGGGGTTGGCCTTTTCGGGGACCGTGGTAGTTGTTGTTTTTTGGTCCCCTTTTTGAAGCAATGTTTTACGGCCGGATGCCCTTCCTGACGCCAACCCTTTTTGCCGCCTTCAACGACAAACAGGGAATTACCAGTGAACTGGTACTCAATTAGCCGACCTCGGAAGGATGACAGGCTGAGTCAACCCCCCTGGCATTAATTCGGCGATCGACCGAGATTCGAACCCAGGATCCTAGGATCCTAAGCCGGCACCCTAGCCACTAGCCCAAAACCAGGGAAGACATGAAGGATACTATAAAAACAGCATATCAAAACAAAACTTGTACAGTACTTACAAAGAAGAATCCTTCAGCAAATTTCTTTTCCAACTCAGCTGTGTCCATCTCTGCAGCATTCAATTCATCCACATCTGATATGCTCACTTCTGAACTCTTGGTATCTTCTTTTCCCTCCTCGACGGATACTTGTACTGCCAGACTCCCCACGAAGTGTGGACTTCTGGCAGAACTACTCTCTGATTTGGGACAACCTTCTCCATTTCCTGGCTCTTTTCCAGAATTGACCGCCAAGCTTTTGAGGAGTATTGGGGAATCAGAATCGAGAGGTGATGAAGATTGAGTGGGTGTTGGAGGCTCTTCTGACTCGCTCTTAAGCCGAGCAGTTACTCGAGTATTTGGGGCTGGATCGGTTGGAGTCTCTCCTGAAATATCTCCGTCGTCTTCCTCCTCGCTGAAGCCAAACTGGATACTTGATTTAGTCTGGAGACGAACTTGCTCAGGTGAAAAGCGCCTAAGGTGTGGCATGTGATCAATAAAAGGTTGTGCCCTGAGGACACGTGCCAAATTTGGTTTTGGGGAGTCGGCAGACAGTTGAGATGCAGACCAACGAAGCTCTGTTGGCCTTTTGACTTTGGCTTTAGCCAATTGACGGCTACGAAGGGCACCGCGTGCTGGAGACCTGGATGGAGTACGACGACCTGGGAGTGTGTCATAGGCCTTTGGTTGCAGCTTTGCTTCAGCATCTGCCATGGCCTGTTGGCTGTCACGCATTGCAAGGAGGTTGTCTTGCTGATGTGCCAAGCGCACCATTTCCTGCTGCAATCCACGTAGTGTTTCATTGAGCTTTCCAATCGATTTGCTGTATTGGCCAAGGTCTGAATTTCCGGATGTTCCACCATCCTCAACGCCCTCATGCGCTTCTTCACTTGCTTTAACGCTCTCACCATACTCTTCTTCTGTACTTTCAGGATTTGCCCAGTCTTCACCACCACCACCACCACCACCACCACCACAGCTTTCTTGCCTAACCAAGTCATGGCCACCCTTCTCTAACTTCTGCTGAAAACAAGCAGAGGTTTCTCCCTTCTCCCTATTTTGTCCTTTGCGTGGCAATGGCATTGCAGTCTCACCAGCCCCCTGTGGCTCCGGCCTTTCTCGTTTACTGCCTTTAATCACGTGTAGAAATGCTTCCTTTCCACAGCGCTCTCTTTGCTGTGCACACAGTGCTTCTACCTGGCGTCGCTGAGTCTCGATGGCACGTCGCTTCTGTTCCAACTTCAATTGCAGTCGCGTAACCTCGCTGGATATGGGGTGTCGGCTGGGTGGCACAACGGTACAATCGTCACTTGCAATACCATCAGAAAGTGATGAAGTATACTGCGAAGAGGGGTTGTGAGTGCTGCGTATGCCTTGATGCGTGCCACCTGTTGTCACAGTTTGGGGAAAACTGCTTTCTGAGCTGTCTGGTGTGGAGCGCAAAGAACTACCAACACTTGAGCGAGTCTCACCTCCACCGATTAGTTTATGATGTTTCCGCTCTGCAAAGCTTGTTAAACGCACACCAGAACTGGAGGAGGCTGTACTATCAGCACTTGGACAAGGGCTAGGGCTGGGACTCGCTTCTGGAGACATCCTTTGGTGACTACCACCATCTATGTCAAACTTTTCTCCAAAATCAGGATCCTGCTTATTTTCTTCATCCCATTCACTGACCACAGGCACAAGAGGCAGCCCTGCAGCAATCGCCTTTTCAGGCGAGTCGAAAGGCGAATTCAAGATGTAACTTGTACGATCTACAACATTTTTCTCTGTCCCATTGGCACCGTGTCCCCCAGGATGCAGATAGAATCCATCGGAGCCTTCATTGGCTGTCGGTGTGTGACAGCGGCGATGAGCTTGCAGTGGGCCGACAGAACCGATCTCCTTAAAGGGATCTTCACTCCGAATTTCTTTTCCATTGCCATTTGCAAGCGAATGTGGTTCGTCACTTTGCAATCTTTTCATGGCTGCAGACTTCAATGGGGAGCCAGGTGAAAGGTCACTGTTGCGTGCGCGCACACGGGGTCTGGTGGGACGCTGAAGACCATCTTTGCTACGGGAACGTGGAAGACCATTGCGAGGCGCATGACGTACAGTACTGCCACCGTTGTTGTCATCATCGAAGCTTATTTCAAAGGAGATGGACTGTGGAAGAGACCTTCAAACAGAAAATCAAATCTAAATTGAAATTGAGGACAACATGACAATAAACACTGCTTCAGGAGAGCATTCAAACAATTTTAAATGGTCGATTCTCCAAAAAATTAAATGTACTACGATGTACGTTTTAAGAACTTATTCATGTAACATCATTTTAATCATCTAGCTCCTCCATGAGCCTTGACGTTATATAAAACTAAAATAAAATTAGAACGGCACTCTTCGACGTCACGACGTCGACCAATATGCCTTCACCCACATTATTACTTCATTATACATATTTATACCAAGTTTGATTTAAATTCCTTCAGCTGTTCTCAAGTATCACATTGCTACCGGACATGACCTCTGACCTTTGATGTAGAAATCTAATCAGTTCATCTTTTCATCATATATAGTAGCACCAAGTTTGGTCAAAGTCCCATCACTGGTTCACAAATTAGTGCAGTAACAAATTTTACTTAATGGGACATCTGACTTTTGACCTCTTGACCCCAAAATATAATCCATTTATCTTTACATCATTATACATGCACCAAGTTTGGCTCAATTCCATTCAGTCATGAAGTTATCATGGTACTAAAAACCTATTACAGAAACTGACCTTTCACCTCTTCATGCAGAAATCAAATCAGTTCATCTTTGCATAATAATGGATACTTCTACCAAGTTTGGTCAAACTCCCATCACTGGTTCACAAATTGGCCTGGTAACATCATTTTTACTTAACATTACCTGACCTTTGACCCTTTGACCCCAAAATCGAATCGGTTCCTCTTTTCATCATAAAATATGGCTAACCCCCGCTGTAGCGGGGAAAATGGCCTTAAAATGCATGTTGTTGTTTTCATCATAAAATATATAATTACACCAAGTTTGGTGAACATCCCATGACATCAAGTTGACTGGTTTACAAGTTAGCTCGCTAACATAATTTTTACCCAATGGGAATTTTTACCCTCAAATCTGATATTTGAGCTTTGACCTCTTGACCCCAAAATCTAATCAGTTCATCTTTACATCATTATACCTCCCTGTACTAAGTTTGACTTAGATCCCTTCAGTCATTCTCAAGTTATAAACCTATTACAGCCTTTGACCTTTGACCTCTTGGCCCCAAAATCAAATCAGTTCATCTTTGCATCATCGTACATACACTTGTACAAACTTTAATCAAAATCCTATCACTTGTTCACAAGTTATCACAGCAACTGGCATTTTACCTAACATGACATCTGACATTTGACCTCATGACCCCAAAATCGAATCAGTTCATCTTTACCTCATTATACAAATCTGCACCAAGTTTGACTTGGATCCCTTCAGCCGTTCTCAAGTTATTGCGGTAACGTAAACCTATCACTGAGGGACGAACGGACAACCCGAAAACATTATGCCTCCGGTGACGGCATAAAAAACTTCTATCTAGGTGGTTTGAATAAATGTCATGGTGGATAAACACGTTACCCACTACACAAGTACATCTGTTACTCTTACATGTATGAACAACATGCTTACACCAGGAAAAATCTGCTTACCTTTGATTCTGTTCAGCGTCTGTTCCATCAGAGATATCAACACCTCCATCACTTGCATCTACAGGCTCTGAAATTCACACATTTGGAGGTCTCATTACTACTATATCACATCCCACACACACACACGTTGGCCAAAACAAGCGAGAGGAATAATGAATATCCAGCAAGTAAGAGGGCCAATTATGTAGGAATAATGAGGGTAGTAAAGACAGTGAGTAGAGATTGGCAGGGTGGGGGGAGAGCGGTGGGGACATGAAATGGTGGCACACTGCCAGTTTGGAACACTGCAGGATAGTGTGGAGTCAAACCACCTCCAGAGGGCAGTTACACAAATGGGAGAATAGGGTAAAGGTGTGCATTCAGCCTTGCTTTTGGAAGTTTAACCAGGAGGGGGTGGGGTGAGTTACTGGAAGAACGTGCATTCTGAAGGAGCTAGGGAAGTAGATAACTACATCAGAGGAGAGGTGGTTTAAAAAAAAAAGAAGAAAAAGAAGAACCAACCTGCAATGCAAAACTTAAATACAAAATGATAATCCTGTGATTAAACAAATCAGCTGACATGTAGCTCTTTGGTCAATTTGAAACCACTGCTGGACTTTATCTCATCCTACCCCCATGTATGTCCACTTCACTTTCAAACTTTACAAAGTCACCGTAATGGGTTATCTCAAGAAGGTTGAGGCCTCACCAAAGTTCTTGAGATAACCTCATTACCTCTCCTGGGCCAACCATGTAGCAAAGCTGACCACCAAAGCCATCCACAGAATGGACATCCTCTGTCACTCAGTCTTTCCTTAAAATATGAAATACTTAGCCTAAAAAAACCCTTTGTCTGTAACTCAATGGAGTTCTGCTCTCCCTTATGGGATGGTACCTCGGCTTCACATCTCTTCAGGATTGTGTGGAATCTAAAGCTCAACATTATTGGAATATCCCACAATAACACTGAAGCACAAGGTATGCTGCTTTCACATTGTACGCAGGCCGGTGGCTTCATTTATCTATTCATTTTTAGCTCACCTAGAATGAAGTTCAGAGGAGCTTATGCGATGGCGCATCGTCCGTCTGTCCGTCAACACTTGCAAGTTCTTCTCCGAAACCGCTGAAGGAATGTGACCAAACTTGGTACAAATATTTGTTGTGTTGTGACTAAAGTTTGTTTACGGCATTAACAAAAAAAATAAAAAAAATTGGGGTCTATGGGGGTCTACCGGGGTCAAAGTGGATCCAGGTTTGACCCCCCAAAATAGGAATTGGCTTTTTCCTCTGAAACTACACACAATTTCGATGAAACCTGACCATAATCTTCACCAGTACGTTTGTTCACAGCAAAAAATATATATATATCTGCCCTTCACTTTTGAGGGTCAATGGGGAGGGGGGGGGCGTTGCCCCCCCCCAAAGGAATTTGCTTTCTTGACAAACTACACACATGATTTCGATGAAACTTCACCACAACTTTCATCATCCGTGATGTATCAATGTTTGTTCAAGGCATGAGAAAAATTGGGGTCTGAGGAGGTATACGGGGGTTGGGGGAGGGGTGAGAGGTTGCCCCCCAAAATAGGTATTTTGTTTGTTTGTTTAAAGTCTTATGATTATGTTAGTATGATTCTACATGCTGCCCTGTCTTCTATCAACCAATGAAATTGGTTCAAAATACCTTTAGTCAGTGTAGTATACTGTTTATTCTACCAGGTGAGCACCAGGGGTATTGCCCCTATGTTTCTTTAAAAGCCTCCCTTACACCCTGTGCCCCCCCCCCCGGCCCCCCAAATCCCACTGACCCTCCCAAAACTACTCCAGGAACCCCTGGCAGATCAAATCTTCCCAAATCAAGAATGATTGCACACCTCAACTTTGTTGTACACCGCTCCTTTCCTATTCCATCTCCAGGCGCTGCATGACGTCATTTCCGGGCACCGAAGGGAGCCCGGCAATGACGCACACAAAGGGAGTACTCGGTTTTCACTCCGGTTTCTTTCTTTCTTGTTTGTTTGGCCGGGTGATATCTCAGCCATCCTTTGAGTTAGGAAGCTGACATTTCGGCACAAAAGTGAGCAAGTTCTTTGGGAAAAACGGTATTTTTCGTTTTTTGATTAATGAATTAATTGATTAGTTACTGAATTATTATCGATAAATTAAGTACTTATTTATTTCCTTTCTCTTCTGGGCATTATCTCAGGAACCTTTTGAGCTAGGAAGCTGATATTTGGACATGACAATGACCAAGTGATTTGGTTGTAAAGGGTATTTTTGATTTATTGATTAATCAATTAATTGATTGATTATTTATTTAAAAAATTTCCCAAAAGATTGATGACTTATTTAATACATTTTCAAAAAGTTACAGCTTCGGATGAAGCACTGGTGGTTTAGGTATGTTATTAGCCAATTGAGAAAGAAAATATTTTACGGCCTAAGGCGCCCCAGCAATGCCGTGCTAGAGGATATTTATTTATTTGGCATGGGGGCCAGATACTTTGAATGTATCTGTACTTGTTCCTTCCTTCTCTCATCTGTGGAACTGCCTTCTAGAGACTTCGAAAGGCTCCACTTCCCTCCAGGGCTCCAACACCAGCAGTATACCACATCTTCATGTTTGCTCCAACTTTACCCACAATCATTTCTACTTCTGTTGACCCCACCTAACCCAACCCTCTTAATTGCAGGTTAAGGCATTTCCTCCTCTCATCTTGTTCATTCATTCCCTTGCTTAGTGTGCAACTGTTGCCCCATTTATCAGGCCATTTTTTTTTTTCACCATCTGTTACCTCGTTCCTCCACGAACCTCAATCTTGGAAAGGAAACTAACTAAATAAAAGCTCTCTCCATTCAATTATTCCTCCCTCACCGTCAATCGTTGGATCTTCTACTCCCCCGAGTGGCTGCACACAGTCTGCCGGCTCGACTGCCACCCTCCAAAAAATATCAGCCACAAAATCCATTATGTTGGGCTAAAGAATGAAAACAAGTCAATTTGGAAGGGAAAGAAGAGGAATTAATAATTAGAAAAGGCAAAATTTAAAAAGCAATCATTGTCAATCCATTCAATTTTCATTAAGCAACCATTCACAAAAGTCAATTCCTCTTTATGGTCTCAATTTTAGTAAATAAACCTTTCAAATACCTGTTGTCGGGTCAAGTCATGCAATTTACCAACCTGGGTGTGGCCGTTCATTAGCAGGCCTGCCCTATCTGCGTGCTACACACTATTCCCAATGAAACCCACGCCCTGCACAAATTACAGCCTCCCACAAGGGAGGAAGCGCAGATGTCACAGATGACTGTGATAATCAAACATGTCTGTTTATTCATTTCACAAACAGCAAGGCTAATATTGCCATGAAGCTCAGAACAGGCTCTTTTTAATTTTTGTAAATATTGAGACGAGTCGGGACACATCCAAAAAAAAGTGTGCCAATAATGCTGAGCCTCCCCCTTATTACACACACAAATCACCTTCTTAGATCTTCCAAACAGGTTTACAAATGAAGCCGTAAGAAAATGAACATTTCTTCAAAACCATCTCCCACACATCATCCATACTCTGGCAAAAATGTGTGGATTTTCCCAGCAATACAAACCGACCTGCAGGGCGGGGAGACAGTGGAGCACGTCGTCTGGTGTGAGCAACAGACAGACGCCCAAGTGCTGCTGACAGACCTCCTGCAGGAGCCGTATATTGTATAGACAGTCGACCATAGTCATCGGCTCATGCATACAGATGTCTGAGGGTGGACAAAGAATAAATATACAGAGCATGGCTGGGCAAAGCAAAGATGCAAGGTCACCCGACTCGGAGAAGCTGTAAAATGAGACTCTGCTCAAGCACACCGTCGAGAGGCAGGACGCTGGGGCAGTAATAATGTAGTAACATCAACAGGGCTCTTCCATCGTGCATGTCCTTCAGGTCATGAAGTATTGGGAATGCTGGCTGAAGGGGAACCAGGACAGGTAAAAAAAATAAAAAATTAAATCGATCAACTTCAAACCTTAAATTTACGACACAGTTAATACTGCTCTTCACTTATGGAGGAGCTTGTACACAGATCGTATGCAGGACAAGGACGCAGGAGACGACAATGTAACATTGATGCGTCTCTAGCGTAATGTACTTTTGCACGAATCACGACGACATTTGCAAACTATTTAACGAATTGGTGCAGGATTCCAACTTGGAATCCCGGGACGAAGAGTCACATGCTTAGATGGGAACACCAAAAAGGCTAACTGTGATGAGGACAACCAGATAAACTCACTACAATCAGAACTGCACATTTCAGAGAACACCTTGCCCCATGCAGTATTGAGAAACAAGGACATGGGCGGGGTCTGCGGGCAGCAAATTTGATTGTTCGAGATGATGTAAAATGCAGTGATATTTTGTCCAAGTACTGCTAAACGAAAGGTTGTTGAAAGTGCCAAAAAGGCGATTTGTGTTCTACATTGTTCAAGTATATAATTCAATTGAGATCAAATTTTAATGGTGGAAAAAAAAAATTCTTCAAAGGTTTCCTACTATTGATGCAGGGTCTTTTACACCACCTTTCCTGGGAAAACCACATTTCCAAGTTGGCCTCCAAAGCCAGTCGCCGACTGGGAATCCTCCGTCGTGCGAAGTCCTTCCTTGGCACACCTGAGCTCCTCACCACATACAAGGCTTTAATCCACAGCTCAACGGAACACTGCTCTCCCCTCTGGGCTGGTGCTCCTGCCTCATACCTAGCTCGGCTTCACGCTGTTGAAACCAAAGCTTTCAGAATCATTGGAATCTCTCTGGATGAAGCTAACTCCAAGGGCCTTTCACTTACTCACCGCAGGCAGGTATGTGGTCTTTCTGTCTTCTACCGACTCCTCTACAGCCTTGCAACCCCAGCTCTCTCTGTGCTCTGTCCACCAAATATTCCTACAGGTGGCACAAGATCTGCCTGCAACCCTCTTCTGGTGAAACTGCCAAAATAAAGATTCTCTGCTCACCTTCACTCTTTTCTCCCACCTCTGGAACAAACTCCCTCACTCTTCAATCCCACTCCTCCCTCCAGGTCTTTAAAACAGCTGTCCACCACCATCTCTTATCTTCCCCCATCCAAAACCTTGATCTTTTCTACCCCCGTTAATTCACCCCAGATACACTTTCTTGAAACACCGACTTCTTTCGTGGAAGTCCGAGCAGTGTCCATGTGTTTTATACCTCTCCCACCACCCACCCCCTTCCCATGCCTCCTCCCCTCAATCCCCTCACAGATCCCCCGATATCCCTGTTCTCTACTGTTGTACTTGTGTGCTTCCCTCTCTCTCATCTTGTCTCCCACTCCCTTTATTGTATGTTTTATGTGTCCATTTTTTTTTTTTGTGTGATTAATGTTAGCTCTTACACGAGCCTCAATGTTGTATACAAAATATATATATAGATATAGATATAGATGTGTATGTATATATATATATATATATATATATATATATATATATATATATATATATATATATATATATATATATATATATATATATATATATGCTCGGAAGGAAATAGGGATCTCTTCGCTTAAGGATGCACAAAGTTTGCACGGAAGCAATTTAAGGATGCACGTTTGGTGCACAAAGTTAGTTCTTCGTGCCTGTTGTTTGAGTAATCTATGATGCCCTTAAAAATGGTAAGTTTCCTTTTCGAATGATTTTAAATATTGTTTGACTGCCAGACAGGCAGCATAGTCAGGTTCACTATGTCAATAAATTATATTTCGTTCAAAATCATGGTAGATTAGCAAACCTATACATTTTTGGAAAGGTTATAGCATAAGGAAACTAAAAATCAATGTTTACATTTGGAGAGATACCTGTATGGCGGCCATTTTGGATTTTCAAAATGGCCACTATAAAATACATATTTTGTTCTATTTCTGCCTCTAATTACCCGAAAAACTTTAAAAAAATATACTAAACCTATATTTTCAGGGACAAGGAATCCAATGAAAGTATCAAATTAGTGCTATGGGGAATGGTAAGACACGAATCAAAGGTTTTGAATTGCAAAATACTGTCTTTATATTCGCGATAAGTTGCATAATCAAATACATGTTATCATTTTGTACAGGCAGTTAATAACATCAAAATGTGTCACAATAATTCATATCACCAAACATACACAGGCAGTCAGCAAAATCATATATACACATGCAGTCAGTATAACTTCACATCTACACAGGCAGTCAATGACAAAATATACACAGGCAGTCAATGGCATCAAACATACACGATTACAGAATATGCCATTTAGAGTTCGTCATCACTGTCCTGTGTGTCGTATCCGACAATATAGTCCGCATCGTTTTCACAGTCCGTTCCACACAAGCAAAGGTCGGTCAAATTGATTGGCAAATCGAATTGGTCGAACGAATCGAATTCGATGAATCGAACGAATTGTCGATCGAAGCGATTGGTCGAATTGGTCGAATGGAATTGGTCGATTGGTCGAATTGGTCGAATCGAATTGGTCGGAATTGGCAAATGTAAACATTGATTTTCAGATTTTCCATGTAATAACGTTTCCAAAAATGTATAGGTTTGCTAATCTACCATGATTTTGAACGAAAAAAACATAGTGAACCTGATTAGCAGTACAGAGTAGGAAAAAAAGAAAAAAAAAAAAAAAAAAAATCGCAGCCGTGTGTGAAGCAAGTGGTTCAGTTTGGCATTTTTATGCCTCCGCCGACGGAAGCATTAATTTTCGGGACGTTGTCCGTCCGTCCATACGGGCTAAACCTCGTTTTTCTCAGCAACCATATGTTCGATTGGGACGAAACTTTCAGGGTAGGAGTGACACCCATGCAGAATGTTTTTATGACAATTGTGACGTTATAGGTCACGTGGTATGGCAGCCATCTTGGATTAAAAGCAAATAATTAAAAAATTATTTCTCGGAACCACTGAATGGAAAAATTTGAAACTTTTCACATTGTCAAGTACTCCCAATGGGGAGCAAAAGCATGATAATGATGACATCATAGGTGAAGTGGTGTATGAACCAAAAATGTTTCAATCAAATTCCTTATCCTAAAAATCTGAAATTGCATGCACATGATCTATGACCCATTTGTATTGAGATTAAATTTATTACATCATAGGTCACATGGCTGGCAGCCATATTGGATTTAACCGAAAACCTTTAAAAAAACATCTCCCAAACCACCAAATCGATTGACTCAAAACTACGTGTCATTGACTAGGCATGACGATTAAAAGATGATCATGAAAATATAATTGGTCACATGGTGTGGCAGCCATATTGGATTGAAGGAAAATATTAAATAATTATATCTGAAACCGCTCACCCTATCGATGTAAAATTTTACAAATATCGAACAGCACTGTTGCATATACTTTGGAAATTATGACGTCATAGGTCACGTGGTTTGGCAGATATCTTGGATAGAAAAACGCACCTTATCCAATCAACACGAAACTTCACAAACGTGATTCCCTACCCATACATATGCAGAGTGTACATTTTTAAAGGCCATATGGCATGTGGTATGGCAGCCATATTAGCTTGAAAGCCGATATTTAAAAACGTCTCAAACTGTTTCACGGATCGATATGAAACCTGTCATGGCTGGTGAAAATGTGATACTTGAAAACAGCTGAAGGGATTTAAATTCAAACTTGTTTATTTTTCGGGCAGTGAACGATGGTATCTACCTGTTGTGGGACAATGCGGAGGCATATTGGCGACAGTCGCATTGTTCTAGTTATTAATATGAAATTGGCAAAGCCTAGAAACGAACGAAACCCATTAGTACTCTTTAGGACCCATTATAATTACCCTTTAGAACCCATTATAATTACCCTTCAAAACCCATTAGAATTTCCCCTTATAACCCATTAGAATTACCCTTTAGAACCCTCTATAATTACCCTTTGGAACCCATTAGAATTACTCTTTAAAACCCACTACAATTACCCTTTGGAACCTTTTACAATTAAACATGATGGGTTAGAAAGGTTCTTCTTCATTTTTGACAGGCGGATGGAAGGAAGGACATAGCCAAATAGCGAAGCGGCTTCACCGCTTAAAAAGTATCCAACTCCTCTGCTCATATGCAATGGGAACGGATTCAGAGCCAAAGTGCCGATAAACTACAGCTTCGTTTTCCGATTCGTGTTCAAAAAAAAATCAAGTCGTTCTTCTATCATAGACTAACGCTAGTGGACAGACAGACCAGATGAACCAATTGCTTAACTGCACTTTTCACTCCATGTGTAGTAATTACCAATACCAAGAAAATCAAACAAGTCTGTACACCATCCAGAAGAAGATTGCAAACGCCTTCAAATGTTTAATGCTCGACACAGGAGTTAAACATTACGGTTGTTTTAAAACTGCCAAAAATTACCATGACATAAAAAATGGACTGTATTGTACTTGTAAAGGAAGCATTGTGAAAAACAGCTTACATTTGTTTCAGTCTGGTGTTCATAAGTACTTTATTTTGATTGTGCAAAAAATAAATAAAAACAATTCAACATGCTTAAGGGTACAGCATTCCCTGCCTGCATCACACCAGAACGAGAGTTTATACAGATCAATGTCAGGGATCATGAAACAAACTTCAGGCAAACTATTCTGCCCCCATGACTGATGGGAGAGCTGCGTTTCCTTTCAGATACGTATCGAGGCTCATGGAAGTGTGGAACGACTGGGGTCAAATGATCAACAGACTAAGTGGCGGCACAGGTACAGCACAGCATGAGGAGACTCGTAGGTTAAAGGGGGACAGGGTTACAGTAGCTGCAGTGGAATTCAGAGTTGAATAACTCGAGAACATGAGGTGGCTGTGGGCAACATACTAAAGTCTCTTCCCCTCTAGACTCTCTTATTCGTACTTCTCCCCTTCTTGTCTCCCGCTCCCTTTATTATAAGTTTATATGTGTTAGCTCTTACACGAGCCTCGACTAAATATACAAAAAAAAGTCCTGGAAGGAAGGAAGGAAGCGCACGAGACGACACTCGGGAAGACTGTTCCACGTGCGAGACAAGAGGGGAATGGATGAAGGGAGGTGGGCATAACGTTTAGGTGTACCTCACTTGCAGATCATGTGCACCAAACAAGGACGCAGGTAATGTGCTGTTATTGTGGAAACGGCTTGGTCTATCGTGGAGAGTATCAAAGGATTTAACGCATTTTTTTAAAAGGTAATGTTATTTAATAGTTTTATAACCCAGCAAAATCAAACTGACGTCATTCTTCAAACATGACATAATAAACTAGAACGCCACTCAGTAGAGCGCATACTCCCGCCGTGGGTGGCCGCTGCTGAGCCCTATCTTCCAATGGTAAAAAATCCTTCAAAAAAATTCCTGGATCCGGAACAATATCCTGAGCTTCACCAAAAACTAATGAATTCTTCCTTATCCCAAGGGCAATCATCCCACCAACTTTCATCCAAATCCGTTCAGAACTTTTCCAGATATCTTGTTCACAAACACACGAACACAAGAACATACGAACACACACACACACACACACACACACACACACACACACACACACACACACACGGACACGAGTGAATGCATTACTCCCTAGCGGGAGTAATTTAAAATTCCTGCCATGAAGCATAAATGAGAAGCACTTTGAGAATGTTCAAATCGTTGCGAAACGAAATTGCAGAGAAGGGAGTAAAGTAGGCTGTTGGCATGAACCGTGGAAAGGAAACAGGGCGGGGTGCCATTTCCGAGCATTTAGTCACATCGACCAATTTTTACACGCACACACAACTAGCAACTCAATGGGCAAGGTAACCTCAACTGCACACAAAGCAATAAACCCAACAGGCAAGTTTACCTCAATTCAACACAGCGAGACGACATCCAACAAGCAATGTTACCTTGACTCCAGACACAGCCAGAAACCCACCATGCAAGGTTACTTTGACTCCACACAGCCAGAACCCCAACAGGCATGGTTACCTCGGCTCCACACAGCTATAAACCCACCAGGCAAAGTTACCTCGACTCCACACAACCAGAAACCAAAAAGGCAAAGTTACCTCTATTCCACACACGATCAACCCAACCGATAAGGTTACCTAGTCTCCACACAGCTAGACATCCAACAGGCAAGATTACCTCGACTCCAGACAGAGCTAGAAATCCAACAGGCAAGGTTACTTTGATTCCAGACAGCCAGAACCCCAACAGGTAACGCTACCTCGACTCCACACAGAACGCCAACAGGCAGGCTACCTTGACTCCACACAGCTAGAAACCCAACAGGCAAGGTTACCTTAACTCCACACAGATGGAAAGCCAACAGGCAATGTTACCTAGAATCCACACAGCTAAAACCCAACAGGTCGGGTTGGTTGTCGCAATTCCATATGCAGCAAGAGACTCCTTAAAGTCACTGCCAAAGCAAAAAGTCTTTTATAAATGTGCTCTCGACTCCACCTATGGATTAACTGCAGGTGACATGTGGGGTGCTGGGTTAACTGACCAAGCAAATAAAAGAAAGCACAAATTCCACCTGCAAATACAAATACAAAAAATAAATAAATGGGAAACAACAAGCTGAAGTAGGAAAATACAAAAGGAGAACAAAGAAAAACACTGATGAGCTCGTGGAAACTTTTTTTAAACATCCACCATATAAAACATAAAACACAATGTCAGTTTGTGTGTTTGTACAGATGGCTGTCCTCCTTCATAAGGGTAGGTTTTAAAGGCCAACCTTTTAACATGAATGTCTGTTCACTACGGTAAATTTTTGAGGATAAAACAAACTCGAAAAACATTTCCCACGTCTCTTCTATTGGAATTATTCAATTGGACATATTGGACTGAAGCTTGCAAACCGAGCCTCAAAGGCAGTGTGTGCAGCAGCATTAAAAACAAAAACAAATACAAGGCACGGAGGTGAAATTCGCTGCACGTGATATGCAACGTGCACAGAGTAAAACGAGTGTTCATTTACATCCAGTCTCTAATAATGTCATCATGTCAATAAATAAAGAAAATACAAGCATGCCTGACACTAGGCTGAGACTTCAGACGTTGGCATGCTCACGAGGCTGCGCGGTCGAATAAACTGTTCCAACCCGTCACATTTGCGAGGCTTTATACTAGTATAATATATATGTCAGACATGAGTTCGGGGCCATCTCTCTGGACATACAGTGCCTTCAGAAAGTATTCACTTTTAAGAAAGAATTTCTAACCAAATGCAGAGGTGAGAAAGGTGGGTGTCTGGATCTCAAATCCAGGTGGTTGCTCCAGGTAGGTGGAACTCATTAGCTTTGATTTGCCGTCTGACTAAGAGAAGGACAACTCTTATTTCAAACCGGGACAAGTAGTGCTCGTCAGCCTTGGCCGGCGGTCTACCACCAATAGCATGAGAGGCACCTCCTGTTGCCTTGACACGGATTTGTTTACCCCTTCCAGTTCCACTTGCACAGTGAATAAACTGGATTCTCATGTTTTGTTTCAGAGCAAAGAGCTGGTTATTTTGGTTTCTGTGTCATCTTGGGTCGTGGTTTATGCTCTTTTTTCCCCATCCCTCTTCTTCTTTTTCTTCTTCCTTTTCATTTCCCCATTTCTTCTTCTTTTTATTTCTATTATATTCTGCTACTTTCCGTTTCAGCTGTCCTGTGTCCTTCCTGACTGGTACTTTCTGTGGAATCTGATTAATTCAGCCTCTCTGAAGGGTACCGGAAATAAACACGTCACAGGTCATGGCCGCCTGGTAGTATAGGATCCCGAACCCATTGTTAATGTTATGGGAGGCTGATCTATCAACAGGTGCAGTGTCAAAGTGGTTGTACTGCCATGGACATGCATGGATGGTGGTCCGTGCAGCCACTTTTGGTTGCATTACTGAGGCCATCAGAGTGGCATTGTTACAACAATGGGTTGGTTTGAGTTCCTTGGACCCCCATGGAATGTCTTCGCCTTGTTTTGGACTTTCTAGTTAGCTGTGACTGATAATGTCTGGTCTGTTAATCATGACGAAATATGATGTTACAATCACAGAAGAATAACTATACATGCACAGGTCAACCCACCATCTCATGCACAATGCTCAAACTACTTTAGTATCTTTTACTCCAATATTGGGGGGTTTTGGATCTCATTTTACTTCTGTTCAATCATGCACTCACATCAATTCACCTGGTCGACTACCTTTGTCAGTAGGTACATTGGATAATGACATCTCTTGCGACTCTTTTGTAATACCTGGTTACATTTGTTAGAGACGATCATCTTCCATATCATGATCTTTGTATACAGTGCCTTCAGAAAGTATTCACACCCCTTGACATTTTCACATTTTGTTGTGCAACAGCCTGAATTTAAAATGGATTTAATTGAGATTTTTTTTGTCACTGATCTCCACATAATAATACCCCATAATGTCAGTGGAATTTTTTCTTCAAAATAATATAAAATGAAAAGCTGAAATGTCTCGAGTCAACAGGTATTCAACCCCTCCAAATTGAGCTCAGGTGCATCCAATTTCCTTTGATCATCCTTGAGATCTCTAATTTGAATGGAGTTCATCTGTGGTCAATTCAATTGATTGGACATGATTTAGAAAGAAACACCTTTCTATGAGGTCCCACAGTTGACATTGCATGTCAGAGCAGAAACTCTACCATGAAGTCCAAGGAACTGTCCGTAGAACTCCGATATAGCATTGTGAGGAGGCATAGATATGGGGAAGGGGATAAAATAATTTCTAGAGTGTTGAAAGTTCCCAAGAGCACAGGAAATAGAAATAATATCCATTAACAGGAAATGGAAATAATATAGAACTACCCAGACTCTTCCTAGAGATGGCTCTCTGACTAAACTGAGCAACCGGACAAGAAGGACCTTGGTCAGATAGGTGACCAAGAACCCAATGACCACTGACAAAACTACAGAGTTCCTTGGCTGAGATGGGAGAACCTCCCAGAAGGACAACAATCTCTGCAGCATTTCACAAATATAGGCTTTATGGGAGATTGGCCAGACGGAAGCCACTCCTGAGAAAAAGGCACATGACAGTCCACCGAGAGTTTGCAAAAATGCACATGAAAGACTCTAAGAGCATGAGACAAAAGATTCTGTGGTCTGATTAGACGAAAATGGAACTCTTTTGCCTGAATGCGAAGTGCTTTGTCTGGCAGAAACCAAGCACAGCTAATCATCAATCTAACACCATCCCTATTGTGAAGCATGGTGGTGGCAGCATCATGCTATGGGATGCTTTTCAGCAGCAAGGACTGGGAGACATGCAAGGATAGAGGGAACAATTAATGGAGCCAAATACAGGCAAATACTTGAAGAGGACCTGCTTCAGAGTGCAAAATAACTTACACAGAGGCGAATATTTATATTGGGACATCGATTTATGTTCATTGAACATGCTTGGGCCATCCTCGGGTGGCATCTCGAGTCTCTCGAATGACAAATTGGATCTGGTTGGCTGTATAGTCTTTGGTTAATGGCAAGAGGTGCACAAGCTTGTAATCGGGTCAATGGTGGTCACGCAAGTGTTATGGTACACTTCAAAAGCCATTTCTGCCATTGTAAACCTGTCTTGATTGTTGTTGCCAACTTGCATGCTCATTTCAGACTGCAATGTTTTTTTGCATAAAAACGTAACCGTGGCTCCCGCTGACATATTTGTTTATGGCATCTACAGCAAGGTGAATGTGCTGGTCTCTCTTCAACCAGAGAAACAATACAAGCATCAAAGCTATTGTTGCTCAATATTTGTGTCAAGAGTGTAATATGTATTTGTCCATTGTTTACCAACGTCCTTGCAATTCACTTTTGAGTACAATGTCTGCCAATATGTTTGTCCTGCATGTGATTTATGTTCAAGCCCCACTGAGAGCCTTATATCTGGATATAGAGGAAACTAAAAGGAGTTAATTTTGATTTTATCAGCAGTTGGAAAGACAGGAAGTGAAATTGCACTGTGTTAAAAGTAGGGCAGAAAGAACAAGACAAAGCAAACAATGAATCATTCTCCGTGCAGCTCCATGACACCAGTGGTTTACTTGCCTGTGGCACATCTCCCAGGCTCTTGTCCTTTTCAAACTCTTTCACTTTCTTAACTGCCTGCAAAACAGACAACCACAAGGGATATCCAAAGCAATCGAATGCTCAAATCTCTTCAAAAAGTAATGGCAATTAAGTACCGAAGCAAGATGGTGGTTCGAGGATACACGAGGAACTTTGATGGTGGAGGAGGTGATTTGGCCCACAAAACAAAGCCGGTGCTACATCAACACAGCATTTATTCAATCTGACAGTTTATCAACTTAAACATTAACCGAGGAAGGGAGGGGTGGTTCATATCTCAGCTACCTACCATTTGTAAAAATATCAATGTACTCCGTTATCTGAAAAGCGTCCAGGTACTGCTTCAACTAAATTTTAAACCTATCCACTGTTTCCAAACTAACAGATCGAAAGTTCCCCAATTATTCTCTGAATTCTCTTAAATAACTGTTACATTTACTACTTTCCAATCCTCTGGTACATGCCCTGACTCCAATGATCCATTAAAGATATCCATTACCACCTCACTTATCTGCTCCAACACCCCAGTCATTACTCTTGGATGCATCTTAGCTGTTCCTGGAGCTTTATCTTGTCTTTGCTTTGCTTTCAAAGCTGCTTCTTAACTTCCTCCACTCTTATCTCACATAATCTTCAAAAACCCTTACCCCAATTTACCTGGAACAGCAAAAAACAAAAAAAAAACAATGTTAACATGGGGGTAAAGGGACTTGTGGGACACCCTATAGTTACTCTGTACACAGCACAATAGCTCCTTCAAGGTTTCCCATTTATCTATGCTGATTACCCTACTGTTAGTTTATCCCAATATGCAGTACCTAACTCTCTCCTCTTAACCTCAAGGCTTGCCTTCCTGAAATCTAATAACCTTGCTCTACTATCCTGCACTCTAGCCCTTAACACAATTCTTGCACACACGATGTTATGGCTTTTTTTTTTTTTTTTTTTTTTTTTTTTGTTTGTTTTGTTTTGTTTTGTTTTGTTTTGTTTTGGATACAAGATCGAGGCTCGTGAAAGAGCTAACATTAATCACACAATAAGACAAACCGACACACAAAACACAAAAAACAAGGGGAGCGGCAGACAAGATGTGGAGAGAGGAGGAAGGACACAAAAGAGAGGGGGAAGAGGGGGAAGGACACAAACACAACATTTGAGAGCAGGGACATCGGGAGGACTTGGGGGGGAGGTGGGAGAGGAATAAAACATATGAACACTGCAAGGACTCTGGGGTGAATTACCGGGGGTAGAATAGATCAAGGTTTTCGATGGGGGAAGATAAGAGATGGTGGTGAACAGCTGTTTTAAAGACCTGGAGGGAGGAGTGGGATTGAAGGGAGTGGGGGAGTTTGTTCCAGAGGCGGGAGAAAAGGGGCATGAAAGAGTGAAGGTGAGCAGAGAGCCTCGACTTTGGCAGTTTAACCATAAGAGGGTTGCAGGCAGATCTTGTACGACCTGAAGGAATATTGGGGGGACAGAGCACAGAGAGAGCTGGGGGAGCAGGGCCGGAGAGGAGTCGGTAGAAGACAGAAAGACCACCAACCTGCCTGCGGTGAGTGAGTGAAAGGCCCTCGGTGTTGACTACATCGCAGGAGATTCCAATGATTCTGAAGGCTTTGGCCTCAACAGCGTGAAGCCGAGCAAGGTGTGAGGCAGGAGCACCAGCCCAGAGGGGGGAACAGTATTCCATTGAGCTGTGGATGAAAGCCTTGTATGTGGTGAGGAGCTCAGGTGTGCCAAGGAAGGACTTCGCACGACGGAGGATGCCCAGTCGGCGACTGGCTTTGGAGGCCAGCTTGGAAATGTGGTTTTCCCAAGAAAGATCATGGCAGATAGTGAGACCCAAAAGCTTGAGCGACAGAACTTCTTGGAGAGGATTGTTGAGAAAGTAGATGGGAGGGTTGTCCAGTCGGTCCTTTCGGAGAGACTTTGTAAGAGTGTGAGATTTGTCAGGATTGAAAGACATGTTCCACATATTTGACCAGTCTGTGATTTTGTCCAGGTCTGCAGAGAGTGAGGAGGCTGCAGACTGCCGATCTGAGGGATGAGGAATGGAGCGACAGAGAGTAGAGTCGTCAGCAAAGAGATAGAGAGGATTTTCAAGAGAGTCAGAGAGATCATTGATGAAGACTAGAAAAAGCACAGGGCCCAGAACACTACCTTGGGGAACTCCAGCCTGAACAGGAAGAGGAGATGAGAGAAACCCATTCAGGGCCACACGTTGACTACGACCAGAGAGGAAGTCCGCCAGCCATGCGTGGAGATTTCCATGGATACCAAAGGAGGAGAGTTTGGTGAGCAGAGCAGGGTGCCAGACCGTATCGAAGGCACGTGAAATGTCAAGGGAGACAGCTCTAATTTCCTGTTTGGCGTTGAGGACCTCCATCCATTGTTGAGAAAGCAGAAGCAGCATGTCCAGAGTAGAGTGACCAGGTCTGAAACCAAATTGATGATCAGAGATCAAGCCATTGGAGAAGAGGAAAGATTTAATATCTGAAGCTTGATCTGAAGATTTAATATCTTGATCCTAAATGCTCCCCAACCTCCACCATATTGGGATTGTTACTTTAAAGGAAGTTTAACACTGCGCCCCCCCCCCCCCACCCCCCTTTCCCCTTCCATCGTGGGCTGATCTACAAACTCGGTTAAAAAGCAATCCTGGACTAGATCTAGGAAATCCTCATCAGCTCTGCCCTTTCCCTGTTGCAGTGTTCCTGGACCCAATCTATTCCTGGCAAGTTAAAATCCCCCAAAATCAATACTCTTCCCTTACCACATGCCTTACTGAACTCTTCTTGCCTGCTCTTCCCTTACACCAGGAGCCCCATAAAATATCTATAATCTCCATCTGCACAGAATCCTCTCTATCAATTCCCTCGTTAATGTCATCTGATGCCTTGTCATCAATGGATGTCTCTGATGCCTTGGTATCTCTCCCAGGTTACTCCCTCCTCCGGTATGATAGACCTGAGCCTCGTCCTGGAGGTGGGGTTGCTATCTTTATAAAAAACTCTCTTCCTCACTCGCCCTCCACTGCCCTCTCTCCACCTCACCCCCAGGAATACCTTTGGCTACGGCTTCCCCTTCACTCCCACCTTTTGTTCATATGTGTGTTGTACCGTCCACCAAACAGCGATGACTCCATCTACATCTCGCTGTCTGATAATATGGACCAACTTCTATCTACCCATCCCAACTCTCTCTTCCTCATATGTGGTGATTTCAATTGTCACCATGCCAGTTGGCTGGGTGTGGGTACCTCTCTCACCAGCCATGGCACTTCAGCAAAGGACTTCTGCGACTCACTGGGACTGACACAATCTGTCAATTTCCCGACCCGGATCTCAGTCAACGGAGCATCTTCTCTTCTGGATTTGGTTATGACAAACTTCCCTGAAAATGTCTGCTGCTCTTCTTCTGCTCCAATCGGCTCATCTGATCATGTGCTTGTCAAAGTGGACATCTCTCTGACCATTCTCAGAGAGCCTCCTCAGCGTCGACGAGTCTGGCATTTCACTCAGGCCAACTGGCACGGTCTTCAAGCAGCCATCAATCATCTGGACTGGTCTCCCATCTCTACCGCCTCTGACATCAACTCATCCTGGGAATTCTTTCAAAGTAAATTGCTCTCTCTCATGCACAGATTTATCCCATCTCGTCTTCAGTTGTCATACCCTTCCTCCCGTCCATGGTACACGGAATCTTGTGGTGAGGCTGTTGCCCTGAAACAACTTGCTTTCGTCTCCTGGAAAGCAAATCCAACAGAAGGAAATCTCATTTCCTTTCACAACGCCCGAAACAAGTGTGTGTCCACCCTCAGGAGAGCCAGGAAACAATATCTCACCGTTCTCAAGACCGAACTCTCTTATCTGTCTCCCTCTTCCAAATCCTGGTGGCGTCTGGTCAAATCTGTTTCTGGTGTTTGTTCCCCCTCCATCCCCTCCCTCACCTCAAACGGCTTAACGGCTGACTCCGCACGTGAAAAAGCTGAATGCCTCAACTCTGTGTTTGCCTCTAAATCTTGTGTCCCAAACCCATCCCTCTCTGTACCCACTGTACCCAGTGTACCCAGTCGTACCCAGCTGCTCCTGGACTCTGTGTCCTTTCCTCCTGACAAGGTGAAAAAGTTTGTCAACCCTCGACTCTGATTCTGCAAATGGTCCTGACGGCATCAGCCCACGGGTCCTAAAATCATGTTCTTCCGCTCTTTCACTCCCTTTTTCTGTTCTCTTCACCCTCTCTTTTGCTCAAGGTCATCTGCCATCTGCTTGGAAATCAGCCAACATCACCGCTTTGCACAAAACAGGTGCAAAAACAGATCCCAGCAACTACAGACCAATCAGCCTTCTCCCAATTATCAGCAAAGTCATGGAATCCATCATTGCTTCAGATATGAAATCTTTCCTCTTCTCCAATGGCTTGATCTCTGATCATCAATTTGGTTTCAGACCTGGTCACTCTACTCTGGACATGCTGCTTCTGCTTTCTCAACAATGGATGGAGGTCCTCAACGCCAAACAGGAAATTAGAGCTGTCTCCCTTGACATTTCACGTGCCTTCGATACGGTCTGGCACCCTGCTCTGCTCACCAAACTCTCCTCCTTTGGTATCCATGGAAATCTCCACGCATGGCTGGCGGACTTACTCTCTGGTCGTAGTCAACGTGTGGCCCTGAATGGGTTTCTCTCATCTCCTCTTCCTGTTCAGGCTGGAGTTCCCCAAGGTAGTGTTCTGGGCCCTGTGCTTTTTCTGGTCTTCATCAATGATCTCTCTGACTCTCTTGAAAATCCTCTCTATCTCTTTGCTGACGACTCTACTCTCTGTCGCTCCATTCCTCATCCCTCAGATCGGCAGTCTGCAGCCTCCTCACTCTCTGCAGACCTGGACAAAATCACAGACTGGGCAAACAAATGGAACATGTCTTTCAATCCTGATAAATCTCACACTCTTACGATGTCTCTCCGAAAAGACCGACTGGACAACCCTCCCATCCACTTTCTGAATAATCCTCTCCAAGAAGTTCTGTCACTCAAGCTTTTGGGTCTCACTATTTGCCATGATCTTTCCTGGGAAAACCACATTTCAAATCTGGCCTCCAAAGCCAGTCGCCGACTGGGCATCCTCCGTCGTGCAAAGTCCTTCCTTGGCACACCTGAGCTCCTCACCACATACAAGGCTTTCATCTGCAGCTCTATGGAATACTGCTCTCCCCTCTGGTCTGGTGCTCCTGCCTCACACCTAGCCCGTCTTCATGCTGTTGAAACCAAAGCGTTCAGAATCATTGGAATCTCCCGCGATGAAGCTAACTCCAAGGGCCTTTCACTCACTCACCACAGGCAGGTTGGTGGTCTTTCCATCTTCTACCGACTCCTCTCTGGCCTTGCCCCCCCAGCCCTCTCTGGGCTCTGTCCCCCAAATATTCCTACAGGTCGCACAAGATCTGCCTGCAACCCTCTTATGGTTAAACTGCCAAAATCAAGACTTTATGCTCACCTTCACTCCTTCATTCCTCTTTTCTCCCGCCTCTGGAACAAACTCCCTCACTCTCTTCAATCCCACTCCACCCTCCAGGTCTTTAAAACAGCTGTTCACCACCATCTCTTATCCTCCCCCATCCAAAACCTTGATCTTTTCTACCCCCGCTAATTTCGGTCCCCTTGTGTTTTATACCTCTCCCCCCCCTCCCCCCTCCCCTTCCCACGCCTCCTGCCCCCAAGCCCTCTCCCTCCCACACTTCTCCCTGCTCTCAAATGTTGTGGTTGTGTGCTTCCCCTTCTCTCCCCATCTTGTCTTCCACTCCCTCTTTTTGTATATTTTGTTTGTCTGGTTGATTTGTTTGTGAAATAAATGTTAGCTCTTTCACGAGCCTCGATTCAGTATACAAAAATAAATAAATAAATAAATAATTTAAAAAAAAATCCCTTCCTCGCGATACAATGTTGTGCTTTACCCAAATTGCGATACCTCCAATTCTCCCTTTCCCATCACACCGATACACCTTGTAGCCTTCTAATCCTGTCCTCCAATTTCTCTCAGAAAACCAGGCCTCACATTCTGCAACTATCATACTCTTCACTATGTACTTCAACTTCAAGCTCATCAAACTTTTAAAATTCCTAGTGTTGATAAAGAATATTTTTTAACATTTCACTACATGTAATTGTTTTTGCTACCGCATCTTATCAATAACAGTTCCTTCATTTATAGCCTCTCCATCCTTCTCTAGCCCAAAGAGACTCCAAGTTGGTCGAGTAAATATAGCTCTGACAATCACAGGAGGTTTGTGGATCCAGTTAAAGCTACACACAATTCCAATGCCTGACAGGCTTATATAATTTAATGTGCATGTCTCATCAGTTGAGCCTCAAATTAACAAAGTTAACAAAGTACAGACTTCGGTGCAGGTATGATTACTTGCAGTAGATAACCTTACAAGCAATATTCGAGCATTTAAATAAAATTCTCATTATATGGGGGAAAATAATCTCAAAATTCAAGACTTTAAAATGGAATTCATTGCAGTCGATTTATGGCAGCACGAATAACTTTCATTTTGGTTAATGAGGTTACTAGTTACGGTAACCCGAGAGATGGCTTGTAATGAACGCGAAGAGGGAGCACAATAGATGAAGGGAGGAATTACTCGAACTGCTTTACCAGCCGAGATCAAGTACTACATCCATATGGGCACCTTGTTGATCCAGAGCAACATGGCCCCCTCGAGGTCGTAAGGAAGGTCTCGGCCGGGAGTAAGAGGAGATATACGACGAGTAGCTGCCACCGCCTGCTCCACACTCATCCGCTCAACAGAACATGCCAGTATGAGAGAGTCAAGCATGGCCATGTGAGAGTCCTAAAAACAAGTGTGGGGAGGAGGGGGGAAATCAGTGTGAGGGTTAACCCTCACGTTACTTCATAATTCAGTAACTTATGGATAGACACACGAACCACTGGATGGCAGAATCCGGGAACAAAAAAAAAAAAAAAAAAAAAAAATTGGAATTATGATGGCGACTGAATCCACCTCCTTGATGATCAATATAATCCAACGTCTGAGGAAGGGGGTGCTCCAGAATGGCATAATTGATAAACAAATTCCCTCTCTACGAACTCGAGGAAACCAAACTCCATCATGCATGGCCCATCACATGCCACCTTCGATGAGCAAACACTGGAGACGATTCAATGTTTCGGTTTTTTTCTCAACACAATACAGTACATACTATACTGTGTGTACGTAGGTACACACACACACACACACACACACACACACACACACACACACACACACACACACACACACACACACACACACACACACACACACACACACACACACACACACACACACACACACACACACACACACACACCTTTCAAAGTCAAAGTGTTCCCGATGTTCTCTCATTAGAGACACCATATCTTACTTGCACAGTATGTGCAGACTTGGATAACCCAAAACTAGCGATAAAATGCAGCACACTTGGGGTAGAGAAACTTAGATATGTCAAAGTTCAGCATGGAAAAGGGAAAAAGCAGTTTAAAGTGAAAGGTGAGAAAAAAACAAAATAAATAATTACGGAGAGATCAATCAGTTTGATGATGATGAGAGAGAGTAAATGCATAATGTGGAGAGAGAGAGATGGGGGAGGGGGATATGGAGAGATGGGGGAGGGGGATATGGAGAGATGGGGGAGGGGGATATGGAGAGATGGGGGAGGGGGATATGGAGAGATGGCGGAGGGGGATATGGAGAGATGGGGGAGGGGGATATGGAGAGATGGCGGAGGGGGATATGGAGAGATGGCGGAGGGGGATATGGAGAGATGGCGGAGGGGGATATGGAGAGATGGCGGAGGGGGATATGGAGAGATGGGGGAGGGGGATATGGAGAGATGGGGGAGGGGGATATGGAGAGATGGGGGAGGGGGATATGGAGAGATGGGGGAGGGGGATATGGAGAGATGGGGGAGGGGGATATGGAGAGATGGGGTAGGGGGATATGGAGAGATGGGGGAGGGGGATATGGAGAGATGGGGGAGGGGGATATGGAGAGATGGGGGAGGGGGATATGGAGAGATGGGGGAGGGGGATATGGAGAGATGGGGGAGGGGGATATGGAGAGATGGGGGAGGGGGATATGGAGAGATGGGGGAGGGGGATATGGAGAGATGGGGGAGGGGGATATGGAGAGATGGGGGAGGGGGATATGGAGAGATGGGGTAGGGGGATATGGAGAGATGGGGTAGGGGGATATGGAGAGATGGGGGAGGGGGATATGGAGAGATGGGGGAGGGGGATATGGAGAGATGGGGGATGGGGATATGGAGAGATGGGGGAGGGGGATATGGAGAGATGGGGGAGGGGGATATGGAGAGATTGGGTAGGGGGATATGCAGAGATTGGGTAGGGGGATATGGAGAGATGGGGTAAGGGGATATGGAGAGATTGGGTAGGGGGATATGGAGAGATTGGGTAGGGGGATATGGAGAGATTGGGTAGGGGAATATGGAGAGATTGGGTAGGGGGATATGGAGAGATTGGGTAGGGGGATATGGAGAGATTGGGTAGGGGGAGATGGAGAGATTGGGTAGGGGGATATGGAGAGATTGGGTAGGGGAATATGGAGAGATTGGGTAGGGGGATATGGAGAGATTGGGTAGGGGGATATGGAGAGATTGGGTAGGGGGATATGGAGAGATTGGGTAGGGGAATATGCAGAGATTGGGTAGGGGGATATGGAGAGATTGGGTAGGGGAATATGGAGAGATTGGGTAGGGGGATATGGAGAGATTGGGTAGGGGGATATGGAGAGATGGGGTAGGGGACGATGGAGAGATGGGGTAGGGGGATATGGAGAGATGGGTTATGGAAGAGATGGGGGAGGGGAGATGGAGAGATGGGGGGGGGGGGGAGAATATGGAGAGATGTGGAAGGGGGATATGGAGAGATGGGGGGGGGGGGAGAATATGGAGAGATGTGGAAGGGGGAGATGGAGAGATGGGTTATGGAAGAGATGGAGGAGGGGAGATGGAGACTAAAAACAGCTCTCTCGTATTGAAGATAAATCAAATGTTGATTCGTAACTGCAGCAAACCTCACATCCTTGTGATTTTGAAACCACTTTTCCTTTGCAGAGCAACTCAACAGGTGACTTGGGGAACAGTCAGAGGTCTTGACCTTTGAGAAAAAGGATCCCATTCATAGATCCTTGTCCACACCTGTCCATCTCTGTTCGTCCTCATCAATGGAGACTGCCTCAACCGTGCCTACCCCATACTCGCAATTTGCAAATCATGTTACGTTCACCACTGCACAGACTTTTGTCACAAATTCAATAACTTCCCTCAAACTGTGGAGTTGTCATTTTACAAAAAAAAGATTACTCTCATTTGCAAAGGAAAATTCATTTCATTCAGGCACGCAGGATATCAACGTGGCATAGAATGATTGAGAAACAGCAAACATGATGCAGGGCGCACCGAGGAAATAGACAAAGGTGTTGCAACTCGACACGATGCAACCACCTGTTAAAACACACTGCACGTCCAGCTCAACTCAAAACATTTAATCTCCTGCAAGGTTCAAATTATATAAAACGGAACTGACCGCAACCCTCATGGCCCAACACATTTTCTGGGCCGACAAATTTTTTTTATTGGCCTGCTCAAACACGTATGCAGGGATTAAACACGTTTTGTTTCCCTCGAACTGTATCATGCACGGAAGTTAAGGAGCTAAACCTCCATCTACAAACCCCCTTGCAGACTGCACTTTACACCATTTTTGTTGTACACGTATGAACCCTTTGTGGTGTATTCAAATTGCGTGTTGCTCAGGCTTGCCGCACAATGACAAATAATAAAATATTTACAAAGATTTTTCAGGGAATCTGAAGACCAGGTGCATGTCAGAGCAGGTGTTTTCTTATCACCTCGTACAAACAGTGATGGAGAAATTAATGCATAACGTACGGGGACACGCACGGCAGATGGCAGACGGTAGACAAACAGCACGTCGGGGTTTGAACGTGGAATTTCAACATCACGAGCTCAGCACTCACATGTACCACCAAACATGTGCCCACGTTGTCAGGTCAAACATCGACGTCGACGTGATTACTCAACGATCCATTCGTATGTGGGGTTCAAAATGGAAAATGCTCCGTTCGCTCTGTTCATGGATACAAAACCCCTCGACACACGGAAAATAGCACACAATACAAACGCTGGTGGATTAAAGCTTCCCACAATCCCCTACGAGGATATTTTAACCCTTGATATCCAGCCATCTAAACCAGTTCAGAGGAAGCCAGAGATAAAAGATCATTACTAAACGTCTGCAGCCATTAAACCCAATCCTTCCCACTTCATAAGTCCATTTCGTTCTCGAGACCAATAACCATAGCAAACAAATAGCTCGTTTGGTGAGCGTTGTTATACGGCCCAGTGGAGTCGAGTGGACAAAGCAGTCTTCAATTATTAATGCAGATACCAGGAATGCCATACCTGTATATTGTGCCAACCTGCCGATTACGTTCGTCACAGGGAGTCACACCAGGGTTCAAGTCACAGCAGGTTTTTACTAGCTCTTAACGGGGTAGCCAACAGACCAGCTTGGCGAATCCATTTAAAAGGTTTAACTAAACACCAAGCGATACAACTAGTGCAGTCCACAACTATCGGGGATACTTCTTCACGGTGGTTGTACCCCCCCCCCCCCCCCAACGCAAGTCAGGGGCCAAATCTTCCCCATTTTTCCCTGCTGCCCGGATTCGTCAGGGAAGAGCGGTCACGGTGCCCATCTGTCCCCATGGACTGGCCCTTTCCCTCTTGTGTGTGTGTCTCTCTCTCTCTCTCTTTCTTTCTCCCTCCCTCCCTCTTTCTCTTCTCTCACGGCCCTGACTTCATGAAGGTGGGGGGTACACGAGCCTGGATGTGGGGGGTGAGGGGGCGTTTCTCTGGGTCACTCCTGCGAGATTGACCAGCTGTCTCCGTGCCGTGGGCTTGTTCGAGAGAATCGTCCTGGGCTATACAACAACAACAACAACAACAACAACAACTAGTGAAGTCCAGACGGTCATGGCAGGTAGAGATCCTCATCAGGATTATCGGTTAAAAACGAGTGACGACATCGAGTTCCAATCTCACCGCGTGCAGAGGTAATTCCAGCAAGTCGTTCTCAGTCACCGGTGTCTCTTCATTGTCCACGACGTAGAGTCCCCGACGTGCCAGCGCCTGGATCACAGCCCAATGACCACCCACAGCTGGGAGTCCCGAAGGATGCAACCACCGGCACAGGACCCGGTTGTAGAGTTCCCCAGATGCAAGAGTCTCAGCTAGCTCTGGGTGCAATTCGCTTCCGCTGCCCTCGGCCACGAACGGCTCCAAAAGGACATCTGTAACAAAGGATTATGGGTATAATTAGTGCCCAAATTACTCTGTGGCGAAAGAAAAACTAAAGTACCTTAAAAGCCTCTCCATTGCCGTCAGGGATCATATTTGCACACCTATGAAACTCGATGTTTATCGGCGCTTTTGAGATTACCAAACCTAAAGGTAATTACAATGTACAAGTTACCAGATTTGGAGGCATATCCTGAATTACGTTGGAGCGAGCACATCACCAAAGCCACATTGCTGCCATCAGCGGTTCAAGCACCTCGTTCAAACAAAGAATGCAACCGAGTGAAACCAGAGATGCGAGCCCCCCACACCCTCGACTCAGACTACCGAGGCCCAAACAAGTTGTATTTTTCGGTTAAAATAAAAGGGGCGGCGCGGATAGTACACAACAATTGTGTGTGTGTTTGGGCTCGAATCCAAGAGGTTATTGTTTTGGAAGAGCGACAAGCGGAGGTCATTCGCAATCCAACTGCGGGACACATTTTCAAAGTCATATTGCGAGTGTTCAAAAAAGTTCAATAAACACCGTTTCAAATTTTTCAGAAAGGAGAGAATTAATAAATACATAGAATTAAAGCCAATTATGTAAAAAAAAAAATTTTTGTTTAAATCAGACCTTAAGTTGGTACATAGTTGAAACTATGTCTATCAAAGAGCACCAGCCGAATATGAATGCGGTGGAATTACAACGACATAGAGAAAGGTTCAAATGAAGCTGCAAACCAAAAAACAGCCGAACTCGTATTGCTAGCACTCCGATAACAGTGGGCAAGTGTTTCTAAGCACACTTCAAGTCCTCAACTTTGAGGTTAATCCACATTGTGCAGTTCACTTGCGTCGAGGCAAAGTCAGCCTCGAGATCTGCCAAGAGGAGAAAACAAACGAACAAACAATGGCTTTGTCTACACGCAACATTGGACGGACCAGGTCGTCCAAGCAAGCAAGAAGCACCACGTGCACGTTTCAGGAAGCAAGCATTTTGTTTGGCATACACGCAGGATCGTACAATTACAAGCTTGCTCGACTGGCGTGTGACATACCTGTTACATGTTACTTGGCAACATGATGCCAGCCGACACTAGTGCAAAACCTTCCACGCCAGTCCCAACAGACGTCGAACACAAACGAAGACTCCTTTACAATCAGGAAATGCCAACTCAACGTAGCACGTCGCAGTGTGCTTAAACAAACACTGCCATCTCGATTTTTGTCTTCATCAGCGTGCAAGACCGTCGGACACAAATGCAGCTACAAATCATTATGAATGTGCATCCTTTCCAAAACTACAAAATTAACAACAAAGGTGTACTCAGTTCGACGTATCGGGTACCGAAACCAGTGGTTCATCGGTGGTGCCGCAGCATAACGAATCTGCTACACAGACACGACCAACAATGCAAAGAATCAGGGAAGCATGTTAAACCAGCCCAGAGATTGCGATTGGCAACACACCACCTTTACAAAAAAAAACTAGGCCAAACCAGCATTCCATGGAGGTATAAATATGGCACACAGCATTCAGTTCCTTTTCCACGACTGCTTATGCGCCAGTTTTCCATATCAATGCGACATGCTCTACTTGCAAACAAAATTGGATCTTCACGCTGGGAATTCAAATTTTAAAAAAAATCAAAAAAAATCAGGGTTTCGTATCCATGACAAAAAAAAATTGTCCTCCTCTTCCCTTTATAAGGGGTGAGGTCCGATGGCACGAAGCTCCTGCCCTGCCTTGACCACGATACTCCTCCACTCCGCTCTGTCCATCCATCCCCACCTTACTTATATTCCTCTTCACACAATCCTCCCATCTCAACCACAATCTACCTCTTTTCCTCCTACCTTGTTCCCTCAAACTATACGTCTCAACCTAACCCATGAAATAGTGTACTTAAATTAATTTGCCAATAATATCCTGGTGTTGGCTTAGCGGTTAGGGTGCCGGCTTGGGATCCTAGGTTCGAATCCCGGTCGATCGCTGAATTAATACCAGGGGGGTTGACTCAGCCTGTGATCCTTCCGAGGTCGGCAAATTGAGCACCAGCTTTCTGGGATGAATGATCCCGGTGTGTACCCCGGCTTAGAATAGGTACACCGTATCCCTGCGCACCGTAAGAGGCGACCAAGGGTTGGTGTCAGGAAGGGCATCCGGCCATAAAAACATTGCCTCAAACAGGGAACCATGATTGCCATGGGGCCCGCAAGACTAACCCCCGCTCTAGCGGGGAAAATGGCCTTAAAACGATCATTCATTCAATAATGATATTCACAGCTGAGACTCTGGACGTATCGAGAACCAAAAATGAAGAATAAAAACAGTCAGACATGACCTCACAGAGTAATTAACGGTATTGAAAAACTGTTTAGTGATGGGAAGGAGAGAGCGAGTGGAAGGATGTCTAGCTGGGAGGATGCAAGTAATAGGGTACCTCTGGGTACATAGGACCGTTACTTATTATTCACAACTTCGGTGTGGATGGTTATTGTGGACATGTGTAGACCGTTCCACCCCTTCACCTCCAGTGAAATTAAGTGGATAAACTGTTGATTTGAATGAATGTTAAGGTGTAAGCATGCTGGCTGATGGGCCAACAGGCCTGCTCTTGTGCCAAAGTTCCTTGCAACTCCCGATTTATCACTCCACATCGCAAGAATGCACGAAACCCACTCGCCTCATCTTGAAAAGATCCCATTCGACAGTAATGCAAGACTCTGAATATTTTATTTATTTTATTAACTTGAGGCACTGTGTTTCGAGCAAACAGTAATCATAAACTACATTTTATGCCATGTTGCCATTGTTAAAATCTTATATTTCTCCAGCTTGCCAATCCAGGCCAACCAAAGGCAGCACTCCCAAACCTCCACCTATCCCAGCCCACAGGAGGCACACCCCATCAATCCCAACCCACAGAAGGCAGATCCCATCAATCCCAGCCCACAGATCATAGATCCCACCAATCCCAGCCCACAGATCATAGATCCCACCAATCCCAGCCCACAGGATGCAGACCCCATCAATCCCAGCCAAAAGGACGCAGACCCATAAATCCCAGCCAAAATAATGCAGACCCATCAATCCCAGCCAAAATAATGCAGACCCATCAATCCCAGCCAAAATAATGCAGACCCATCAATCCCAGCCAACAGGGAGGCAGCCCATCACCAAACGCAGCTAACACGAGGCAGCCCATCACCAAACCCGGGCAACAAGCAGCAGCTCATTACCAAACTCAGGTAACAAAGGGTAGCCAAATCAACAAACCAAAATAACAGCAAGCAGCTCATCAACGAACCCGAGTAACAGGAGAGAAGGCAGCTCATCACCAAACCCAGCTAACATGAGGCAGCCCATCACCAAATCCAGGTAACAGGAGGCAGCCCATCACCAAATCCAGGTAACTAGAGGCAGCCAATCACCAAATCCAGGTAACTAAAAGCAGCCCATTGCCAAGCTCAGGTAATAGGGGGAAGCCCATCATGACACCCAAGTAATGAGGCAGCCCATCACCAAACCCAGGTAACACAAGCCCATCGCTAAACCCAGCTAACAGGAGGCAGCCCATCAGCAAACCCAGGTAAGAGGCAGCCCATCACCAAATTCAGGTAACAAGCAGCCCATCACCAAATCCAGGTAACAAGCAGCCCATCACCAAATCCAGGTAACAAGCAGCCCATCACCAAATCCAGGTAACAAGCAGCCCATCACCAAATCCAGGTAACAGGAGGCAGCCCATTGACAAACCCAGCTAACAGGAGGGAGCCCATCAGCAAACCCAGGTAACAAGGGGCAGCCCATCACATCACCAAATCCAGCTCACAAGAGGCAGCCCATCACCAAATCCAGGTAACTAGAGGCAACCCATCACCAAATCCAGGTAACTAGAGGCAGCCCATCACCAAATCCAGGTAACTAGAGGCAGCCCATCACCAAATCCAGGTAACAGGAGGCAGCCCATTACTATACTGGGACAACAGGGGGCAGCCCATCGCCAAACCAGGCAACAGGCAGCAGCCCATTGCCAAGCTCGGGTAACAAGGGGAACCCCATCATGACACCCAAGTAATAGGAGGCAGCCCATCGCTAAACCCAGGTAACAGAAGGCAGCCCATCGCTAAACCCAGCTAACAGGAGGCAGCTCATCAGCAAACCCAGGTAACAAGAGGCAGCCCATCACCAAATCCAGGTAACTAGAGGCAGCCCATCACCAAATCCAGGTAACAGGAGGCAGCCCATTACTATACTGGGACAACAGGGGGCAGCCCATCGCCAAACCAGGCAACAGGCAGCAGCCCATTGCCAAGCTCGGGTAACAAGGGGAACCCCATCATGACACCCAAGTAATAGGAGGCAGCCCATCGCTAAACCCAGGTAACAGAAGGCAGCCCATCGCTAAACCCAGCTAACAGGAGGCAGCTCATCAGCAAACCCAGGTAACAAGAGGCAGCCCATCACCAAACCCAGGTAACAAGAGGCAGCCCATCACCAAACCCAAGTAACATGAGTAACACAATCACAAATCACAGATAACAGGAGGCAGCCCATCATCAACCCGACTAACAGGAGGCAGCCCATCATCAACCCGGCAAACAGGAGGCAGCCCATCATCAACCCGGCAAACAGGAGGCAGCCCATCATCAACCCGGCAAACAGAAGGCAGCCCATCATCAACCCGGCTAACAGGAGGCAGCCCATCAACCCGGCTAACAGGAGGCAGCCCATCATCAACCCGGCTAACAGGCGGCAGCCCATTAACCCGGCTAACACTAACAGGAGGCAGCCCATCATCAACCCGGCTAACAGTAGGCAGCCCATCATCAACCCGGCTAACAGGAGGCAGCCCATCATCAACCCGGCTAACAGGAGGCAGCCCATCATCAACCCGGCTAACAGGAGGCAGCCCATCATCAACCCGGCTAACAGGAGGCAGCCCATCATCAACCCGGCTAACAGGAGACAGCCCATCATCAACCCGGCTAACAGGAGGCAGCCCATCATCAACCCGGCTAACAGGAGGCAGCCCATCATCAACCCGGCTAACAGGAGGCAGCCCATCATCAACCCAGCTAACAGGAGACAGCCCATCATCAACCCGGCTAACAGGAGACAGCCCATCATCAACCCGGCTAACAGGAGGCAGCCCATCATCAACCCAGCTAACAGGAGACAGCCCATCATCAACCCGGCTAACAGGAGACAGCCCATCATCAACCCGGCTAACAGGAGACAGCTCATCATCAACCCGACTAACAGGAGGCAGCCCATCATCAACCCGGCTAACAGGAGACAGCCCATCATCAACCCGGCTAACAGGAGGCAGCCCATCATCAACCCAGCTAACAGGAGGCAGCCCATCATCATGATCAACCCGGCTAACATGAGGCAGCTCATCAACCCGGCTAACAGGAGGCAGCCCATCATCAACCCGACTAACAGGAGGCAGCCCATCATCAACCCGGCTAACAGGAGGCAGCCCATCATCAACCCGGCTAACAGGAGGCAGCCCATCATCAACCCGGCTAACAGGAGACAGCCCATCATCAACCCGGCTAACAGGAGGCAGCCCATCATCAACCCAGCTAACAGGAGGCAGCCCATCATCATGATCAACCCGGCTAACATGAGGCAGCTCATCAACCCGGCTAACATGAGGCAGCTCATCAACCCGGCTAACAGGAGGCAGCCCATCATCAACCCGGCTAACAGGAGGCAGCCCATCATCAACCCGGCTAACAGGAGGCAGCCCATCATCAACCCAGCTAACAGGAGGCAGCCCATCATCAACCCGGCTAACAGGAGGCAGCCCATCATCAACCCGGCTAACAGGAGGCAGCCCATCATCATGATCAACCCGGCTAACAGGAGGCAGCTCATCATCAACGCGGCTAACAGGAGGCAGCTCATCATCAACCCGGCTAACAGGAGGCAGCCCATCATCATGATCAACCCGGCTAACAGGAGGCAGCCCATCATCAACCCGGCTAACAGGAGGCAGCCCATCATCATGATCAACCCGGCTAACAGGAGGCAACCCATCATCAACCCGGCTAACAGGAGGCAGCCCATCATCATGATCAACCCGGCTAACAGGAGGCAGCCCATCATCAACCCGGCTAACAGGAGGTAGCCCATCATCAACCTGGCTAACACTAACAGGAGGCAGCCCATCATCATGATCAACCCGGCTAACAGGAGGCAGCCCATCATCAACGCGGCTAACAGGAGGCAGCCCATCCCCAAACCAGGCTACCAGAAACATCCCCCGCCCCAGGAATCCCAGCTCACCTGGCCCATCGAGTTTTTTGTGGAGCCATGTCAGACTGGCCGCAAGCTTGGCTCGTGCTGGCTCGTATTCCATCGCAGATCCTCTGCCGTCCCCATCTTCTCGCAATCCTTTTTCCATTATTTCCTCGCACTCAGCAAAGTCAAACCTCAATCATTACGCTCAAACGTGAGGAGATTGTTTATTCGTCTCGATTTCTATACATCCTGCGATGAAATCTTAAATTCCTGCTCAGATCCCTCTTTTCCCCTCAGCCGGATCAGAAATTTCTCTATGACTTTCACCAACAACATCCATCAGGAAACGTCGTTGTTTTATTAACTTTTATTAACTCGACATAATTGGGAAAATGAAGTAAATCAACATGTTGAAATAAACAAAACGGACAAATAGATTTGCGAGAGTATTAAAAAAAATAAAAACAAACAAAACCTTCCTGGCTTCCCAACACAGCCACGTACTGCGCATGCGCTGATCCGTGCCAACGCTGCGCATGCGCAACCACGCTACGCCTCTTCTTCGCATGTGATAGCCAGAACCAATAAGATCGTTAGAAAGGAAAATACGAAATGGAAACGATAAGGATTTGTTTTAATTCTTAATATTGTTCACACAACACGCGGAGGATATGGTGGCTTGAGGAGAGTTAATACGACTAGCGTGAGTAAATCAACATGTTGAAATGCACGCCCCGCACAATGCACGCCCCGCACACCTCACCACACGTCGTTTCAGAGGGGTAGGCATCTTATGATCTTTGACCATTTCGGTGTCTTTTGGGTCTTCATGGTGTTTTGGGTCTTCAGGGCCATTTGGGTCTTCAGGGTCTTTTGGATCCTCTGGGCATTAAAGGTTATTTTAGGTCTTTGAGGTGTTTTGGGTCTTCAGGGACTTTTGGGTCTTCCGTGTCTTCAGAGGCTTTTGGGTCTTAAGTGTCTTTTTTTTTTGGGGGGGGGGGGATACAAGATCGAGGCTCGTGAAAGAGCTAACATTAATCACACAAAAAGTCAAACCGACACATAAAACACAAAATAAGGGGAGCGGTAGGCCTAGACAAGATGGGGAGAGAGGGGGAAGGACACAAACACAACATTTGAGAGCAAGGACATCGAGAGAAATGTGAGAGGGAGAGGGCTTGGGGGGAGGTGGGAGAGGTATAAAACATATGGACACTGCAAGGATCTCCAGGAAAGAAGTTGGAATTTCAAAAAAGTGTATCTGGGGTGAATTAGCGGGGGTAGAAAAGATCAAGGTTTTGGATGGGGGGATGATAAGAGATGGTGGTGAACAACTGTTGTAAAGACCTGGAGGGAGGAGTGGGATTGAAGGGAGTGGGGTAGTTTGTTCCAGAGGCGGGAGAAAAGGGGAATGAAAGAGTGAAGGTGAGCAGAGAGTCTAGATTTTGGCAGTTTAACCATCAGAGGGTTGCTGGCAGATCTTGTGCGACCTGTAGGAATATTTGGGGGACAGAGCACAGAGAGAGCTGGGGGAGCAAGGCCGGAGAGGAGTCTGTAGAAGACAGAAAGACCATCACCCTGCCTGCGGTGAGTGAGTGAAAGGCCCTCGGAGTTAGCTTAATCACGGGAGATTCCAATGATTCTGAAAGCTTTGGTTTCAACGGCGTGAAGCCGAGCTAGTGGTCCTTGAGCCAACCGGCCATTTTTTGAAGTGAATGCTCCGTGGGGGGAGTAATTCTCATTATGATTTTCCATTAGACCAATGTCTCAAGTGTCAGAAAAGGTGTGATGGACATCTGAGAACGGTAGCTTAGTGCCCGGATGGACGCCATCTTTGAAACCACCCAGCTCGAAAATGCCCATTTGGTGGGGTACATTGTTGCACGTGTATCTGGACTTCTATACTAGCTATCGATGTGCGGTTGACGACTAAATATACGTCCGATGTGTACCGTCTAAATAAAAAATAATATGAAGCATTTTGTTTTAGATTAATTATTATAAAAATCAATTATCGAAAAAAAATCATATATTTTTCAATATTTTATTATTAGACTTGTACTTTTTTTAGTGAAACAACACTGGTATGATTTTCCAAATTATGCATTGTGCTACACCGTTTATCTGTCTATAAAAATAACTCAAAAACTAAAACATATCATCCACCACGAGTGTACACAAAAAATATATGAAAAGGCATGCACTTTCCACAAACCGAAACTATGTCAGTTGGAATTTCCCGCCGATAATCAACCCACAGAACCCAGTGCCGAAAGTGACGTCAGTCTATTCTATATCTATATTCTATATTCTATATCTCAGTCTGAGATTTGTTGCGGTGACCTGATTAATTTCTGAGGGGGGTGGGGGGGTGGGTGGCTTAAGAACTAAAAGTGAACATGTTAGATGGCGCCACATACAACTCTATTATAGAGTTGTATTGTGGCGCCATCTAACATGTTCACTGACTTGGATGAGTATGTCTATGTAAGCTGGCGAGCTTTTCGGATATCGGAGTAATCTAACGTCAGTCTTTTTGTTCTTTCAGCTGAGATGGCCGGTGTCGAGGCGAAACGGGCGAAGATTGAACCTGAGTCCGGAACGTGCATCCTGTGCAGCAAGAAGTCGCCACTCTCTGAACTAAGCAAGGCAGCGGGCAACAGTTCTTGGAAGACATTGTGTGACGCAGCCGCAGTTAGAAACTTTTATCCAATTCTAAAGCTAGTCCAAGAAGGTGCAGTTGAACTTCCTAATATTCCAATATTATACCATAGGGCTTGTAGATCAGACTTCACTCACAAAAACCACCTAGCTACTTTGACCAATGCAGCTAGAAGTTCTTCAGTTGATACTGGCGATGCGGTGCGACGGCGATCATCACGGGAAGAGACAGGATCAACTTCAACGGTCTACGATGATAAATGCATTTTTTGCCAGCGTGCTTCAAAATTCATAAAAGGCAGTCGTACCCGTGAAACAGTTGTCTTGGCTGTTGAACTTCGAGCAGATAAGACAATAAGAGATGCTGCGACAGCTCGCAATGATGAGAGAGTTTTGGCATTGACTACACGAGATATGGTTGCAGCTGAGGCTCACTACCACTTCTCCTGCTATAGAAACTACACACGGCCCCAAAAACCTCAAGTAGAAATTGACATTGAAGATAATATCGAGAAAAAAGAAATGATACGATGTATATTCAATTTCATTCGCACTGACTTGTTCTTGAACCCGAGGATTGTTCCAATAGTTGATGTTGCAACAGATATCCTGTCTTCAGATACATTTTCAGTTGATGTTCGTGACTCCATCAAGAAGAATCTGCAGCGCACATTACAAAGAGAGTTTGGAGAATCGCTCATCTTCTTCAATGTGAAACACCGTGTATACTTGATGCCCGATAATCTGACAAAGCGAGAGATTGCTGCAGAGTGCGTAAACCTGAAAGCAGAAGTGAAAGCATTTGAACGAACGGACGGTGAAAGTAACATTGTGCGTGCAGCTACTTCACTGCGACACCAGATCAAAGATGCTCATTACAATGAACGTTGGCCGCCTCAGCCAGCAGAACTCACTTCAGATTACGTGAAGATACCAGATTCTCTTCGTGTATTTCTGCATACCTTGATTTGCGGGAGTGGGGGTAGCTCTGCGCGTGCCGACACACTGGTATGGTCGATGGCTCAAGATATCATCAATGCTGTACACCGGGGTACCATCAGAACATCGAAGCATGTCCTACTTCCATGGGTCATGAAAACGCTCACCGGTAATACAGAGGTCATCAGAATATTGAATCGACTCGGGCACGGATGTTCGTACACAGTTCTGGAAGAAATCGAGACAGCGCTATGCATAGACAAATTAGCAAGTGTGGAGAAAGATACAGTACCACTTCCGTCACATGTGCACCCTTCGGTCCCGACTGTATTAGCATTCGATAACATCGACAGGCTAGAGGAATCGCTGAGTGGTGGCGGAACATCGCATCGCGTCAACGGTATCATCGTCCAACCGAAGTCGCAGTCGTGTTTGCCGCCCCAACCTCCATCGGCAGTATCCAAAGCAGATAAGAAGCGATCTATCCCGTCATCCAGCGATTTAGTTCCAATATACAGCGGTGGGAAACGAGAGGGCCCACCTGCAATCAAGCCTGCAGATCTTTCTGACACTCTTGCAGGCGCAACATCCCTTGCGCAGCGCCGAAATCACGTATGCATTATGACTCGCATGCTGGAACCATGCGACCAGACAATCAGTTCGTGGACTGGTTTCAACATCATGACTAGAGATCGTGTTCAGGTGACGGAAGATGTAGTTGGCTACCTGCCGACTATAAACGCGCCTGCCACAGATATGGCAACAGTGCAAGAAATCCTCAGAGAAGCTCTGAACATCATGTCATCACTTCAGCTTGAGCGTATACCGGTGGTGCTAGACCAGGCACTATTTGCTAAGGCGACCGAAATAGCATGGAAAGATGTCGATCGATATGGAAGAATCGTGCTCATGATGGGGAACTTCCATACCATCTGTAACTTCATGTCGAGCATTGGGAAAATGTTTGGAGATGCAGGCCTTCGGGATGTAGCTGTTGAGTCAGGAGTAATCGCTGAAGGTTCCATAAACAGGGTTCTGGAAGGCAAGCAATACAACCGTGCTGTGCGACTCCACAAGTTGATGTACGAGGCACTAATGCGCATCATTTGGAAGGGCTTCCAGGTGTGGATAGAAAGCAATCATCCTGACAAGGAACCCCAGATTCGAAGCACTGACCTCAAAATTCGCAGCATCAAGGAGGATGTTTGCCACGAGACTCTCGCTGCTGCTCTCGATGATGATTCATGTGTACAGAGCTTTGACATGTTCGCGAAATACCTACATTTTCTGCGAACCAAACATGGAGACCTGGCTCGCTTCTGGATGATGTATATTGATATGGTAGAGACCCTGCTGGGGTTGATTCGTGCGGATAGAGAAGGCGACTGGATGCTTCACTTGGCTTGTGTCAGAAGAGTGATCCCTTGGTGTTTCGCAATGAACAAGGTGAACTATGCTAGATATCTACCAGTGTACTATGCACAGATGACGCAACTCCACGAAACATGCCCCGAGTTGTACAGGCATTTCAATCAAGGCTACTTCTCCGTACAGCTTAGACCAGGGAATCCATTTGCCAGAATCGCTGTTGATCAGACAACAGAAGAAACAGTAAACAAAGATACGCAAACAGCTGGAGGAACACGAGGTTTTAGTCTTCGACAAGGGGCTGTGTCACGATACTATCTAACTGCAGAAAATCGGGCTACTGCACTGAGGCAACTACGAGAAACTATCCTTGTGAATGGCAGCGACACATCTCACGCCAAGCACCCTGACTTGTCTACTTCTCGCATCAAACGTGATGAGTCTGGCGTCACAGCTATCTGTGATCTACTGGAAAATGACTGGACCAATCCATTCGCCGATGATCCGTCATGTCTTCTCAGTATATCTACCGGAGCGGCTGCGAGGGAGGACGTTTCTAATGACCTACTCAACACCCTGCAAAAGGGGGAAGCGGCGTATCAAAGCTTCCAGAAACGTCTTGAAGAGGGAACAGGCTTTCATGACACATTGAACAAGCTAAACTTGAAGACCTTTGGTAAGATCAAGCAGAAAGTTGTGAAGGGCACAAACAAGGAGATCGTCCTGAGAGCTGACAGACAACTGTTTGCCACCATGATACTCATCGCCAAGACAAGGAACCTCGACATGCAACTTGTCCTTTGTCACCCACTAGGGCCGTTACCATGGTCTTTGGCAAACGTTGATGGGTCAATGAAAAAAACGAACAAAGCTGCACTTGCGAAACACATGGAAGGTCTTGTGGAACCAGCCGAGAACGTTGACAAGCGAAGTGCAACAATAATTGATGCGATGGCTCTCATACAAAAGATGCATGGCGAGAACGACACGTTCGAAGAACTATCTGACCGCATCCTTGCTGCAGCGCTTCACGCTGGTCAAGGCAGTGAGCGCATCGATGTTGTCTTTGACACATACACAGAAGAATCCATCAAAGCAGCTGAGCGTGTGAACCGCGGTTCAAATGAAGGCATCAGTTTCAGCGAGATCAGACCCGCACACAAAATCATGAACTGGCGGCGTCTCCTTGCTTGCAGCCAGACAAAGGAGAAACTGGTTGTGTTTCTGGCGGAGTCGTGGAAACATGAAACAAATCGCGAAAAGCTAGGCAACAGAACACTGTATGTCACCTGTGGTGAAAAATGTCTGGTACTGACCCGCGATAGGTGGAAGTTGGTGCAAGCACTCGAATGTAGCCACGAGGAAGCAGACACGCGTATGTTTCTCCACGCAAAGCACGCCGCTACCCACTACAAGACGATCATCTTAGTGGCAGATGACACCGACGTTCTGATCATCAGTCTTCATCTCAGCAGAACCATCGAAAGTCAGCTCTTCATCAGACGAGGAACAAAGGTTCGAGTCAGAATGATCGACGTTGGAAAGTTGGCTGCGGTATTGGGGTCTGGAGTTTGCAGTGCATTGCCAGGGCTTCATGCATGGAGCGGGTGTGACACTGTGAGTGCTCTGGCTAGCCAAGGAAAGATAAAGGCTTTGAAGCTTGTGCAAGCGAATGAGCTGTATCTTCAAGCATTCACAGATCTGGGATCTTCGTGGAATGTACCAACAGACGTCTTCAATAGCATTCAGGCCTTCACGTGTCAGCTGTACGCCAAGAACACGAAGATCGTCGGTGTTAATTCGCTCCGTTATCACATGTTCTGTGCAAAGAAGGGCCAGATCGAATCTGGACAATTGCCGCCTTGTGAAGACTCCTTGATGCAGCATACGCTTAGGGCCAACTATCAGGCGGCTATCTGGCGACGCAGCCTTGAAAACCTACCAGACGTCCCAACACCATCAGCAGGACATGGTTGGGAACTCGATGATGGCGGTTCGCTCACAATCCGATGGATGGCGGGTCTACCAGCTCCAGATGTCGTCTTGAATCTCATCTCATGCACATGCAGAAGGACGTGTCGACCGTCAGATTGCTCCTGCATACTGAATGGGTTGAAGTGCACTGTTGTGTGTAAGCTGCAGGGATGCTCCAACATGGTGCAGGATGATGCTATCGTGGCTCAGGATGCCAATGACTCTGATGGCGACTCTGATGATTAACTTTGTGTGCACTGTATATTGTATAGCATATGTTGTTCTCTATTATAATGCAGGCCAAATTGCCTGAAAATCTTTATAGACAGATAAACGGTTTAGCAAAATGTATAATTTGGAAGATCATACCGGTGTTATTTGACTAAAACATGACATGTTCAATGATACCTCCGCTTGCTTATTAGGAATATACATCGTATGGTGTTAAAATCAGCTCCATACGTCTTTCCAAACTCTAGTAATGAATAATTAATATAATTGGCGGCCATTTTGAAATCCAAGATGGCCACCAAAGTGCAGATTTCCTATGTAACAATTTCCGCCTGCTTATTAGATATCGTATGGTGTTAAAATCCTCTCCGTACGACATTCCTAACTTGCGTTATCGTCAGAATAGATAATGCCAGCGGCGGCCTAAGTCATTTTATGCCTCTTTACATTTATTTGTTGTAAACTCGTGGTGGATGATATGTTTTAGTTTTTGAGTTATTTTTATAGACAGATAAACGGTGTAGCACAATGCATAATTTGGAAAATCATACCAGTGTTGTTTCACTAAAAAAAGTACAAGTCTAATAATAAAATATTGAAAAATATATGATTTTTTTTCGATAATTGATTTTTATAATAATTAATCTAAAACAAAATGCTTCATATTATTTTTTATTTAGACGGTACACATCGGACGTATATTTAGTCGTCAACCGCACATCGATAGCTAGTATAGAAGTCCAGATACACGTGCAACAATGTACCCCACCAAATGGGCATTTTCGAGCTGGGTGGTTTCAAAGATGGCGTCCATCCGGGCACTAAGCTACCGTTCTCAGATGTCCATCACACCTTTTCTGACACTTGAGACATTGGTCTAATGGAAAATCAAAATGAGAATTACTCCCCCCGCCGGAGCATTACTTTTGGTCTGGCTCAAGGACTATAGGTGTGAGGCACTAGCACCGGCCCAGAGGGGAGAACAGTATTCCATTGAGCTGCGGATGAAAGCCTTGTATGTGGTGAGGAGCTCAGGTGTGCCAAGGAAGGATGAGGATGCCCAGTCGGCGACTGGCTTTGGAGGCCAACTTGGAAATGTGGTTTTCCCAGAAAAGATCATGGCAGATAGGGAGACCCAAAAGCTTGAGTGACAGAACTTCTTGGAGAGGATTGTTGAGGTAGAAATGGGGGGGGGGGGGGGGAGGGGGTGGGAGGGGGTTGTCCAGTCGGTCTTTTCGGAGAGACATAGTAAGAGTGTGAAATTTCTCAGGATCCTCGGCTGATGCCTTCAAGTCCGAGACTGATTTTATACGAGCCTGGATTTCGTCGTCAATGTTTGCATTTCTTGAGAGGATACTAGAGGTATGGAAAATCTCAACTGACTCTAATTCATTCAGCAGACTTCAGAAAAATGGTAGTCATCTGCATACTGCATTTCGGATATTGTGGTGAGAGAGACTTTAGTTTTTGATTGAAGACGTCTTAAATTAAATAATTTACCATCTACTCAATATTTTATTTCGATACCATATCTAACACAGGTAGCTGCAGATGGAGGAAATGTTGAGTTGGATCTTGGAGACGGCGTGAAGCTGGAAGGTGTGAAAACATTTTGCTACCTCAGAGACATGCTGAATGGAGAAGGTGGATCAGACTCGGCAACGGTTGCTGGAGTGAGATGTGCATGGAAGAAGTTTCGGGAATTGAGTGGCGTGCTGACAAGGAGGGGAGTGTCGTTGAAGCTGAAGGGAAAGGTGTATGCTGCATGTGTGAGAAGTGTTATGATTTATGGGAGCGAGACATGGGTAATGAACGTAGAGCAGCAACGAAGGTTGGAAAGGGTGAAAATGTGAATGGTTCGGTGGATGTGCGGAGTATCGTTGAGAGAGAGGAAGACAAATGATGAATTGCGAAAGATGATGGGAATAGAGCCTGTGATTGATGCTGTGAAGAGGAACAGGTTGAGATGGTTTGGTCATGTGTTGAGGAAGGATGAAAGTGACTGGTTGAGAAGAGTGATGGAAATGAATGTAGAAGGAAGTAGAGGACGGGGAAGATCGAGAAAGACTTGGCTAAAGATGGTGGAAGAAGAAATGCGGGCAAGGGGGTTAACAAGGAGAGATGCAGAAAATATGGCAAGATGGAGAAGATTGTCATGTCATTAGCAAGGCTAACCCCCGCTCTAGTCGGGAAAATGGCCTCAAAATGCATCTTGTTGTTGTTGTTGTTTGTGTTGATACCATATGTGATTTCTGTGGTAACTCGAGTAAGAAACCAGCATGCCCCCTACATCATGCCCCCTACACATTAAGAACAGGGTTGGAGCTAACACACATCCATTGATGGGAAAGCGTTCTGGTTGGTTCCCACAATGGAGAACTTTCCCCTCCATCTTCTCATGCAATTCTTTGAGGATAGATATATATATATATTGAAAGGCAACCAAAACGTTTAAGTATCCTCCACAAGGCATTTCGGTTGATGGAATTGAAAGCTTTTGCGAAATCAATAAAAACGATGGAGAAACACACCACGCATGAAACACCACACCCCCAAATAATCAACAATCAACAAATAATCAACCCCCTGACCAACCCACAAATAATCAACCTGATGGAGGGAGAAATGGAGCTCTGGAACACGACATTGATACTACAGTACCTGGAAGGAAAGATCGAAACACCAAGAGTGAACATACGACGTGGATGTTGCAGGGAGACCGCCTTTCTCCCCTCCTGTTTTGCCTGGTCCTGGACCCACTGGGCAACCTCATTAATGAGCAAGGGCAGATATACACCCTGACATCAAATAAGAGAACGCCCAAAGAGACAGGAAAGGTGACACATCCAATTACTGTACATGGATGATCTACAACTTTTCTCCTCGAAAAAAACAAAATGAATTTGGCCTAGATAAGTGTGCCAAGTGCACACTCATGCAAGGTTGACCAATGAAAACGGACAACATAAAAATAGACACAAATACAACAATACAGGAGCTATAAAAGGAAGCATCATACAAATACCTCAGAGTAAAAGAGGACCAACAAATATGTCACGAACAAATGCGCAAAACAATTACTAAAGAATACCTGCATAGAACGAGGATGAATACCTCTCCCCAAACAACAAAATCAAAGCCATAAATCAACGAGCAGTGCCGGTGCTCCAACACCACTGCGGAATAATAAACTGACCACAAGTGGAAACTAGAATTGGCATGCTGGTAGAGAGCATACCTCCGCGAAGCTGAACAGTTTACGTTTACATTACTCACAATAAGTTAGGGATATTGTGGGAGTGAGTTTTTTTTCTTATAGGGGTTAGGTTTAGGGTATTGAAATCAAGAATGCTGTGTTTTTTCACACTCATTAATAACCATAGAATTTGGAGCAACAACTTTTTTCAACATAATTAATACACAAAATCAACCACACCGAAGAACCTGCCAATATCCCTAACTTATTGCGAGTAATGTATATCCCACTGATAGGCCAGATCTGGATTCTGACCTGAACTAAAATTGAATCTGCGTGTTCTTGTCACCTCCACAACTCATCCACCTCGTCTTGTCATTAGTCATCCATAACTTTTTGAACTATCATGCTATACATCGCTTTTGGCCCTGTCAATGCTGAGTAATCACTTATAAGTTCGTATTATAAGTGATTCTCATATCCGGATCCATATTCTGATCTTCATCAAAATGCAAGCAATTCTTCCTGATCACACACACAACCTGTCCACCAAGTTTCATCCGAATCCGTCCGCAAATCTTTGCGATATAGGGCTATATATAGCTTTTAGCGGTATCTCTTAATGGTGAAAAATAACCTCAAAAATTCTCAGATCCAGATCCAGATCTTCACCAAAATCTTATTATTTCGTCTGTGTAACAAACCAAACCTCTCCACCAAATGTCGTCCAAATCCGTCCACAACTTTTTTAGATATCCTGTTCACAGACAAACAGACATGGGTGAAAACATAACCCCCGTCCATCTTCGGTGGTGGAGATAATCAACAAACTACATATTAAAACAAGAACGAGCAATCAGAGTTTGCAGACCCTCACCAGGACGTGTTTTCAGTGGTTTTTAAAGCTTTTGTGTTAAAGCAAATATATGGCGGCCGAACCACGTGACCTATGACGTCATCATTTTTTTTCTCCACCAATGTATCCATAGATGACGCTCAATAAATTTCATCTTGATCGGATAAAGTTTTGTACTTGTCGAATTATGACATCATAATGGAGGCATCTATGACATCATCATTAACATATGGTTACGTTTGTGGGGGTCAGGTACAGTGCATTCAGAAAGTATTCAGACCCCTTCATTTTTTTCACATTTTTAACTCAACTGGGCTCTGTCTAGCTGAGTTTTTGTCGACACCCAGTGTCCGTCGTCCGTCTGTCTGTCTGTCTGTCTGTTTGTCGTCTGTAAACAATTCGACGTCTATGCTCTAAAAGTCACAAATATTGATTAAATTTGATGAAACTTGTTATGCAGCATCTTTAAGACATAAACTAGTTTGAGATTGCATTTGGGCGTTGCACGCCGAAAAATGGGCGTGGCAAAGCAGCCATATTGAAAAATCAATTTTTGTCAATCTGAAATCTGAGAAAAGTAATTGTAGTTTTACTTGTCATGCCTCACTTAAAACTCAATTTTTTCTAGTTTCCTGTTTAAACACGAGATACCTTCAACGTTACTGTACCTCTTTAGCACATATAAACTATATAGTTTGTGGTTCTATTATGCATATTCTAACCATATTGATATAGACCAGTTGAGTTCAGCTTCCCTGGAACCTCTAGTGTTATGTTGCAGCCTCATGCTGAAATCGTTTAAATTCATTTTTTCCCTCATCAATCTCCACTCAATACCCCATAATGACAAAGAGAAAACAGGATTTTAGAAAGTTTTGCAAATTTATTAAAAAGAAAAAACTGAAATATCACATTGACATAAGTATTCATACCCTTTGCTACGACACTTGAAATTTAGCTCAGGTGCCTCCCATTTCTCTTGATCATCTTTGAGATGTTTCTACACCTTGATTGGAGTCCACCTGTGGTAAATTCAATTGATTGGACATGAGTTGGAAAGGCACACACCTGTCTATATAAGGTCTCACAGCTGACAATGCATATCAGAGCAAAAACCAAGCCACGAGGTCGAAGGAACTGCCTGCAGAGGTCAGAGACAGGATTGTGTCGAGGCACAGATCTGGGGAAGAGTACAAAAAAATTCTGCTGCATTGAAGGTTCCCAAGAGCACAGTGGCCTCCATAATTCTTAAATGGAAGAAGTTTGGAACAACCAGGACTCTTCCTAGAGCTGGCCGCCCGGCCAAACTAAGCAATCGGGGGAGAAGGCGGTAAGAGAGGTGAGCAAGAACAAGAACAATTGGTAAGAGAGGTGAGCAAGAACCCGATGGTCACTCTGGCTGAGCTCCAGAGATCCTGTGTGGAGATGGGAGAAACTTCCAAAAGGACAACCATCACTGCAACACTCCACCGATCTGGGCTTGATGGCAGAGTGGCCAGACGGAAGCCTCTCCTCAGTGAAAGACACATGAAAGCCCGCTTGGAGTTTGCAAAAAAGCACCTAAAGGACTCTCAGACTGTGAGAAACAAGATTCTTTGGTCTGATGAAACCAAGATTGAACTGTCTGGCTTTGACAAGGTGTGTGTGTGTGCGTGTGTGTGTGTGTGTGTGTGTGTGTGTGTGTGAGGCATATTTTTTGTGTCTATTAATTAATTACATATTACATACTATTGAAATGTATCTTTTAACTTTTTAGACTGCTGAGACCCGTTTGACCTTTGAAGACCCTTTAAGACTCCTAAGATCCTTAAGACCCCTAAATACCCAGAGGAGCCAAAAGTCCCCGAGGCCTCAAAAGACCCAGAAGACCCAAAAGTCCCCGAGGACCAAAAATAACTAGAAGACCCAAAAGACTGAAGACCCAAAAGTCCGCAAGCACCCAAAAGACTCGGAGGACCCAAAATATCCCCGAGTCTGGCAGGCAGGTATGCTACAAAGCGGTGAAGACCAATGAAAATTTGGTCCAATGGACCAACGGGCCCCCTAGTGATTGTAAATAAATGCTTGCTGCATTGTTTGGTAAGCATCTTTCAAACCTGTCTGGTTGTCCTTTCCTTCATTGGTCTGGCATAGTATGTACATAATACATAGACAGAAAGTTGTACCGGTACCCAATGATTCGCTCCAGTAGTAAATAGCCAACGTTTACTCATGGTTCACTTGGCCGTACTTGATAAGTAGGTACATAAGTGGACGTTGAGAGCATGGTTTCCCAGTTGAGGTCATTAGGTCACCAATATGTAACGTGACATTGGGCATGAGGACCCTGTTAGACCCAGTTATCCCAAACCTAGTCAAACCTGTTAGACCGAGTCCAAGTTCCTTGTACAGTACAGTACACGGTATTGTAATGGTATCTGCGGGGTGTGTGTCCAAGTACCTTGTACAGTACAGTATATGTATATCCTATTTGTATCTGCAGTGTCCAAGTTCCTTGTACAGTATGTCCTAATTGTATCGACGGTGTCCTGCATGTTCCTTGTACAGTATATCATAATTGTATCAGTGGGGTGTGTGTCCAAGATCCTTGTGCAGTACAGTATAACCTAATTGTATCCGTGAGGTGTCAAAGTTCCTTGTACAGTTTATCCTAATTGTATCCATTGTGTCCAAGTTCCTTGTACAGTACAGTATATTGTAGCGGTTACCGGAAGCATGACACAATTACCGTGCACCGGCCGATGACGCAACCGGCAAGCGGTCACGTGTCCGGACTCGCCCGGGCGTGTCCAGACTTGCCCTTCTCGGGCGAACACTTGCCTTGCATACCACGCCCCGTCGGGAGGCGTGACTTACCTATTTTGCATACCACGCCCCGCCTGAGAGGCGTGGCTTTTGTGTGTTCAGTTTGCGATATAAATTGCCGCCCGTTCGAGGGGCGGATTCAGTGTGCTTTTCAGTTCTTTGGTTTTGAGCTAAATAAATAGCTCGGTGAAACTTCGTTCCTGTGTCGTCCATTTTGTCTGGCTTTATCGTGCGAACACAGCTCCCACAATTGGTGACCCCTTTCTAAGAACACGGCGATGGAGTCAGCTGCAGCTTTGAAGCTCCCGGGCTTCTGGGAGTCGCACGCGGCCGTTTGGTTTGCTCAAGCGGATTCTCAATTCGCCCTGCGAAAGATAACGAAGGACACGAGGCGCTAGCACCATGTGGTCTCTGCGCTCACCGCCTCCTCCGCTGCCCGGGTCCTGAGCTTCCTCCAGCACCCGCCGAACGCCGACAAATACGGCGCGCTCAAAGGCCTACTCATCTGTGCGTTTGGACTCACGGAGACCGAACGCGCACGACAACTACTACACCTCCCAGAGCTGGGCGAGGCCCGTCCATCCGAAAGCATGGACCACATGCTTGCTCTTCTCGGTGACCACAGCCCGGACTTCCTCTTCCGCGAGCTGTTCCTCCAGCGGCTACCCAGGCAGGTACGGTTAGCTTTGGCTAATTCGCCCATCACAGACCCTCGCGCCCTGGCCAAGGAGGCTGATAAATTTTTCTCGGCCGGGCGACATGTCGGAGCGGCCGCCTGGGACCCTGGGCCGACCGAGGCAACGCCTGCGCCACGACCGGCGCCTCCACCGGCCGAGTCCGCGCCACTGACGGCAGCGGCCGCCACGACGCCCCGTCGACCGAACCCGATGCGACCGCCGGAGCCTCCACCAGAGCGGACCATGTGCTATTACCATGCCAGGTTCGGGCAGAAGGCCAGAACGTGCCGCCCACCGTGCACTTTCGGCAGGTCGGGAAACGACCAGGCCGGCGCTCGCTGCCTGCCATGAGCGTCGGCCATTCAGGCAGCCTTCTGTTCATCACGGACACGGAGTCCGGGCGGCGTTTTTTGTGTGACACCGGCGCTCAGCTGAGCGTGATACCCGCCTCGGTGGAGGACAAACAGGCCGCGCTATGCGGCCCGCCTTGGTCGCCGCAAACGGTTCCTCCATCCGCACCTTCGGTTAGCGCAGCGTCGCATTCTGCTTTGGGGGCCAGCGCTTCAGGTGGGAGGGACTTCATCACGGCGAACGTGCCCATGGCCTTGCTGGGTGCAGATTTTCTTTGTGCGCATGGGCTTTTGGTCGACGTCAAACGGCGTCGGCTCATCAACGCGGAAACCTTCAGCTCGCTCGCTTGCTCATTGAGCGGCTCCGCGCCGACCAAGCTAGCCTGCGCGCTCCCGGCCGTGGACGATTTCACCCGCCTACTCGCCGAGTTTCCCGCCCACACGCAGCCGACGTTTTCGGCCGTCGCCATCAAGCACGGTGTCGAACACCACATCCCGACCACAGGTCCACCGGTCTACACCAGGGCTCGCCGCCTCGACCCGGCCAAACTCGCTGTGGTGAAGGCGGAATTCGACGCGCTGGAGCGATTGGGCATTGAGCGACACTCGAATAGCGCGTGGGCCTCGCCCCTGCACATCCTGCCCAAACCGGGTGGCGGATGGCGACCATGCGGCGATTACGGCCGCCTCAACGACGCCACCACCCCCGACCGGTACCCGATACCACACATACAGGACTTTTCCGCCCGTTTGGCGGGGCGGGTGATCTTCTCCAAGGTCGACCTTATTCGGGGCTACCACCAGGTACCTGTCCGGCCGGCCGACGTTCCGAAGACGGCTGTAATTACACCTTTTGGCCTCTTTGAGTTCCTCCGAATGCCGTTCGGCCTTCAGAACGCGGCCCAGGCCTTCCAGCGGCTGATGGACAGTGTGCTGCGCGATCTCACCTTTCTGTTCGTCTACCTGGATGACATTCTCATCGCCAACACTTCCCGGGCGGAGCACCTCGTCCACCTGCGCACGCTTTTCGAGCGCCTCGGCCAGCACGGCCTCATCATCAACCCGGCGAAATGCCAGTTTGGCGTAACGGCCGTCGACTTCCTGGGGCACCGCATCATGAAGCGCGGGGCCATCCCGCTGCCGACCAAGGTGGAGGCAGTCACAAGTTTCCCGCGCCCCCGCTCCATCAAGGCCCTACAGGAATTTTTGGGGATGGTAAATTTCTACCACCGGTTCGTGCCTCGCGCCGCCCAACTCATGCGCCCCCTGTACGAAGCCCTCCGGGGCAAGCCGGCCAAGCACGACGTCGCCTGGACCACAGAGATGGACGCGGCGTTCACGGGCGCTAAGCTGGCCCTCGCCAACGCTACCATGCTGGCGCACCCGGCGCTCAAAGCACCCATCGCCCTCACCACGGACGCTTCCGACTACGCGGTGGGCGCCGTGCATAAACAGTGGGTGAACGGGGCTTGGCAACCACTGGCCTTCTTCAGCCGGCAGCTTTGCCCTAACGAGCGCAAGTATAGCACTTTCGACCGCGAGCTCCTCGGCCTTTACCTGGCTGTTCGCCATTTCCGCCATCTTTTGGAGGGCTGCCGTTCACGGCGTTTGTGGATCACAAACCACTGGTCTTCACTATGGCCAAGTTTACGGAGCCGTGGTCGGCCTGCCAGCAGCGCCACCTCTCCGCCGTGTCCGAATTTATGATGGACATCCGCACGTCACGGACAAGGACAACGCTGTGGCCGATTGCCTCTCCCGGTCCGGCGCGAACGCCGTCCACCTGGGTGTTGACTTCGCCCGCATGGCGGACGACCAGACCGCCGACCCCGCGGTGTAAGCCCTCCGGACAGCAGACACAGGCCTGCGGTTGGCCGACGTCCCCTTCGAGGACACAGGCACAGTTCTCCTGTGCGACGTTTCCCTGGGCCAACCTCGCCCCATCGTGCCCACCGGATGGCAGCGGCACATTTTTGACGCCCTCCACGGCCTTTCCCACCCGGGGCCGGAAAGCATCACAGAAGCTCGTGGCAGCAAAGTTCGTCTGGCACGGGCTCCGTAAGGACGTCCGTGACTGGGCCAATGCCTGTGTCGCCTGCCAGCGTGCGAAGGTCCACCCAGGCCCCATTGGCACCATTCGACGTGCCCACGCGGCGCTTCGACCACGTCAATGTGGACCTGGTGGGACCCCTTCCCTCCTCGCGGGGCTTCACCCACCTCCTCACGATGGTGGACAGGACCACCAGGTGGCCGGAGGCCGTCCCGCTGGCATCAACAACATCCGCCGACGTGGCGCAGGCCTTCATTGGCACTTGGATTGCCCGTTTTGGCGCGCCCTCGGACATCTCCGACAGAGGCCCGCAATTCACCTCCGAGCTTTGGGGCACGGTCGCCCAGGCCTTGGGGGTCAAGCTTCACCGCACCACGGCCTACCACCCCCAAGCCAACGGCTTGTGCGAGCGGTTCCACCGCTCGATGAAGGCCGCTCTCAGAGCCAGACTCCAGGACGACGGTTGGGCCGACAGGCTCCCGTGGGTCCTATTGGGCCTCCGAACGGCCCCTAAAGAGGACCTCCAGGCTTCCACCTCCGAGCTGGTCTACGGCCAGCCACTGCGCGTGCCGGGCGAATTCATCCCTGACGCGACCGGCCCCTGGTCCGCGGCTCGCCAACGCTCGGACCTCCAGGAGGCCGCCAGGAGATTTGCCCCCGTGCGCACGTCCCACCACGGCTGGCCCCAACCCCATGTCCCCCCAGCACTTCGCACTGCGGAGTACGTTTTTATCTGGCACGACGCACACCGGCGACCGCTCCGGCCGCCGTACGATGGACCTTTCCGGGTCCTGCAGAGGGACGACAAGTCATTCATCGTCGACATCGGTGGCAAGCCGGACCGCATCTCCGTGGACCGCCTCAAGCCGGCCCATTTGGAACTCGATCAACCTCCATGGTTGGCCCTTCCTCCACGACGGGGCCGTCCCCGTCAACCAAGCCCCCCGCCCGACCATCCACCGCCATGCCACCTACCACCCCACACGAATCACCAGGGGTCGTTTCGGCCGGGTCATCCGGCCCCCCCTCAAACTGACTCTGCTGGTGCAGGTTAATTCGGGGGGGGGGGCGCATGTAGCGGTTACCGGAAGCATGACACAATTACCGTGCACCGGCCGATGACGCAACCGGCTAGCGGTCACGTGTCCGGACTCGCCCGGGCGTGTCCAGACTTGCGCTTCTCGGGCGACACTTGCCTTGCATACCACGCTCCGTCGGGAGGCGTGACTTACCTATTTTGCACACCACGCCCCGCCTGAGAGGCGTGGCTTTTGTGTGTTCAGTTTGCGATATAAATTGCCGCCCGTTCGAGGGGCGGATTTAGTGTGCTTTTGAGTTCTTTGGTTTTGAGCTAAATAAATAGCTCGGTGAAACTTCGTTCCTGTGTCGTCCATTTTGTCTGGCTTTATCGTGCGAGCACAGCTCCCACAATATCACAATTGTATCCGTGGGGTGTGTGTCCAAGATCCTTGCGCAGTACAGTATAACCTAATTGTATCCGTGAGGTGTCAAAGTTCCCTGTACAGTAAAGCCTAATTGTATCCACTGTGTCAAATTTTCTTGTGCAGTACAGTATATTATAATTGTATATGTGGTGTGTGTCCAAGTTACTTGTACGGTAAGTAGTGTCCTAATTGTACGGTAAGTACGGTACTGTGGCGGTTACCTTATGTGCAGCTAACCGCATGTGGCGGTTACCTTATGTGATTACCTTATTTGGACATAATACACGTGCACGGGCCTGTTGGACTTGTGGTTGTGCGGACGTGACGCACGCGCGGTTGCCGGAGCCACGCCCTCCGAAGAGGGCTTTCGGCTTTATATAAGCGTGCCGACTTCCGTTCGAGTTTAGTGTGCTGGATCTTGCTGTTACAATAAACCATCTTCGAACCCTACGAATGGCCTCGTTCTCTCGCCTTCCGCGACTCCTAAACTGGTGACCTCCGACTGCCCCCGCACGGATTCGGGGGCTGCGAACGAACACGGCAAGCGCGCCCTAACCAGGGAAGCCACCTAAGCTGGTGACGCCGGCTTCTCCCGCACGGCTTCGGGCGCAGTTTCGAACGCGGTTTCGAAATGCCGGAGTTTCGGTAACGACGACGGCCATGACTATGAGGTTCGCGCACCGCGCTCGGCTCCTCCTCTACGACCGGAGGGGCGAGCCTACTCCAAGACCCTCCGAAGGCAAGGCTGCTTCGTCACCTTCGCGCGCACTAACGTTGGCGGAACGGCTGCTTCGTCACCTTCGCGCGTGCTGACGTTAGCGGAACGGCTGCTTCGTCACCTTCGCGCGCGCTGACGTTAGCGGAATGGCTGCTTCGTCACCCTCGCGCAACTACAACTACAACCGCAACTACTTCTCCGACCCTGCAACCTCGGGAGGCCCGCGAGAAACCTCGGCAGCCTCCCCCGAGGACTTGCCCAGCCCCTTGGTCGCCTCGGCCTACGCATAGGCCCGTGGAGTGCATTCTGGGGGGACGTATGTGGCGGTTACCTTATGTGCAGGTAACCGCATGTGGCGGTTACCTTATGTGATTACCTTATTTGGGCATAATACATGTGCACGGGCCTGTTGGACTTGTGGTTGTGCGGACGTGACGCACGCGCGGTTGCCGGAGCCACGCCCTCCGAAGAGGGCTTTTGGCTTTATATAAGCGTGCCGACTTCCGTTCGAGTTGAGTGTGCTGGATCTTGCTGTTACAATAAACCAACTTCGAACCCTACGAATGGCCTCGTTCTCTCGCCTTCCGCGACTCGTAAAGTACAGTATATCCTAATTGTATCCACAATATCCAAGTTCCTTGTACAGTATATCTTAACTGTATCCAAGGTGTCCAAGTTCCTTGTACAGTATATCAGAATTGTACCCTCAAGTTCTGTTCAATTCCCGACATAACTACTATTCCATATACATATGTTTGAAATTGCCATTTTGCTATTGCGCATGCGCGGTGACGTGTGCCATGCTTGATCTCGGTTTAAATTGTTATACTTCTGTGACCGATGGTTGTTTGTTTGTGTTTGTCACGCTACTCCTCCTACAGTTCTGGCCCAATTACATCCAGACTTGCAACATATGATCAGCATGACCCCAAATAGTGTGTAAGGGTGTTTTTTCTTTTTTTTCTTTTTTCTTTACCGGTAGTCTTGGTGGGGAAGGAGATGGTTGTGGTCTAAAATTCTCCATCTATCTATAATTCCAGTAATCTCTGTCTGTCTGTCTGTACGTTTGTTTGTCTGTGACCGCTGTTTCTCGACAACCACGGGTCCGATATACTTTTAACTTGCCAGGTATATTGCTGGGGACCCGAGGATGTGCCTTTTCAAGGTTTCATATTAATCGGACAATTACTTACCGAGCTATGTCCAAAAAACGATTCAACCAATCAGAGAGCAGCGAACGATCGCGTGTGCCGAACGTGGCGGGCACACTCTGCCTCGGATGGCACATTTGAGAGCGTATTCATTTATTTCACGTTTGCAAACTATGTTGGCGTTAAACTATGTTTTACAACTAATAAAAACGAATTTGCGATTCATTCGCTTTCCTGCGCGTTTGTGCACGCGATGGCGATTTCTTTACCAAACTCCGGAAGCCGTTCGCTTTGGACCAAACCATTGCATGTAAATAGAGGGGGGGGATTGTCACCACTCGCAAGCCGTTCGCTTTGGACCAAACCATTTCATGTAAATAGAGGGGGGGGATATAATTTTAGATATAGATATAGTACGGGCATGCCCTAGTCTATCTATAATTCCAGTAATCTCTGTACGTTTGTACGTTTGTTTGTCTGTGACCGCTGTTTCTCGACAACCACGGGTCCGATATACTTTTAACTTGCCAGGTATATTGCTGGGGACCCGAGGATGTGCCTTTTCAAGGTTTCATATTGTTACAGATACGACTTTGATGGTATGGTGGGCCGAGCGGGATGGCCGCCGTATCCGTACAAGTTACCCCGATTGCACCCGGGGTTGACTAATCGCGCTATGCTGGCTCAATAGGAAAGAGAAGACACCCGGCTGGGTTATAATGACACAATACGACACCAGGGGTTCAGTTCTCAAGTATATTCGTACGGAAAAAGGTTAGATTACAACTACAAGAGGGACAGCATAGGAAGACAGGCACTTAGACACACTCTTATATTAACCCTAGACAGACCACAGATAAACGGGACAAAATGCTGACTCACACGGGGGTTGATGAAAAGGGGAGGCAGGTCGCGATGGCTCAGGTGCACCTGGCTCAGGGACAGAATCACGTACGGTGGTGTCCAGAGATGCGTGAAGGTATCACAGCGCTTGTGGGTCGCGACTTTGGTCTCAAGCTGGGGAGGTCGCTCAGCGCTCGGGAGGGTGGCGTCTTTTCCTTCCAAGCTCGGGGCGCATCTCTCCTCACGTCCGGCGCGGGGCCGCGTATATCTCCCGCGGGGAGTGACACGCCCTCGGCTCGTTAGCGCCGCCCCAGATGGCATCGGCCCATGGCTTCTCATTGGGTGCGGGGGTTACCGGCTCCGCCCTTGACGAGGGGCCGACAGGGAGCCCCTTCGTGGTAACCCCGTGGAGCGCGTGGTCAATGGTGGCTAACCGAGCCGGAAGGAGGACGCCCACTCCCCATGCCGTCACCGCGCCGCCCCCCTCTTTTGTTGTTGTTGTTGTAGTTGGCGCTTCTTCATGGGGAAGAGATGCGGAGAGGTATGGGGAGGTCCTAAACTTCCTAACAGGTGCCATATAATCACATTCTGGTGCAACGAAGAGTCATAATTAATGGAAACAAGTCCTTAACTGACATAGATTAAGAATAACTAGCAAGATGTCCTATAATTGTCTACGTGTGGTGCGGGGGACCTGGGCACGACATTTAATGGGGGGATGAAGGGGAAGATCGGCTCTAATGGGTGTTGTTTACAGACAATGGGACTAGGGAATGGGGTAAGGGAGAGTTGGGGAGTATCGGAGAAAATAGGGGAATATTTACAAGCGGATATGGAGGCCAAATTCCATATTCGCAACATTGCACCCTTCTCTACCCTCGGGGCGTCCCGACCCGATAAATTTTTACCTACTTTAGTGTGGCACGCAATGTAGTTCCCTCTACTATTAACTCTACCCTGAGTGCGACAGTTTTACAGATATTCACAAATGAGTAAATATGTCCCCCTGCGACGTTGCACCCTTCTCCTCACAGAAACACACCCACAGGATAACCGAATCCGGAAAGAATTCTCAAACTAAACATACAGCCGGTAGGGAGCATTATTTACAAGACTACGCTGCTATTTACACTACGATCCAGGACCTGTTTTTTTGGAGGAACACATGCAGATGTTATGCATAGAGAGAGCGCGCTTGCCAACATCGATACACCAACCCACGAGTGCTCTGTGGCCGACGGCCTTTAATAACGTGCAGAGCACCCTTTCCCGAGCATCAACAGCACCACCCCACCACCAATCGGTGCAGTCACCATTGTTCATTGGAATAAAAATAACTTCAACAACCCCTAACCCTGCAGGTGTCTCTTGCTCTTCTTGTGGTGCACTTGGTGGTGTTAACTATTAGTGGTTCACCTGTATGGCATAGGTGCCACGTTGATCCATAGGTCCATCCCCGGGTGGTGCTTGGCCGCAAACGAACTGCGGTCCATTGTGGGTGGCCACAAACATTGCGGTCCATATGGTGTACCGATCCAGGCAGCGAACAGCGAAAGTGCAGGCCCACAACTGCGTAGCCAGCACCTCTCTCTCCTCTCTCTCTACCCCAAAGCCAGATCCTCGGAGGTGGGAGACAAAAGAAGCAAACAAGTGAGTAAGGTGGTAAGGGCGCAAAAGTGCACGCAATATAAGGTAATGCACACTGGGGGCACATGGGAACCAGGTGAGACAGGTACGTTCCTATCGTACGCCCCCCCCCCCCCCACCAGGTAACCTACATGGCCCCTCCCTTACCCCTTACTGTATCCACACAACACAACACTACCCATAAACATCTACTTTACAAATCAACAAACATCCCTACTGTCTTCCCCGTTCCTCCCATATACCAAATTCGTCTTCTCTCCCTCCTAACCAATCAAATTTGCCATTTTCAACTCTCATCAAAATTTGCCATCTCCAACTCAACATCAAAATTTGCCATTACCAATTCATCATCAGTCCCTCCTAGGGAGGGAGAGATGGAATCACCCCAATGTCTCATCCACGTCGTGATGCGTCTCACAAATCCTCACAGCAATCTCATTTCCTGCAACACAAACAAAGAAAACACAGGTGTGGAGTCATCATCATCACCACAGGTAAGTGGCTGCGTATGGTGCGACAGGTTCATCAATCCTAACTATCTCCTAAATGACTTTAACAACTTTACACTACCCGGGGTCTCTCTCCGGCCAAACCATTGGCCCTCTTACACTATGGGTTCTAAAAACCAATTCCCATTGGCCAAACTGTGGTGCTCTTCAATTTGGGGTCTCACTCCCCCGATTCATCTCCCGGTGCCCTCGCACAATTTCTGGGCTGCGGCGTGTACCTCTCCCAGTGGGTCTACCCACCTGCACACCTCCACCACTGCAGTTGCCTCCGAGCTTACCTGCTCCTTGCCCTAACCTAACTACCTGGGGAAGGCCCTCTGGCACTCTCCCCACTCGGTGCCCTCTCTGGCACTGGGCTACCCGGGTCCATCCTCCGGATCCTCGGGCCCCATCCACAACTCTACCGGCTCCCAGAGCCCACCTGCGGCCTCACCTGGCCGACATCCTCACAGTGGTGGAGTGCCCAACCAACTACACACACTAACAGGCTACACGCCCAGCCATTTCCACAACACTAATGCACCCATCCACAACACCATTCTGCAACCGCACCACAAATGCCAATATCCAACCACAATTTACCTGTACCCTCTACCTAACACTTACACTACCCGCCCCGGGTACTCGTGAAAGGGGTCCACTCTTCCCCCATCCACACCTTCGCACCACGCACACCACTCCATACCACTTACTCCAACTCTCTCCACACACCTGTACTTGCACCCTGTGCTCTCACACCTGGTGCCACCTGCACCCTTCTCTCCCCAAGCGCATTTGCGCTGATCCACACACTCACTACTCATACACTGCTCCACACACCTGTCCAGTTGCACACCTGTGCAATCACACCTGTTCAATCCTCACACACACAGCATCATCTCAGCTAACTACTCCCTTCTGAAACTTGCGCTTCCCAGTCGTCCCTTTAAACTATTGCGCTCCCTCGTCATTATCATCCATACTAATCTACCTGCGTCCCCACTACAGGTATCAGTCACTAACTAAACTTAACGTCACCTAATGTCATCTTCTCTAGATCCCTACACACAATATCCTAACCCACCCGGGCTAGTTTTCACTGCCATACACCCCATAAACTATTGCTCCTTTGCCCCACTCATGGGAAGGGTGGCAGGGATGCCATCCCACCACATCGGGGGTCTCTCACTACCAATTTTGCACATCAAATTTCAACAAATCAAAAATTTGCCAATCACTGCCCATCATCTGCCAATCACTACTGCCAATCCTTTGCCAATCATCAAATTTTGTTTTTCTCTAATTTTGGGTCCAAAACACTAACCTCATCACCCAGTCGACTCACTAATACCTCTCGGTGCGCCAATCCCTGTCCAAAGCCCGGCTTCGTAAAGCCAAGCAATGGATGCTGGTTGTTCTGTGCCAGTGGCTGGCTGCGTCCGGCACTCGGTGCAGGGACGGGGGCTTACCCGTGCCGAGATCCCACGCACCACCTCGGCGTGGAGCCATCCAATGCCCCGATCTCGACCTGCCGGCACGTCTCACCAAAAAGTGGTCGCCATGACGACCCTTTCTATCGGGCTGCCAGCTCCGCCTAGTGGAGCCTGGACGCGGCCGTTCAAAGCGAGGCCCGGCACGCACCGCGGGCCCGATTCGGCTATAAGTCGTTCTAAACTCTACCCCGTCTAACGTCGACGCTTCACCTGGACGCTTACACCCCGCAGCCCGTTCCTTGCTCACACCTCCAGCCGTGCCCATGCTCCTCGTACCTTTCCTTACACACCCAGGTACCCTCATTCCACTCACAGCCTTGGTCACACACCTGACCACCGAACACTTTGGCACACATTCGTTGCTCGCACACCTCACCAATACACCGCTTCGCGCCCCCTCCTCTGTCACCTCCTCTGTGACAATCACAGGTGTGCCCTCATTCACACACCCAACCACGTGCCTCACCACCAACTCCAGCGTGCATTCCCACTCACGCTCTACCATTCCAGGTGTGCATCCTTCCATCCCAGGTGTACATCCTCTCTCACCTGTCACAACTAACTCACGCTCCATGTCACTCTCACTACTCTCACCTCCATTCTTGACAGCACACTCACCCTTACTCTTGACAGCGCACTCCTTCCTCGTGCACCTGTCCGTCACACACCTTTCTCGCGCACACTCTCCCGTTACACCCTCTGTAACACTCACCACAGGTGGACACTCTTCCTTACTTCTGACAGCGCACTCTTTCCTCATGCACCTGTCCGTCACACACCTTTCTCGCGCACACTCTCCCGTTACACCCTCTGTAACACTCACCACAGGTGGACACTCTTCCTTACTTCTGACAGCGCACTCTTTCCTCATGCACCTGTCCGTCACACACCTTTCTCGCGCACACTCTTGCGCACACTCTCCGGTCACACCCTCTGTAACACTCACCACACCACGCTTCCATGTGCTCCCTCGCACACGCGCTACGACCGACTCACTCCCGCCAGCACACTCACTCCTTGGCACGCACTTTTTCCTCACACACCCCAGAGTCGGACTTTCTCGCACACCTCCTCTTTCGCACACCAGACCTGTCGCACACTTCACCAACGGCCTCTCACGAACACCCGGGTCCATCTCGACCCCCAAGCTCCTTAAATCCCCTGGCGCATCATACGCGCGACCATATTGGTCACCACTTACACCGGGTCCTCTTTCTCTTCGCTTCTCCTCCATCACCTGCGAATCCCTCATCCGGTTAATGAGCACATCATCACGATCCGAACACAGACTTTGGACCAATTCTTTTACTTCCTCCTTTATCTCTTTCTTATCCCCTCTCCGTCGCTTCTTAATTTCGCTCACCCCTTCTTCCACTTCTTCTAATTTTTGCTTCATCTCCTTCATCTCTTCGTGCGCCCCTTTAAGTTCTTCCTCTAACTCCACTTTATTTTTTTCTATGTGCTCCCGCACCTCCCGCTCTTTAACCTCCATTACCTCTACCACCTTGTCCATTTTCCTCGTCAGGTCCTCATGTACCGTCTGGCACTCTTTTTTAATTACCCCTACGTCCTTTTTCATCTCTTTCTGTGTCGATTTTAAACCCTCTATTACCGCTGTGTTCTTCTTTACCTGGTCCCCCAACTCCTTTTGTCCCACTGTCAGTTGTTCTACTCCCAGCGTCAACTCCTCTATACCACCTTGCAATTTTACAGTCCCCTTTCTCACCTCTTTCTCCATGCGCTCCTTACAGTGCCTCACCTCCTCGCGCACTCCTCCGACCTCCTCACTCACTCCTCTTCTGATCTCCTCTCCCATCACTTGCATCTCCTGCCCAGATGCCACCCTCATCTGCTCCATTTCCTCCCTGTGAGCATCCAGTTTGGTTTCTACCCCCATTCTGACCCCCTCTATCTGCTGCTCCATTTGTTTAACTTCCCTTTCCGCTTGGTCCCTCATGTCCCTCAATTTGCCTTCCATACTGTTTTCTAACCCCTCTAACCCATTTTTCACTCCCTCTATCTGATTCTCCTGGGCAGCCATTCTATTTTCTACCCCCATTAACCCATTTTTCACTTCTTTTATCCCGTTGTCTAACCCCTCAAAATTATTGTCTATCTTCCCAAATTTCTTGTCTAACTCCTCAAAATTATTGTCTAACCCCTCACTGGTACCCCTCGCTTCGTCCCTCATTACCCCCATTTGCTCACTCTGAGCCCTCGCTTCGTCCCTCATTACCCCCATTTGGCCCTCTATTCGTTCCATAAGGGCCCTCATTTGCAACATAAAAAGGTTCGGATCCACCAGGGGCGCTGCCACGGTCACGGGCGCGGTGACCAGCGAGGCGCCATTTTGCGCGTCTGCTACCCTCGCTGCTTCGCTCTCCTCACGTCCCTCAATTTGGTCCTGGACCGACCCTGCCTCACTCTCCCCTACCGGACCCCAGCCGTCTTGATCCGCCATAGCGCGACTTGCAAAATTCGAGTTTCGTAAAACAAAACAAATTTCGGCCGCTCCAAATTTTGACCAAATTTTTTTTTTTTCCTCTATTCGTTTTTTTTTTTTTTTCAAAATTTGGTCGGGCCTCGAATCTCACTCCCGACACCAATTGTTACAGATACGACTTTGATGGTATGGTGGGCCGAGCGGGATGGCCGCCGTATCCGTACAAGTTACCCCGATTGCACCCGGGGTTGACTAATCGCGCTATGCTGGCTCAATAGGAAAGAGAAGACACCCGGCTGGGTTATAATGACACAATACGACACCAGGGGTTCAGTTCTCAAGTATATTCGTACGGAAAAAGGTTAGATTACAACTACAAGAGGGACAGCATAGGAAGACAGGCACTTAGACACACTCTTATATTAACCCTAGACAGACCACAGATAAACGGGACAAAATGCTGACTCACACGGGGGTTGATGAAAAGGGGAGGCAGGTCGCGATGGCTCAGGTGCACCTGGCTCAGGGACAGAATCACGTACGGTGGTGTCCAGAGATGCGTGAAGGTATCACAGCGCTTGTGGGTCGCGACTTTGGTCTCAAGCTGGGGAGGTCGCTCAGCGCTCGGGAGGGTGGCGTCTTTTCCTTCCAAGCTCGGGGCGCATCTCTCCTCACGTCCGGCGCGGGGCCGCGTATATCTCCCGCGGGGAGTGACACGCCCTCGGCTCGTTAGCGCCGCCCCAGATGGCATCGGCCCATGGCTTCTCATTGGGTGCGGGGGTTACCGGCTCCGCCCTTGACGAGGGGCCGACAGGGAGCCCCTTCGTGGTAACCCCGTGGAGCGCGTGGTCAATGGTGGCTAACCGAGCCGGAAGGAGGACGCCCACTCCCCATGCCGTCACCGCGCCGCCCCCCTCTTTTGTTGTTGTTGTTGTAGTTGGCGCTTCTTCATGGGGAAGAGATGCGGAGAGGTATGGGGAGGTCCTAAACTTCCTAACAGGTGCCATATAATCACATTCTGGTGCAACGAAGAGTCATAATTAATGGAAACAAGTCCTTAACTGACATAGATTAAGAATAACTAGCAAGATGTCCTATAATTGTCTACGTGTGGTGCGGGGGACCTGGGCACGACATTTAATGGGGGGATGAAGGGGAAGATCGGCTCTAATGGGTGTTGTTTACAGACAATGGGACTAGGGAATGGGGTAAGGGAGAGTTGGGGAGTATCGGAGAAAATAGGGGAATATTTACAAGCGGATATGGAGGCCAAATTCCATATTCGCAACAATATTAATCGGACAATTACTTACCGAGCTATGTCCAAAAAACGATTCAACCAATCAGAGAGCAGCGAACTATCGCGTGTGCCGAACGTGGCGGACACACTCTGCCTCGGATGGCACATTTGAGAGCGTATTCATTTATTTCACGTTTGCAAACTATGTTGGCGTTAAACTATGTTTTAAAACTAATAAAAACGAATTTGCGATTCATTCGCTTTCCTGCGCGTTTGTGCACGCGATGGCGATTTCTTTACCAAACTCCGGAAGCCGTTCGCTTTGGACCAAACCATTTCATGTAAATAGAGGGGGGGGGGATTGTCACCGTACTCGCAAGCCGTTCGCTTTGGACCAAACCATTGCATGTAAATAGAGGGGGGGGATTGTCACCGTACTCGCAAGCCGTTCGCTTTGGACCAAACCATTTCATGTAAATAGAGGGGGGGGATATAATTTTAGATATAGATATAGTACGGGCAATGCCCTAGTGTTTATAATGTGTATCGTGTGCGCCATCTCCAGGTGGGAGAGGGTATTACAAGTCCCCACGTTTTTCAATACAGTGCGGTATTTTGAATTATAAACAGCAAACATGTTTTTGCTTCTTGCGCGTAACCCAGGTTACTTTTATTTTATTGGCGCTGAGGAAGCGCCTCTAGCGATTGACTTCCAGCCAGTGTAACGCTAATTCCTGTCACAGGAATTCTGAGATCATATAAGTGGGCGTGGCAGTTCCTGATTGGTTCGTGTTGGGGAACGCCTTCTCGCTGCCGACGTGACGTAAATTCGCGCACGCGCACTGGTGAAGCTTACTCGATCTTACTCGATCCCATATTACATGTACTTTCATTGCATACAAATTATACTTCCTCCTAGAAATTCCATGCCCGAACCTCAGCGCAATCCAAGAGGATTCACTTGTTTTTTGAAGCAGGCTGTCAGTTACGTATACACCGCCCAAATAAAGGTACGCGTCAGAAGACCGTGTTGCATGCTCGGAAAAAGATCGTCCGTACGTCGGGTATTCTGCTCGTATTGTATAATAAATCAATGTTTCGTACAGAGCTCCAGGATGGCCGAGTTGGCGTTGTGCTCCAGTCAGATATCCGGGCGTTGAGTGGAAGGGAGCGTGCTTCGCTTGGCCCATAGGTCGAAGGTATGTTCAGCTGGATTTGTTATTGGCTTTCAGTTTCAATGTAACAGTAAGTAGGCCACTGTGCTGGAATATTTATGGCTGAAGGAATTCGACTCATACCATCCGCGTAAAAGTACCCGTGAATGGTTCGATGTACCATCAATGATTTGGACTTGACGAGTAAACCCCCGAAAAAGAACACGTAAAATAAAACGCGCACACCGTTGGCATCTCCGAACCGGAGTGGTGACCCTGACCCATGTGGCACACCAGCACTTCGCTTGCTTGCTGTAACGTAAGATGACGAGTCCTGACCAATAAGCGGTGCCTTCCACACATGACATGACATCTGCCCTGTTTAGTTATTTACCTGTTTTCTCACTGGACGCGGCTTGTCAGCTGATCTTATTGGGGGGGGGGGGGGGGGGGAGAGTGAGTGAAGGGTAGGGGATGGAGCGGGGAGTGGAAGGGGGTGGGGTTTGGGAGGGGGGAATGGAAGGGGGTGGGGTTTGGGAGGGGGGAATGGAAGGGGGCGGGATTTGGGAGGGGGAATGGAATGGGGTGGGGTTTTGGAGGGGGGAGTGGAAGGGAGTGGGGGTTGGGGGGGGTGGAGGGGGCATGGACGGTGGGTGGGGATAGGGGAGACGATCCTGTTGATGAAAAGCTTATAAAGCCCTTGTAGGCTGATGGGTGCTGCATTTAGTAGCAGTGTAACAAAGCTGACACGGTGTGTGTGTGTGTGTGTGTGTGTGTGTGTGTGTGTGTGTGTGTGTGTGTGTGTGTGTGTGTGTGTGTGTGTGTGTGTGTGTGTGTGTGTGTGTGTGTGTGTGTGTGTGTGTGTGTGTGTACATTCGTGTGTGTGTATTCCCCCTTCAAAGTTGACAAGGTATATGTGTGTATCATATATATATATACACACATACACACATACACACACACACATACAGCATATGTATGTATGTGTTGCCCTGTGCCTGTCCCACTTCCTCCCCATGCCAGCAGATTTAAGTATATAAACGAAGGGATTTATTTAATGTGGTGTTTATAATGTTGTTATGATTTGTGGGATCAGAAAAGTTGTGATGTTATGTACATTGTGGTTCAGATTTTTATTTGAGAGCTGGGTTTTGTGTGAAGTTAAAGGCAGTTGTGCAAGCCATTCAGTTATGTTGTCGATTGCAATGCTCGTAGGTTGTATTTACCAAAATTTTTACTTTGATGTTGAACTTTGTGCATTTTAAATTATTAGTAAAGCTATTAGATCTGAAAATCATATATGTTAGTCGACCTGTAGTTATAATTTTACTCGATGACATTGCACAGTTAATCTGAGGACACATTGTCATGGATATTTTGATATTGTTGTGTGTCTAGAACCCATAACTGTGCGATACGCCTATGTTCAGCCACATTGAAAAGCTGCTGGGACATTGGGGTGATGTTTGTGCCCCGGGTGGTGAAAGTGGGGCGGACAGAGAAGCGGAGAAACGTACACCTGGCGTGCAGTCGGGATAAGGCAAGACCAGGTGTTCGCAAGGCAGATCCTGTGGGCAATGTCCAGGTTAGCCATTTGAAGTCAATTAGAAGCAGTTTGACCTCTCACCATGCTAGCTCACCACTTTCTATCAGAACCCATTGTCTTTCTCCCCCCTTCAAAGTCGACGATTTTTGTATTCTGCGGTTTATTGTCCCCCGTCGCACCGTGGAGCGAAAGGGGGACTATGGTTTTTTTCTTTTATTATCCCAATTTTCACTTTTCTCCAGCTCAGAGAGAACAGTGAAGACGGGGAGATATTGAGAGGAGAGAGGCTGTCTGGTGATGGAGAACGAAACGAGGAAAAACTGGAGGGATCAGAAGGAAAAGAGGATGTGCAGGAAAAGGCTGGGCCCGAAGAACCAATCGTCTCATACAGGTAAGTGCTTTGATGATTTTTCTTTGTGATTTCCTTGAGTGTTTGGAGTTTGAGGAAAACCATAACTTATGATATTCATCAGAGGAGTAAGCACTGACAATGTCCAAGTATCCGCTTCTTGTTAACAGATATAGTTTTTCCCACTGGCATGATTTTACCAAGAACATGGCTTACAATAGGATACCCACAGTGCATATGGGATTCCGATGGGACATTTACCCCTCGATGTATATGGAATTCACCGGCACAGCTGCGATCCCAGTAAATAATGCTACTCGCAGTTATGTGCTGCATACAAAAGAAGAAGCAGCACATCGGATTCCAGTAGGACAGTGGTTCCCAAACTTTTTTGGTGGCGACCCTGAATACAAACTTGTCCTGGCCTGGTGACCCTAAACGCTGTACATGCAGTGTTAATGACCTATCATTTTGATACATTGTGTTTATTCATATACAGTAATACCCCGGTTAGCGCTACCCCTTTAACGCTGTTTCATTATAACGCTCTTGCAAATTGAAATTAAATTTTACTAGAAATTGAAAAAAAAAATGACAAAAATCCTTAAGGGTGTAGTACTGGTGAACAGGTGATTTTTTTTTTTTTTTTTTTTTTTTTTTTAAGCTGAACAGTTTCCTTATAGTCTTATAAGCAAGAATCATGCTATTAGAGGTCATAGAAGTACCCCTAATTATTGAAAAATTCAAATTTCAATTCAATTCAATATAATATTTTGCATGAAATTTGTTATAACTTGGGAAATGCATCATTCTTTTGGGCTGAAATTTGGACAGGATATTCAGAATATCACTTCCTTTAAAATGATGAAGGCTTTTGTTTATAGGAGTAGCCATTGTGGATTTATTGAAGGACAACCAAGTTTTATCTGGTAATTGGCATAATTAGCTAAATAGTGAACATTTGACATAATGTCACAAAATCCTCATCAGGTAGTAGAGTAACACATGTATAATACATGTACCAAGTTTTGTGTGAAAAGAATGATAGGTGACATAGAAGATAGAAGTAGAAATGTGTTCTTTGTTTTTCCTTGTTTTTTATTGACGGTCTAATTTATGCAAATTATATGCATGTAATATGACAAAGAAGCATTGAAACTGGTCTGAGTTAAAGCCAAGATTATATCTTTCAAGAAAAACTGAAAATTAGATATTAACTTGACTTTGTTTTTGTGTAAAGGCCTCTCAAAGGTACCTATGTAGTTTTCTCAATTTTTCACCAGTACTACACCCTTAAAGCTACTCAAAATCCACGAGTCCAAACGCAAATCACACACGAGTACTCACAACTTCCTGAGAGCGTCCATGACTGTTTACATTAATTTAGCCAATCGGAGCACTTCACACATACATGCTCACAGCCAATCGAGGCTCTCCTTTCGGTCTCAGCCCGCTCTCAGTTCTCAGTAGTCTCAGCCTGCTCTCAGTTCAAACTCTGCCTCGATCACGTTTGCATACATTCTTGTTGTCTCGCAAATTTTTTCTTTTGTTTTCCACCCATCATGTCTGGAAAAGGGCGTGCAACTTCAACGAAGAAGATTCTGTGGTGGTGGAACATTGCGCAAGGCCGGAAATAATGGTGACCAGGGTTAACCTGTGTTATAAGTCCGCATTCACCGTATTGCGAATTAATGGTCGTTACGGCATACGTATACAGGTGTGGGACCAGACGCGTGATCGAGTCACGTCCGCCCGGCACTGTCATTCATTCACTGTAAACGATAACAAGGCTCATCATTTAAAGGTCCTTTTCACCGTCGGTTTGGGAGATTTACGGTTTAACGAAATTCCAATTGGACGGTCAGGCAGGCTCGAGCTCGGGCCATCGAGCGATCTTCAGGTGTTGCAGGTAGATATCAATAAATTGTTTGTTTAAGCACGTACAGGTAAATCACCAATCGGTAGGCAAAATAAATGGCAAATGTGGTTTGTCGGTAAAACTCATATTACGCGTCACGTGACATCAAGAGGCTTGTCTGCAGCATCACATCGACGGATACGGAACAAGAAAGTGAAAACAACACGAGGAAGGGGGGAAAAAGCGACGGACGCCATTACGCGCATTTTATAAATACTAGGGCATGCCCGTACTATATCTATATCTAAAATTATATCCCCCCCCCTCTATTTACATGAAATGGTTTGGTCCAAAGCGAACGGCTTGCGAGTACGGTGACAATCCCCCCCCTCTATTTACATGAAATGGTTTGGTCCAAAGCGAACGGCTTGCGGAGTTTGGTAAAGAAATCGCCATAGCATGCACAAACGCACAGGAAAGCGAAAGAATCGCAAATTAGTTTTAATTAGTTGTAAAACATAGTTGAACGCCAACATAGTTTGCCAATGTGAAATAAATGAATACGCTCTCAAATGTGCCGTCCGAGGCAGAGTCTGTTCGGCACGTTCGGCACACGTGATAGCTCGCTGCTCTCTGATTGGTTGAATCGTTTTTTGGACATAGCTCGGTAACTACTTGTCCGATTAATATGAAACGTTGAAAAGGCACATCCTCGGGTCCCCAGCAATATACCTGGCAAGTTTCAAGTATATCGGACCCGTGGTTGTCGAGAAACAGCGGTCACAGACAAACACACAGACACAGACACACACACAGACACACAGAGATTACTGGAATTATAGATAGATTCGGATGAGAGCGCTTTGCCTGGGCTGCGCCGTCATGTCTGTAAACGGCACGGGGACAGACGACGAGCACGGGGACAGACATTTTGTGGGTAAGCTCATGTTGATGGACGAAGCACAACGCAAGTCTTGCTGAGGATCCACGTGGTTTCTTGCTTTAATCATGATTGCAACAATACCTGAAAATCTATATACAGTGCATTCAGAAAGTATTCAGACCCCTTCACTTTTTTCACATTTTGTTATGTTGCAGCCTTATGCCGAAATCGTTTAAATTCATTTTTTCCCTCATCAATCTACACTCAATACCCCATAATGACAAAGAGAAAACAGGATTTTAGAAAGTTTTGCAGATTTATTAAAAAGAAAAAACTGAAATATCACATTTACATAAGTATTCATACCCTTTGCTATGACACTTGAAATTTAGCTCAGGCGCCTCCCATTTCTCTTGATCATCTTTGAGATGTTTCTACACCTTGATTGGAGTCCACCTGTGGTAAATTCAATTGATTGGACTTGATTTGGAAAGGCACACACCTGTCTATATAAGGTCTCACAGCTGACAATGCATATCAGAGCAACAACCAAGCCATGAGGTCGAAGGAACTGCCTGCAAAGCTCAGAGACAGGATTGTGTCGAGGCACAGATCTGGGGAAGCCTACAAAAATTTCTGCTGCATTGAAGGTTCCCAAGAGAACAGTGGCCTCCATAATTCTTAAATGGAAGAAGTTTGGAACAACCAGGACTCTTCCTAGAGCTGGCCCCCGGCCAAACTGAGCAATCGGGGGAGAAGGGCCTTGGCAAGAGAGGTGACCAAGAACCCGATGGTCACTCTGGCTGAGCTCCAGAGATCCTGTGTGGAGATGGGAGAAACTTCCAGAAGGACAACCATCACTGAAACACTCCACCGATCTGGGCTTTATGGCAGAGTGGCCAGACGGAAGCCTCTCCTCAGTGAAAGACACATGAAAGCCCGCTTGGAGTTTGCAAAAAAGCACCTAAAGGACTCTCAGACTGTGAGAAACAAGATTATTTGGTCTGATGAAACCAAGATTGAACTGTCTGGCTTTGACAAGGTGTGTGTGTGTGTGTGTGTGTGTGTGTGTGTGTGTGTGTGTGTGTGTGTGTGTGTGTGTGTGTGTGTGTGTGTGTGTGTGCGTGCGTGCGTGTGCGTGCGTGCGTGCGTGCGTGTGTGTGTGTGTGTGAGGCATACTTTTTGTGTCTATTAATTAATTACATATTACATACTATTGAAATGTATCTTTTAACTTTTTAGACTGCTGAGACCCGTTTGACCTTTGAAGACCCTTTAAGACTCTTAAGATCCTTTAGACCCCTAAATACCCAGAGGAGCCAAAATTCCCGAGGCCTCAAAAGACCCAGAAGACCCAAAAGTCCCCGAGGACCAAAAATAACTAGAAGACCCAAAAGACTGAAGACCCAAAAGTCCGCAAGCACCCAAAAGACTCGGAGGACCCAAAATATGGCCAGACGGAAGCCTCTCCTCAGTGAAAGACACATGAAAGCCCGCTTGGAGTTTGCAAAAAAGCACCGAAAGGGCTCTCAGACTGTGAGAAACAGGATTCTGTGGTCTGATGAAACCTAGATTGAACTGTTTGGCTTCTGTCTGGCCACTCTCATAACATGTGATGTCATAACATGTGATGTATTCTGTTGGCTGAGACTTGGCTCGACAGTTTAACTCGTACATGACTTTTATTACTTTTATAGCAATACTTGGGTAAGAAAGGAGGGGGGTGGGGTGAACAACTTTTGCCTGAAATGACAAAGCGAATGATATTACACCTTTGTTTGTAATGCCATCATCTCTCTGCCCAATAAAGTCAATGCGGATGTGTTGACCTCCAGATGCAAGGTAATCCATATCATTTAGAAAAATTTATTTTTTGCATTATGTCGGGTAAGTTCTGATCTGGGTTGAATTCATTCCCTCCCACTTCCCCTCACCCTCCTAACAGCAAACAGCAGCGCTGGCCTGATCCAGGGGAACCAGAGTGCGTGGTTTGTGGCCGTTACGGAGAGTACGTGTGTGCTACCACTGAGAGAGATGTGTGTAGCCTCGAATGCAAGGCCTATAACCTGCGAGAGTCAAGTTACAGCCTCAAACCTCCTAACGCACCCGGTGTGTTGGAAGACCAGCCAGATACTTGTCGCACGTTAGACGTTGAAGATGAGCTTGAAGGGTATGGTTGACAGATGGATCATTACGGTCGCAATTTAAATTTCTATAGATGACATCAAAGATTTGTAATGACACCAACCTTTTGTGGGACAGTTTCCAGTACCAGGAGCACCCTTTTGTGAAATCTCTGTCGGAGGAACGTGTGACCGAACTGCGGCAGGCACTTGGCATCTCGGTCCATGGTGATGATGTTCCACGCCCGGTGTTGGCATTTGCTCATTGTTCACTGCAGTCGGGGCTTGTTCAGAACCTCACTGAGGCAGGACTTGGTGATCCAACGCCGGTGCAAATGCAGATCATTCCAGCAGTGCTTGCTGGCCGTGACGTGCTGGTCCAGGCCGAGACTGGATCTGGGAAGACTGATGGGTTTCTTGTTCCAATAATTGCTAGACTTCATGCGCAGGTGTGTTTTGTGTTTGCAATAAGTATGGAATTTTGTGATTTTGTCAAAGTTGCAAACACATCATATTATTTAAAACTCAATTCTGAGTATAGGCAGCATGTGCCTGACCTTTGACCTCTTCATGCCATAATCCCATTAGTTCATCTTTGCATCATATAGACTTATACCAAGTTTGTTAAAAATCCCATCATTGGTTCACAATTTAGCTCAGTAACAGAATTTTTACCTCATGGTATGTCTGACATTTGACCTTTGACCCCAAAATCGAATCTGTTCACCTTTACGTCATTATAGTTATGCATACCTGTTCCGAGTTTGACTTGGATCCCTTCAGCCGTTCTCGAGTTATAAACCTATTACAGACTCTGACCTTTGACCTCTTGACCCCAAAATCGAATCTGGTATTCTTTGCATCATAATACATGCTTGTTCCAACTTTGGTCAAAATCCCATCACTGGTTCACAAGTTATCCTGGTAACAAGGTTTTTACCGAGATTGATCTCTGACCTCGTGACCCCAAAATATAATCAGTATATCTTTACCTTATTATACATACCTGCACCAGGTTTGACTTGTATCCTTTCAGCTGTTCCTGAAGTTATCGCGGGAACAAAGACTTATCATGGACGTACGGACGGACGGACAGCTGGACGGCCAACCCGAAAACTTAATGCTTCCGGCGACTTCGTTGATCCGTTGTTGAGTTGGTAATATCATATTAAGGTTGTTTGTTAAGTAGGTTGTTAAGTAGGTTGTTAAGTTGGTGATATCCTATTGAGTGGGTACTATCATCTAGTCTAGAAGGTTCCTCTGTTGATAAATGTTTTTTTCAGGTGGGTATTTCATTGGATCTTTCGCGTATTATCTACCTTGACACATGTGATGCTCTTGTCTTCTGTATCTTCCTAGCGATGGCAGGGTCGACCACACGCTATTGTGTTAACTCCGACGCGTGAACTGTCAATACAGCTGGAACAGAGGGCACGGCGGTTGATTGCTGGACTCCCGGATGCTCGAACAGCTCTCTTGGTTGGCGGTCTTCCACTACCTAATCAACGTCATCGGCTGAAACAGCGTATCAAGGTGCCTCATTCTGACTTTGTCGATGTGTTATCTTTTTTCTATAATGGAGCTATGGTGTACTTATGCATGTATGGATCATCTACTCCTCCGAGAGGATTTGACCTTCGAAGCTGAAACTTTCAGGGATTCATGAGGGCACCCTGAAGTTGTGCCTGTGCAAGTTTAGAAAAACAAGACCGATAGTCTAACAATGGAGTAGCCGGGCTTGTTTGATACTTTAGTTGTAGAGGATAGTATGACCTGGGTGGGGATACCAGTTTGCAAATAATGTAATAAAAAATTTCAATAAATCCCACATTCCTGTGCCACCTTCAGTTGAACGTCAGGCATTGACAGCAGGTTCATGAAGGACTTGGTCAAACAAACCGTACCCAGTCTGAATGTTGCTATATCCAGTCGATAGCGAAACTGCAAATGGGCAATCCGCGAATGTCACGGGTGGAAACTATGAAACTTAGCGGCCCCAAACTTTGCACACAATAAGGGAACTCCAAGGTATTGCACGAATACTGGGTGTTTGGGTGTGTTTTTTAAATAATTTACGCCAGCAGGCGTACCTTTGGTCAGCCTGCATTCAGGTCACTTTGCTTGTGATCTTAATTCGTCATTTTGTCCGCTCAAATCAAATATGCCTTGCCTCAGAACGGGTCAGTTTCCGTACAATAAAGCTTCATATCTACGAATGGTAATAGAGCTGATCTTCATACCTACAAATTTCTGTATTCCTGTTTTCATCGCAATGCCAGTGTTGGTGCCTTTATTTAATTCCCGCATAGATCGAGAATCATCTCTTCACCTGAACCGAATTTCAAAATTTTAACTCCACAATTGACCTTATCAGCAGTTCCGACTATTAAAAAGTGTCCAAATGGATCAACTGACATTTTATGCTCAGTGTGACATGATATATTTTTGAATTGTGTTACGACAATTCCCACTTGAATTCCTCTTTGAAAGACCTCTGTTTGAATGTAAACCTTTGGCAGTGTAGTTTTGATGTATTTTATTAGTATATATACTCGTATGTATAGTTTACCGCAACAAATTAACCACAGCAGGATCGCCGTGAAGGCTTCCTCAGCAGAGCCTGAGTACTGTGTGGGGAAATCTCCGAGGTATAATCTGCAAGTTATGAAGGCAAATATTTGGGAGGATTGCAATGATTAAAGCAATGATGGGACATGTGAAGATCCGAGCATTCACCGTCTAATGCCTGATCTTCATAATTACGAATCACTAATGACTTGCCAAGCCAGCCGTTCCTGATCAACCATTTAGTTGGGGTGCCTGTTTGAATGCTTGAGCTTCTCGGCAAGCACTCTACAATGTTATTAATAACTAGCAGGATTACCCGGTGTTGTTCGGGTGGTCCTCAGAGGTCTTGGGGACCTCCATCCTTCCCTCTCCCCCTCCGTCCCCCCTTGCCCATTCCTTCCTTCATTCCCCTCTCTGCCCTCCCCCCTGCCCCTCTTTCCCTCTCCCCTATCTTCCCCTCCTCTATCCTCTTCCTCCCCATCCCCTTTCCGCCCCTTCCCCCATTCCCTCCCTCCTGCTCTCCCCACCTCTCCTCTCTCCCTCCCCCCCTCTTTTAATATTCTCGTCACGAAGTGACTCTGTTGCCCGGCAACACTAGATACTTTTGCTAGTGGTTGATAAATGCTGTCCCCCTGTCATGTGACCAGATCCTCAGCTCTGGACATTTGTGTGGAACATACACACATATATATACACACTGGATGGACAGACAAACGCTGTCCAGACTGCATTGCCCTACGGGCTACACTGCAAAAGTCTTCTTTTTTTTCCTTTGGGGGTGGGTGCAATTGGAATTATCCGAGCTATATAGCCATGGTGTATTATATATGCACATAAGCAGTACACATATTTTTGCTTCATGTACGTAACCCGGGGTTTTATTTTTTTTCGGGAGCGAGTCTGTTGCCTATACACCACCCAAATAAAAGGAAGTGTCAGAAGAAGGTGTTGCACACTTGGAACAAGACCGCCCATTGGGCAAGGGTGTACATCTGCTAGAACCAACAACACAAAATTGACACCAGCAAAAGTGTTAACATGGGGGCAGATAAACTTGGCTCTTTGTAAATCCCTGCATCATGCACACAAGGTAGCAGTGATGAAGAGGTGTACCAATATCAATACCTACTGCTACAAATTTTCCATAGCGCGCTCATGCTACGGATTTCGTATGTCTACAAAAGCAGCGTTGTACTTGTTTAGCGTACCGACAAAAACAAACTGGAAGCTTTTCGGCAACTTCCTGATGCTGTGTTTTTAACTCAACTGGACTACCGTCCAGTTGAGCATCACATACTGAACCCCTCCGGTGTCCGTCGTCTGTCGTCGTCGTCGTCGTCATCTGTCGTCTGTCGTCCGTTAACTTTTCGACGGTAACACTCCAGCGTCCACAAATATCAACCGATTCTGATCAAACTTGACATGCAGCATCCTTACCCCAAGGACCAGGTTGGTATTACATTTCAGCCCGATCCGTTGAAAAATGGCGGACTTAGGCGACCATTTTGTTTTTGGTCATGAAAACGACGTTAACACTCCAGCGTCCAGTCAAATCTAGTACAGACAACTGACCTACTTTAAAGTTGTCCAGTCAGTTCAGTTGAGTTCTGCTTCCCTGGAAGCTCTAGTTTAACAGATATGTCTGTTCTTTGCTGAGCAGTTTTCCCAGCACCATCAATTCCACTGCATTGGACCTTGATTGAATGAAATGAATGAATGATCGTTTTAAGGCCATTTTCCCCGCTGGAGCGGGGGTTAGCCTTGCGGGCCCCGTGACAATCATGGTTCCCTGTTTGAGGCAATGTTTTTATGGCCGGATGCCCTTCCTGACGCCAACCCTTAGTTGCCTCTTACGATGCGCAGGGATACGGTGTACCTATTCTAATTCGGGGTACACACCGTGATCATTCATCCCAGCAAGCTGGTACTCAATTTGCCGACCTCGGAAGGATGACAGGCTGAGTCAACCCCCCTGGCATTGGACCTTGATTGATAGACAGTAATAGCCAGACATCTTTAGAACTTTCTGAGCCAAACTTAACAAATAATACCATTGTCATTGACTTTCCATCCTAATGACCTTTCAATCAAGAACATCATTCAGAGAAACCTAAACTTTCCACAGAAGGTTCCTGAAACTGCGTTTCCCCCCTTACCCCTCAGATCTCGGCAACGGAATATCCGATCGTCATAAAAATTGGCACGTGTATAGAAGGTCATTAGACAAACATGCCTACATTGTAATGTTTATAGACGAACATGCCTGCATTGTAAGAAGACAAAAATGGACTAAACTCCAGATGTATAAATGAGCTCGTGCAAATAACACCGATATGGGAATATTTTACATACACATATGGAGAAATTACAGTTTTGGATGGACATGCAATCATAAAACGTTATGTAACACCTAAACTGTAGGTGCAATTTTTGCAAATGTATCAACACTTGCGCGAGAATGCGTTACTCCAGAGCAAAAAAGGCATGAAAGAAACTTTTGTGATCAGTGGCGGTTTGGAAGTTATCGTGAAAATTGACGAGGTGAGGGGAAGGGGAGGAGGGGGTATTTTGGCTCCTCCCAGCACAGATGGGGTTAAAGTTGCTGATCTTTGACGGCACTTCCACCAATGTTGGTTATGGCATCACCTGCACTTTCTGAAATAAACTATACATTGCGGAGATTGGGTGAGGACTGGGCTGTCGTTTCTCAGAACGCTTAATTGATGTGAGAACTAACAACCTCATGAAACCAATAACTGTATACTTCAATCTTCCTGATCATTCCACCAAACATGTGACTATCTGTGGAATTTCCGTTCACCGTGGCACTGCGGACACAACACCTGAAGGTGCAAGGAACAAGGATTTGTATTCAAACTCTGCACATCAGCACCTAATGGAACTACCGAACCATTTACCACTATCGGGGATGCCTGTTCGTGGTGGTTGTACCCTCCAACACAAGTCCAGGGCCAAATCTTCCCCATTCTTCCCTGCTGCCCAGATTTGTCAGAGCAGTGCAGTCATGGTCAGAGTACCTATGGATCAGCCCTTTCCCTCTTATCTCTCTCTCTCTCCAACTCCATTGTGGCCCTGACTTCGTGAAGGCAGGGTGTAAACTATCCTAGATGTGGGGGATCTCTGGGTCGCTCCTGCGAGATCGATCGGCTGTCTCCATGCCATGGGCTTGGTCAAGAGAACTGTTCAGGACTATACATCAACAACTGAACCATTTTCATTCATTTAATTTTCTTCTCCATCCCCCACTCCTCTGTTGTTATAATCCTATATAATCAATGGTACATCTCCCTTTGGTCCTTAATATCTGACGTTTTACACCTCACCTTTGAGCTATCTCTTCCATATTTGTCCTCAGCCCAAGATTATTTAACCACACTCCCCTCGTACCCCTTCCACATTAAACTCTTAGATATTGGATCCATTAAAACCTTCAAAACAAACATTTCCTTATTTTGCTCTCGCATCTCATTTCCCACCATGGTTAACAAGCTCTTGTTAGTCCGTCACCTGCGTAGTGGAAGATGGGGTTTTGCAACTGTGTGTTGTTGGTTACTATCTCCATATGTGGGTTTCAGAAGGTGGAACGCATCCCTGCCATAGGTATCGACGTATTCACTCGTGGGTTGGTGACGTCTGTATCAGGCATAACTTTTTTTTTACAATTTGAGTTTTTGTCATCAAATTTTTAACTTTTTTTTACTTCAAAATTTTAACGAACCTTTATTATCAGAATATGGAGAACAAGAAATATTTTGTTCAAAATGTCAAAAGGAAAAGCCACAGTGAGTAGAAATAGTCCTTATTAGCCTGGCTGCCACACGCCAGCGTGAGACGGCCAGGTTTCTTTTTGAATCACTTAAGTTTTTCTTTATTTAGTTACCAGGCCAGACCATAACTTTTTACCATTTGAGCTTTTGTCGGCATATTTTCAACAAACCTTGTATCATGAGAATGTGGAGAAAATAATTAATAGATTTTCTACATGTTTTTATGCCGCCGGCAAAGTCGCGTTATGTTTTCGGGTTGTCCGTCTGTTCGGGCTAAACATAGTTTTTCTCAACAACCATATGTCCGATTGAGACGAAACTTTCAGGGTAGGAGTGACACCCATGCAGAATGTTTTTATGATAATTGCGACGCCATCGGTCATGTGGTATGGCAGCCATCTTGGATTAAAAGCACATAATGAAAAAATTATTTCTCGGAAACCGCTGAATGGAAAAATTTGAAACTTGGCACGTTGTAAAGTACTCCCAATGGGGAGCAAAGGCATGATAATGATGACATCATAGGTGAAGTGGTATACCAGCCAAAAATGTTTTAATTGAATTCCTTATCCTAAAAATCTGAAATTGCATGCACATGATCTTTCACCCATTTGTATTGAAATATTAAATTTATGACATCATAGGCCACATGGTTTGGCAGCCATATTGGATTGAAGGAAAATATAAATAATTATATCTCTGAAACCGCTCACTCTATCGATGCGAAATTTTACAAATATCATCTAACAGTTTCGGGAACTGAGTGGCGTGCTGATGATGAGGGGAGTGTCGTTGAAGCTGAAGGGAAAGGTGTATGCTGCATGTGTGAGAAGTGTTATGATTTATGGGAGCGAGACATGGGTAATGAACGTAGAGCAGCAACGAAGGTTGGAAAGGGTGGAAATGCGAATGGTTCGACGGATGTGCGGAGTATCGTTGAGAGAGAGGAAGACAAATGATGAATTGCGAAAGATGATGGGAATAGAGCCTGTGATTGATGCTGTGAAGAGGAACAGGTTGAGATGGTTTGGTCATGTGTTGAGGAAGGATGAAAGTGACTGGTTGAGAAGAGTGGTGGAAATGAATGTAGAAGGAAGCAGAGGACGGGGAAGACCGAGAAAGACTTGGCTAAAGATGGTGGAAGAAGAAATGCGGGCAAGGGGGTTAACAAGGAGAGATGCAGAAAATAGGGCAAATTGGAGAAGATTGTCATGGGGACCGCAAGGCTAACCCCCGCTCTAGCAGGGAAAATGGCCTTTAAAATGCATGTTGTTGTTGTTGTTGTATCTAACAGCGCTGTTGTATATAGTTTGAAAATGATGATGTTAAAAGTCACGTGGTTTGGCAGCCATCTTGGATAGAAAAACGAACCTTATCCGATCAACACAAAACTTCACAAACGTGATCCCCTGCCCATACATATGCAGAGTGATGGCATCTACCTGTTGTGGGACTATGCGGAGGCATATTGGCGACACGGTCGCATTGTTCTAGTTTACATATCCTATTTGTTTCCACGCTTTTCATATTTCCATATTTGTTATGTTTGGTTATGGACACGTTCCATAATTGTGTCATCCACTTTAGTTCGAGCACAAAGAAACACGGAAGTGTTCTCCATATTCTCAAAATAAAGGCTTTTCATTTTGGGATGCTTTGTAGTTAACCTTTAGTTGATAAAATCCGCCGTTTATCTTGTCTGGTCTTCACAGAGGCAAGTATTTCATTATATCCTGCACATCCCCTGCTGGTCATGCAAGGGAGGTTCAGCTATAGAAAGTAAAATACCGTTTATTGGAAGTTCTGCATTATTTTCAGGGCTGCTTCTGAAACACCAATGCATCTCTGCTTTAGGCATAATGGTCCTTGTGTCCTTGTTCAATACTGACTTTGGTAATCATGCGTCGTCTCATTGCCTTTCACAGCTGGTGCTTGGGACCCCAGGACGGGTTCTTGAGCTTGTTAAAGAGGGTACATTACTTCTGGATAGCGTCTCATCAGTACTTGTTGATGAGGTATGAATCTGAGTTGGACGAAGTCACTTTCCTCAATTTTCTGATTTATCTTTTTGGCAGGAAAGCAAGTTGGGTGTCAAATGCATAATGATTGAACCTAACCTGTCCTCATGTTTTCCGATTAGGTTGACACCATGCTGGAACTCGGTTTCCGCGAGCAAGTACAAAGTGTGCTGGACAAAATTCCCAACAACCGTCAGACTCTCCTAGCTTCAGCTACACTTCCCGACAGCACCCGAGACCTGGCCGTTGGCCTGCTGCGCCATCCGGTGTGGGTCACCGTTGCTACAGAGAATTATCGGGATGGGGATGACAAGCTGGCCACCGGCGGTGTGGCAGCCGGAATCAAGCAAATCCTATTGTGGGTGGAAGAGCCAGCAAAGAAGAAGAAGCTTTTTGATGTATTAGCGGTGAGTAGATTGGTTAACAGAGTTGGTTATTTGGCTGGCCACTCAGTGGATTAAATGGGGGAGTGTCGAGTAGGTGGTGGTGAAAAGGTAAATGGAGATAACTATGCGGAAGGCCGGAGAATGGAGGATTCCTTTCCATCTCGTCGGTTAATTATTCTAGGAATTTGACCATTACTATGGTTGGCATGTAATGTAAGATCTCCTTTAAACCTTTAAATTAAATCTCCTTTAACTTTGCCTTCTAAACTGATTTTTTTTTTTTTTTTTTGTCTCCCACGTATTGGCCTATTTGGTGTTTGTATCCATGTGCTTATTTCACTGGCTGGTAGGATGGCATGAAGATAAGCACACTCACCTCTAAGCTGTCTCGTCTAGGTTTGAATGTCGACCCAGCTATACACTGCCTTCCCGGTGTTTCACGGGCAGGGTTCTTCATCAATGTGTGTGCCGTTCCTCAGATGGATGTTAAATTGGCGTTGCGTCTGCTGGCATTATGTGGTGGATGTTAAATATCCCACAGTGTCCTTCACCTAGAGTAGGCGTGTTATCGCTGGCACCATGGACAAATTCCTTCATTAACTACTGCTGGAAAAGCAAATGGCAAACCATGCAGTATAACCTTGGCAAAGAAACTGCTTCGGCAGCACTGACGTGTAAAGCGTATGGTTTATCAGAATCAGAAAACTTAACTCACAGTGCTGGGATCTCCGGTTCAAATCCCATATACTGTTTTTTCTAATATCCCTATTGTCTTTTAATGTTCTCGTAATTGACATAAACGTGCACAGAACCTAATGTCCTTGTCCTGCATGTAATATCGGTAGACGTTTCTCCCTTTCTCTGTCGGTAGAAGACATGAAGTCGTCATATATTTATGAAAGCAGGTGGCGGTGTCATGGAAGGTTGATTGCAGGCAGTGTACCAACATGGGCATATTTGACTGGGACGTTTTACTTGATCCCTTGCAGTTATTTTTATGCCTCTGCTAACGAAGTCGACAGAGGCATAATGTTTTCGGGTTGTCCGTCTGGCCATCCGTCCGTCTGGCCGTCCGTCCGCCTGTCCATGATAGGGTTCGGTACCACGATAACTTAAGAATAGCTGAAGGGAACTAAGTCAAACTTGGTACAAGTATTTTAATGATGTAAAGATAAACTGATTAATTATGGGATGAATAAGTCAAAGGTCTCGTAAGGTAAAAATCATGTTACTGAGCTAACTTTTTAACCAGTGATGGGATTTTGACCAAACTTCGTACACCGTGCGTTCAGAAAGTATTCACACCCCTTGACTTCACATTTTGTTGTGTTACAACCCGAGTTTAAAATGGATTAAATTTCAATGTTTTGTCTGGTAATCTACAGGAATATCTAATTTACACAAGTATTCAACCCACTGAGTCAATATTTAATAGCAGCGCCTTTGTCAGCGATTACAGCATTGAGTCTTCTTTGATATGTCTGTATCAGCTTTGCACATCTGGATTTGGGGAGTTTCTCCCATTCTTCCTTGCAGATTTGCTCAAGCCCTGTCAACTTGGATGGAGAGTGTCAATGAACAGCAATCTTCAAATCTTTCCACAGATTCTCAATGGGATTCAAGTTTGAGCTTTGGCTGGGTCATTCAAGGACTTTCACATTCTTGATCGGAAGCCATTTCAGTGTTGCTTTGGCTGCATGCTTGGGGTCATTTGTTTGGTGGAAAATAAATCTTAGTCACAGTCTAAGGTCTTTTGCACTCTGAAAAAGGTTCTCCTCAAGGATTTGCCTGTATTTGGCTCCGGTCATTGTTCCTTCTATCCTTACAAGTCTCCCAGTCGCTGCCACTGAAAAGCACCCCCATAGCATGATGCTGCCACCACCATGCTTCACGATAGGGATGGTGTTAGCGCTTTGCATTCAGGCCAAAAAGTTCAATTTTCATCTTATCAGACCACAGAATATTTTGCCTCATGCTCCGATTCTTTCACGTGCCTTTTTGCAAACTCTAGGTGTGCTGTCATGTGCCTTTTTCTCAGGAGTAGCTTCAGTCTGGCCATTCTCCCATAAAGCATAGTTTTGTGAAGTGCTGTAAAGACTGTTGTCATTCAGGGAGGTTCTCCCATCTCAGCCAAGGAACTCTGTAGTTCTGTCAGAATGGTCATTGGGTTCTTGGTCACCTCCTTGACCAAGGTCCTTCTTGCCCAGTTTGGTCGAATGGCCAGCTCTAGGAAGAGTCTGGGTAGTTGCATAATCTTTCCATTGCCTAGTGATGGTGCTCACTGTGCTCTTGGGAATTTTCAACACTCTAGAAATTGTTTTATACCCTTCCCAAGATTTATGCCTCCTTACAATTCTATCTTGGAAATACAAAATACGCACTTCAGGGGATTATTTTATGCCATGACCTGACCCTGGGTACTCCCAGGAAATGTACAATATTTGGTGGAGATTTGCCCAGCCACCTTCAATTCTATAACGATCAGACACACAGATAATTGCCTTGATTTATAAAGTAGGATAATATTGTGCTGATATTTCCATGAGGTTTCAGCCTTGGGTAGAAAGATGATGTTCAGTTGTGATTGGTTACTTAAGGACCAAGTTAAGTTGTGCTGATGTGTTCAGTGTGAATCATATTCTGCTACTGTTGTTGGCCAGTTGTGTTTTACGCATGCTTGCTCTGCAGGATGCACGGCTGTTCGTGCCCCCCGTGTTGGTATTTGTGGAGAGCAAGACGGGTGCGGAACTCCTGGCCCAAGCTGTGGCGACGGTCACCAAGCTTCGGGCGATCGCGGCCCATGGCGACAGAGGGCAGGAGGAGCGTGCCACACTGCTGCAGGTACGTGAGATGTGAGGATGACTCAGAGGAGAGAGAGACAGAGAGGACGAATACAATTTTAATAATCCTAATGCTTATGGTACTGCGTTCCATAGGGGTGCATTTTTACCCCATGCAGGTTAAGAGGCTATCCTGGTGTTGGCTTAGCGGTTAGGGTGCAGGCTTGGGATACGAGGGTCCTGGGTTCGAATCCCGATCGATCGCTGAATTAATGCCAGGGTGGTTGACTCAGCCTGTCATCCTTCCGAGGTCGGCAAATTGAGTACCAGCTTGCTGGGATGAACGATCCCGGTGTGTACCCCGATTTAGAATAGGTACACGGTATCCCTGCGCATCGTAAGAGCGTGACCAAGGGTTGGCGTCAGGAAGGGCATCCGGCCATAAAAACATTGCCTCAAACAGGGAACCATGATTGTCATGGGGCCCACAAGGCTAACCCCTGCTCGAGTGGGGAAAATGGCCTTAAAACGATCATTCATTCATATTTCATTCAGGTTAAGAGGAGAGCAGGGTTAAGCAATTGATTCATATCTTTATGATCAAGGAACAAATTATTTAAATCTAATGGTACAGTATATTTTGAACACAAATCGGAACATCAATAAGAAGACAAGTTTGCTATTTTACTATAGTTACCTCTGCCACCTAAGGTGGATGGAGGTTGTTTTCACCCCTGTCTGTCTGTCTGTCTGTCTGTGAACAAGATATCTCAAAAAGTTGTGAACGGATTCGGACGAAATTTGGCAGAGAGGTAATGTATGTGACAAGGACGAATCGATTCGATTTTGGTAAAGATCTGAATATGGATTCGGATACAACAACAAACAACAACAGACATTTTAAGGCCATTTTCCCTGCTAGAGCGGGGGTTAGCCTTGCGGTCCCCATGACAATCTTCTCCATTTTGCCCTATTTTCTGCATCTCCCCTTGTTCACCCCCTTGCCCGCATTTCTTCTTCCACCACCTTTAGCCAAGTCTTTCTCGATCTTCCCCGTCCTCTACTTCCTTCTACATTCTTTTCCATCATTCTTCTCAACCAGTCACTTTCATCCTTCCTCAACACATGACCAAACCATCTCAACCTGTTCCTCTTCACAGCATCAATTACAGGCTCTATTCCCATCATCTTTCGCAATTCATCATTTGTCTTCCTCTCTCTCAACGATACTCCGCACATCCACCGAACCATTCGCCTTTCCAGCCTTCGTTGCTGCTCTACGTTCATTTCCCATGTCTCGCTCCCATAAATCATAACACTTCTCACACATGCAGCATACACATGTCCCTTCAGCTTCAAAGACACTCCCCCACTCGTCCGCACGCCACTCAGTTCCCGAAACTTCTTGCATGCACATCTCACTCGAGCAACCGTTGCCGAGTCTGATACACCTTCTCCATTCAGCATGTCTCCGAGGTAACAAAATGTTTTCACACCTTCCAGCTTCACGCCGTCTCCAAGATCCAACTCAACATTTCCTCCATCTGCAGCTCCCTCTGTGCACACCTTACACTTGAATGTAGCTGCCACACTGGTTAATGAATGTATACGAGAATCGGTTATGAGAATTATTTAATGTTTTAGTGTTTCTTCACCATTTAGTGATCAGGCTAAAACCGATACGTAGCACGATATCTCAAAAAGTTATGGACGGATTTGGATGAAACTTGGTGGACAGATTGGGTGTGTGACAAGGACAAGACGATTAGATTTTGGTTCAGGTCCAGATCCGGCCTATCAGTGGGATACAAAACATAAACTTACATAAACATAAACCACCTTGGCGGAGGTATGTGCTCTACCGATTGCAGTTGTAGTTTGGTTTTGAATTTGTCCCGACTGCACATGCGTAGCGAGGTGTGAGATAATATTTTTACTCTGTCTGCCTGTCTGGCAGTCAAACAAAATTTAAAATCATTCCAAACAGGAAACTTATTGTTTTTAAGGACATTGTAAAGGATACAAACAATAGAAACAAATAACTAATGTGACATGTTGGGGTGATGTAATAGACACTGGGTAAAGGGGCAGTTAAACACAAAATTAATGAATGTATGTACACCTTTAAACATTTATTTAAATTGAATCATATACTGTACTTGAACACTATTTATACACCTTTACGACAAATCGCCTTCATAACACTTCCAAGAACCATGATATATATCAATATAGCATGAGAGGGCGCAGTATCGTGATGAAGAAGAGACCGCCGATAAGGTGATGTACAATGCCGATTAATGCTGCATTCTATGGTGATCAAAAAAGCCTCCATATTCGAGACCATGACTCATCTTATTACAGTGTATAAGGGTGGTGTATAAATAAGACTGCTTCAGTAGCGATAAATTTCCAGATTTTTAAAAATTATTTTAAAAATAATTATTTTATTAAAATTGAAGTGTAGTATATATTTAAAACACTGCCTGGGGTATTGTGTTCTATGAACTCTCTAATTTTGTGATGAAACTGCTTACTTCTAATATCATTCAATGTACTTGATGTCAGGCTCAGACCGAGTCCCACGTTGCAATTCGACGATGTATAACGTTAACATTTCCAAGATTGGTTGTTTGATGATTTTGTTAATGTGGAACTTCATGATACTGACATTTAAACGCTTTCCACTCTCCGTCTTGTCTCTCAAATCGCTGACAGGGCATCACCGAGGGTGATTATGACGTGGTCGTGAGCACTGGGCTGCTGGGCCGCGGCCTGGACCTCGTGAAAGTTCGCCTTGTTGTGAACTTCGATTTACCAAGCTCCATGGATCAGTACATCCACCAGGCACGGCTGAAGAACCCCTCACCATGACTCCACCTTCTTTTAAAATAAATTTAACACTTTTTATTTTTGCTCATTTAAGATTGCGGTGACAAAGTTGAGAAGGCAATGCACTGACAGTTGGGGGCAGTGAGACAACTTGCCACATTGTGGTCAGGAGGGAATAGTGCGATTGGAGGTGAAACCGAGGATGAGAGCAACCCGGGTGTTTGTTTTAAGTGGTCTTTTTTTGCAGGAATGGTTGAATAATTATAATCTAATGGATGCAAAGATCGAGGCAAATGTGTCACCACAGTCCTTTCAAAGAAAGTGTAGCATTTTGCCTGATTTTGTCTTTTTATTAGTTTTATCTCCTTAATGTCCACTTACCGTATTCTCTGCACATGATGATTGCAGGTCGGACGTGTGGGCCGGCTCGGAAGCCATGGAACGGCGCTGACTTTCATGAACAACCGTGACCGCCGCCTCTTTTTGGAGCTCACGGAGCGGTTGGCTGGTATATCGAACCAACTGCCAGCACAACTGCTGAACTCACCACATCTGCTGGAACAACGGCGGCGCCGGCACTCGGCAGTGGAAAGAGAGCCAGCGGCTGGTAACGCCGGGGAACCTGCGCGAGTTTCTGCAGGATGCGGCCAGAGAAGGTTATGCAAGGCGGGTTGGAGGACCACGGAGTAAACGGGCTCGTTGTGGGAAGTCGGACACGGAGTAAACGGGCTCGTTGTGGGAAGTCGGACACGGAGTAAACGGGCTCGTTGCGGGAAGTCGGACACGGAGTAAACAGACTCGTTGCAGGAAGTCGGACACGGAGTAAACGGGCTCATTGCGGGAAGTCGGACACGGAGTAAACAGACTCGTTGCGGGAAGTCAGACACGGAGTAAACAGACTCGTTGCGGGAAGTCGGACACGGAGTAAACAGACTCGTTGCGGGAAGTCGGACACGGAGTAAACGGGCTCGTTGCGGGAAGTCGGACACGGAGTAAACAGACTCGTTGCGGGAAGTCGGACACGGAGTAAACGGGCTCATTGCGGGAAGTCGGACACGGAGTAAACAGACTCGTTGCGGGAAGTCGGACACGGAGTAAACAGACTCGTTGCGGGAAGTCGGACACGGAGTAAACAGACTCGTTGCGGGAAGTCGGACACGGAGTAAACAGACTCGTTGCGGGAAGTCGGACACGGAGTAAACAGACTCGTTGCACGGACACGGAGTAAACGGGCTCGTTGCGGGAAGTCAGACACGGAGTAAACGGGCTCGTTGTGGGAAGTCGGACACGGAGTAAAGACTCGTTGCGGGAAGTCGGACACGGAGTAAACAGACTCGTTGCGGGAAGTCGGACACGGAGTAAACAGACTCGTTGCGGGAAGTCGGACACGGAGTAAACAGACTCGTTGCACAGACACGGAGTAAACGGGCTCGTTGCGGGAAGTCAGACACGGAGTAAACGGGCTCGTTGCGGGAAGTCAGACACGGAGTAAACGGGCTCGTTGCGGGAAGTCAGACACGGAGTAAACGGGCTCGTTGCGGGAAGTCAGACACGGAGTAAACGGGCTCGTTGCGGGAAGTCAGACACGGAGTAAACGGGCTCGTTGTGGGAAGTCGGACACGGAGTAAAGACTCGTTGCGGGAAGTCGGACACGGAGTAAACAGACTCGTTGCGGGAAGTCGGACACGGAGTAAACAGACTCGTTGCGGGAAGTCGGACACGGAGTAAACAGACTCGTTGCACAGACACGGAGTAAACGGGCTCGTTGCGGGAAGTCAGACACGGAGTAAACGGGCTCGTTGCGGGAAGTCGGACACGGAGTAAACAGACTCGTTGCACGGACACGGAGTAAACGGGCTCGTTGTGGGAAGTCGGACACGGAGTAAACGGGCTCGTTGCGGGAAGTCGGACACGGAGTAAACGGGCTCGTTGCGGGAAGTCGGACACGGAGTAAACAGACTCATTGCGGGAAGTCGGACACGGAGTAAACAGACTCGTTGCGGGAAGTCGGACACGGAGTAAACAGACTCGTTGCGGGAAGTCGGACACGGAGTAAACGGGCTCGTTGCGGGAAGTCGGACACGGAGTAAACAGACTCGTTGCGGGAAGTCGGACACGGAGTAAACAGACTCGTTGCGGGAAGTCGGACACGGAGTAAACAGACTCGTTGCGGGAAGTCGGACACGGAGTAAACAGACTCGTTGCGGGAAGTCGGACACGGAGTAAACAGACTCGTTGCGGGAAGTCGGACACGGAGTAAACAGACTCGTTGCGGGAAGTCGGACACGGAGTAAACAGACTCGTTGCGGGAAGTCGGACACGGAGTAAACAGACTCGTTGCGGGAAGTCGGACACGGAGTAAACAGACTCGTTGCACGGACACGGAGTAAACGGGCTCGTTGCGGGAAGTCAGACACGGAGTAAACGGGCTCGTTGTGGGAAGTCGGACACGGAGTAAACAGACTCGTTGCGGGAAGTCGGACACGGAGTAAACAGACTCGTTGCGGGAAGTCGGACACGGAGTAAACAGACTCGTTGCGGGAAGTCGGACACGGAGTAAACAGACTCGTTGCACGGACACGGAGTAAACGGGCTCGTTGCGGGAAGTCAGACACGGAGTAAACGGGCTCGTTGTGGGAAGTCGGACACGGAGTAAACAGACTCGTTGCGGGAAGTCGGACACGGAGTAAACAGACTCGTTGCGGGAAGTCGGACACGGAGTAAACAGACTCGTTGCACGGACACGGAGTAAACGGGCTCGTTGCGGGAAGTCAGACACAGAGTAAATGGGCTCGTTGCGGGAAGTCGGACACGGAGTAAACAGACTTGTTGCACGGACACGGAGTAAACGGGCTCGTTGCGGGAAGTCGGACACGGAGTAAACGGGCTCGTTGCGGGAAGTCGGACACGGAGTAAACGGGCTCGTTGCGGGAAGTCGGACACGGAGTTAACGGGCTCGTTGCGGGAAGTCGGACACGGAGTAAAGGGGCTCGTTGCGGGAAGTCGGACACGGAGTAAACGGGCTCGTTGCGGGAAGTCGGACACGGAGTAAACGGGCTCGTTGCGGGAAGTCGGACACGGAGTAAACGGGCTCGTTGCGGGAAGTCGGACACGGAGCAAACAGACTCGTTGCAGGAAGTCGGACACGGAGTAAACAGACTCGTTGCAGGAAGTCGGACACGGTGTAAACAGACTCGTTGCAGGAAGTCAAACATCAAATTAATTATCCACCATTTACAGTCTTGTGAGAGAACTCGGATTTCAAACGCTTACAATTACTGTGTCCAATCAAAAACATGCCTTGAAGCAGAAAATGCAACTTCATCGATATATCTGGAAGCACAGTCTTTTTCAGGATTGGCTGTGACGCGCACGTGACATCACTTGCGTTTGTGGTTCCGCGATTGGCTGTGAAATGCATTTGAGCCATCTTTATAACCACGAGGTCACCAAGCTATTTGAATCCGAAGGAAAATGAGTGAAAACTTTTCCATCTCACGTTTTAATACCAAGTTGGGTATACAAGATGGATCATACATGGTCAAAAGTACTATTACATATATATTCCCCAAGTGCATCCATGATTTTACAAGTACATGTTATTGAGCTGCCTTTAGTATAAATATGCAAAAATGTATTTGAAGAGTTCTAAATAAGTTGATTAAATTGATAATTACCCATAAAGTGCAAGTACAGTTTTCTTTTTTTCATTCAGTCCTGCATGTGATGCAATGTTTCTATAATCCACATTGCAGAAACCACCACGATAAATGTATAAAGGTTATATCAGAAACAACTATCAATGTGTTGTTGGTGTAAAAGATTATATTGGATTTAAAAGACGAGGTTTCTAAAAGAGGGAAATTGTTGGGGTGATATTGAGGGTTCCTTAATGTTTAGCTTTTGATGTCTATGATTCCATTACATGATCTCGTATTCCTAATCCATGGCTGTTTTCTTGGATCAGATATGACTGGCTACCAATCATATTTCTTTCATGCAGGGTAGGTGTTATCGCCGGCACCCTGGCTAAATTCCAGATACTTGCTCGAATGTGGCACAGCAATGATGTAATGAGTGGGCCAAGTACAGAATTGAATCCCAGCCCAATATGCATTTGCTAACGACAGATGTGCTGAACATCTGCTTTGTGATTAACATTTTCAAACGATAACATTTTGAAATTTCTGTGACGGTATGAGGCTAAATCGAAAGGAAATTGAGCAGAGTCAATTCAAATGACCCACTGCATTACCCCTGGCTATTGTTGAAAGAGAAAACATCATTGTTGTTCCTGGACAGAGATCTCCTTGTACGATCGTCAGAACGAAATAATTCGAGAGCAAGAGCTTCCCGAAAACGGGGTTTGGCTCGATGCACCGTCATGGACTCGACACCGACTCAAGAACAGGTGTGATCAAATTTGAGGCTTGCTTGGGGGTTGGGCTGGTGTGCAATCGGATCCCAATTGTGTAGTAGGTAGGCCATTTGAATAAAGGTTAGTTTTGTATTTATCCTAAGTGGTTGCAGGTAACGCAACTCTCGAGGTCACCAAGAGCAACATCTTAAAGCCGTCCATCTTAAAATTGGCACGCTACCCTTGGATGGCACCATCAGCTTCCACACTCCCGAGCAGGTGAACCGACATCCACAATCTGTTTTTTCTGCTGTTGTGGCATTTCTGGCCTGCAGTTGTTGGTCTTCTCTTGCACTAAATCAGGGTTTCAGGTCAAAAGAAAAGATTGTACATCGATTATGCATGAACACACACACGCTTCTTGACTCCAAGTTATATTTGTTTTGTCCGGACAAACGACGAATCTCTAACATTTTCTACAACTGACCTGCAGCATGGCAAGACCGGGTTTCAGGTGTGGTGGTCTCTCTACCGCACAAACCCCTGATCTTTCGAGCCACATAACTGCAGGCTGTTCAGGGAAAAGCACAAGCAGGTTATCAGTTTGCATGGATTCACAAGCCACCATAATATCTCGGTGTGTGTACAGGTTAAATTCCATGTGTAAAAATCATGTGGATATTCTCAATGGAAAATAAGACGAGGTAGAACTTGACATCAGTAAATGGACTCCAGTCTAAAGTTTATTTGCTTCATGATTCAGATGGTGTTCAACCATCACAGAAGGTGTAATGTGGGCTCTCCATTCTATTGAATACCAAATAAAAGGTGTAATGTTAGCTCCCTATTCAATTGATATCCAAATAAAAGGTGTAATGAATGTTAGCTTCCTATTCCATCGATATTCAAAGAGAGAAGGTGAAATGTTAACTGCCCATTTCATTGGTATCCAAAGAGAGGGGGCAAAATGTTGGCTCCACGTTTCATCTGTATTCAGAGAGAGGGGGCACAATGCTGGCTCCACGTTTCATCGGTATTCAAATAGAGAAGGCACAATGTTGGCTCCACATTTCATCGGTATTCAGAGAAGGCACAATGTTGGCTCCACGTTTCATCGGTATCCAGAGAAGGCACAATGTTCGCTCCACGTTTCATCGGTATCCAAAGAGAGAAGACGTAATGTTGGCTCCACGTTTCATCTGTATTCAAAGAGAGACGGCACAATGTTGGCTCCACGTTTCATCTGTATTCAAAGAGAGACGGCACAATGTTGGCTCCACGTTTCATCGGTATCAAGAGAAGGCACAATATTGGCTCCACGCTTCATCGGTATTCAAAGAGAGAGGCATAATGTTGGCTCCACGTTTCATCGGTATTCAAATAGAGAAGGCACAATGTTGGCTCCACATTTCATCGGTATTCAGAGAAGGCACAATGTTGGCTCCACGTTTCATCGGTATCCAGAGAAGGCACAATGTTGGCTCCACGTTTCATCGGTATTCAAATAGAGAAGGCACAATGTTGGCTCCACATTTCATCGGTATTCAGAGAAGGCACAATGTTGGCTCCACGTTTCATCGGTATCCGGAGAAGGCACAATGTTGGCTCCACGTTTCATCGGTATCCAAAGAGAGAAGACGTAATGTTGGCTCCACGTTTCATCTATTCAAAGAGAGACGGCACAATGTTGGCTCCACGTTTCATCTGTATTCAAAGAGAGACGGCACAATGTTGGCTCCACGTTTCATCGGTATCAAGAGAAGGCACAATGTTGGCTCCACGCTTCATCGGTATTCAAAGAGAGAGGCATAATGTTGGCTCCACGTTTCATCGGTATTCAAATAGAGAAGGCACAATGTTGGCTCCACATTTCATCGGTATTCAGAGAAGGCACAATGTTGGCTCCACGTTTCATCGGTATCCAGAGAAGGCACAATGTTGGCTCCACGTTTCATCGGTATCCAGAGAAGGCACAATGTTCGCTCCACGTTTCATCGGTATCCAAAGAGAGAAGACGTAATGTTGGCTCCACATTTCATCAGTATTCAAAGAGAGAAGGCGTAATGTTGGCTCCACGTTTCATCGGTATTCAAAGAGCGAAGGCGTAATGTTGGCTCCACGTTTCATCGGAATTCAAAGAGAGAAGTCGTAATGTTGGCTCCACGTTTCATCGGTATTCAAAGAGAGAAGTCGTAATGTTGGCTCCACGTTTCATCGGTATTCAAAAAGCGAAGGCGTAATGTTGGCTCCACGTTTCATCGGAATTCAAAGAGAAGTCGTAATGTTGGCTCCACGTTTCATCGGTATTCAAAGAGAGAAGGCGTAATGTTGGCTCCACGTTTCATCGGTATTCAAAGAGAGAAGGCGTAATGTTGGCTCCATGTTTCATCGGTATTCAAAGAGAGAAGGCGTAATGTTGGCTCCACGTTTCATCGGTATTCAAAGAGAGAAGGCGTAATGTTGGCTCCACGTTTCATCTGTATTCAAAGAGAGAAGGCGTAATGTTGGCACCATGAGTGCCATGAGTCGGACACATTACGGAGCAGAGATGTCACCATTTCACTTGGTCTTGAGGACGTTTCGACAGGTAGTAACGCAGCTGACATTGGCTGTATCTAGCTAAAGAATGACGTGGGCACAATTAATGCAACGTTTGCCAAACTATTATTTCATTTTCTCCTCTTATCGTTCTTGAAAAAGAAATGCAAGATTGTTTTTATAAAGTGTCGAGTATGAGTGTGTTTTAATGCCTCCGCCGACAAAGTCACCGGAGGCATTTTGTTTTCGGGTTGTACGTCCATCCGTCCGTACGTGCTAAACCTAGTTTTTCTCAGCAACCATATGTCCGATTTCCTCTTGATCCATTTGTATTGAAATATTACATTTATGACATCATAGGTCACATGGTTTAGCAGCCATATTGGATTGAAGGAAAATATAAAATAATTATATCTCTGAAACCGCTCACCCTATCGATGCGAAATTTTACAAATATCATCGAACAGCACTGTTGCATAGTTTGAAAATGATGATATCATAGGTCACGTGGTTTGGCAGCCATCTTGGATAGAAAAACGAACCTTATCCGATCAACACGAAACTTCACAAACGTGATCCCCTACCCATACATATGCAGAGTGATGGCATCTACCCGTTGTGGGACTATGCGGAGGCATATTGGTGACAGTCGCATTGTTCTAGTCTGTACATGTTATTTATGACATTGTAAAAAGTATGTGGTTTTTATCTCCGCCACCAAAGGTGGATGGAGGTTATGTTTTCACCCCTGTCTGTCTGTCTGTTTGTTACTTGCTGGAAAAGATTCCGGCAAGTATGTTGATCTGTTCGTTTGTCTGTCTGTTTGTCTGTCTGTCTGTTTGCAGCACTACCTCTACACCGTTGCACGTAGAATCGCCAAACTTTGCACACGTATTTGTCTTGCCCTGGAATAGACTGTGCCCAATTGATGACGTCATCGGTCGGCCGCCATCTTGGAAAAACCGAAAAACTTTGCACCTCTATCTCCGAAAGTGCTGAACAAAGAAAAATTGAGACATGGCTCATTGTAAAGAACTCTCCATGGGGAATAAAATATGGTAATGATGACGTCATCGGTCACGTGGTTCGGCCGCCATCTTGGAAAAACCGAAAAAATTTGCACCTCCATATCTCTGAAAGTGCTGAATTGAAGGAATTGAGACATGGCTCATTGTAAAGAAATCTCCATGGGGAATAAAATATGGTAATGAGGACGTCATCAGTCAGGTGGTTCGGCCGCCATATTTGTCCTAAATGGCCGATGAAAAAGTAAATTCCGGCAAGTCCTGGGTCTCTGACCGATTTTTCATTTGTTTGTCTGTCCGTTTGTGAACAAGATATCTCAAAAAGTTGTGGACGGATTTGGACGAAATTTGGCAGGGATGTAGCTAGTGTGTGTGACGAGGACTAAATGAATCGATTTTGGTGAAATCTGGATTCGGATCCAGATTCTATAATTTTTAAAGTGATTCTTCACCATTGGGAGATAGGGCCAAAACGATACATAGCAGGATATCTCAAAAAGTTGCGGATGGATTTGGACAAAACTTGTTGGACCGGTTGTGTGTCTCACAAGGAAGAATCGATTCGATTTTGGTGAAAATCCGGATCCGGATCTGGCTAGTAGAATATTTTAAGTGATTCTTCACCATTGAATGATATTGGCAAAAACGAGGGGTAGATCAGGGTATGAAAGACTGGACCTTTGGTGATTCCTGTGATTGATTTTGATTAAATGTGATTCTGTATTGTGATTTTCTGGTCTACTCTGAGATACAAAACGTAAACTGTTCACCAGGCGTATATTCTCTCTACCGAGTGACATTCTAGTTGTTGATGTTGAAGGCTCCAGTCACCGATTATATCGTCCTCATGGAGGCCAGGCCTTAAATAAAATATCTGCATTGATAAATGTGAGGAAAGAGAAATAAAAGAGATAATGCAGAGTTGAGTGAAAATGAGTATGAAAAGTTTATGATGTTTGTTTGCAAGAAACAAAGATTAAAGATAGCCCGGTAGCTATAGTTTGAGTGAGACAGAAAGTAAGATCAGTAATCCTGACACGGAGAGTGTAAGATGGTTCCTGGCAGCACTTTAACGCTCCTAAGTCCAAACTGTAGTACTACCCTGGGCGGTTGCTGTCCACAACCTACTACCTAAAAAACCGGTCCAACCGGATTGGTGTTTTTTTTAGGAGACACCATCTCCGTACTATATGGCTGATTGCTCACGAAGGGAGCTCATCCGCCCTTTAACATGTATTGTTCTTAGTCCTGCAGGGTGTCACAGTCACCCTCCCCACTGACAAACCAATGAGGGTAGTCAGTTTAGTCGCTGACTACACGACCATGCGACAGGTGACACTAGGTTACATGTTACCAGTGGCAGTCAAGAGACCGACCTGACCTTAAAATTCTGAATGTGCACCGTTTATAAGAAGTTCCGAATAAACCTAAAGGCCTGTTGTAGTTATACGAACTTGTTTTGTGTGGGGTAAGACCTTCACTCAATAAGGAGTTGTGTTACAGGGTGAAGAATAATTTGAGGGCCGAAACAGAGGGCCCCCAAATCCTCCACAGACCCAGCAAGGTAGCTCTTGGTGTTTAGAGGGTCATTTACAGGGTTCTTTAGGGATGGCCCTTGGGATTGATATTAAATCGAATAAAAATAAGAGAAATGTCCCTGGGCTCACCTGGTAGAACCAGGGAACCACATGTAAATTGGGTGAATACTTTGAGAAGTCAAAAGTAGCATACTGGGAATCATAATGACCTTTGACCTTTAAATTTACCGATTTAATATGCATTTTTTATGGGATTTATGAGGCACCAGGAGGCCTTGGTTCTCAAAAGGCCTGAAAGGTTTGGTGAAAATAGGATGAAATATTAGTTTTAGCATCACTGGTTGTGCACAAGTTTCATTGAAATCGTGTGTGTCGTTTCGGAGATGAAGATCCGAGTGTTTACAAACAGCCTGGTTGACTCACCGACGGACACCGCGATGCTGACACCTCACCTGAACAGTATTTGCTTCAGGTGAGCTAAAAATAAGTTACCGTATCCATGGAGATTTCTTTTTAAAAATGCCACATTCGTTCCACTCACAATGACTCAGCAAAACGAGGTTATGGTTAATTTATCACAATAATGTGCACGGTTCGGATGTGCAATGGCGAAGGAACATTGGAATGACCAGGTGAACCAGCCAACACCACCTACCAATTAAATTAAAACAATCAAATAAACTCTCCACAGCCCCACCGGCCCACAACGACCTCTTCCGTAACCTTTTACTTTTACATATTCTTATACACCGCCTAAATGCTTGCGCAATGAAACTATTCGTATTATTTAACGATTTTATTCCTCGTTATAACAACAGGTATTATATTTATAGTTAATATCACGATAAGATAAACTTGTCTTTACCACAAACCGTTTATTTGTCTATAATTGTCTCCACAATCGATACAATGACAACTGATCCCGCAAACGCAAAATCTACAGCACATCGAACATCGTATTTACTTATAGTTATATATCAAGTTCGAATTTAATGTACTTTTACTTTTGATACATCGCCACGACAGATCGAGGTACGAACGTGTACGCTCGCACATGGACGTTCTATTATACGTACCATTGATGATTAATCACACCATTGTGAATAGTGAACACAATTCTGATCGATCGGTTCGATGATATTGAATTATTGATACTCCAGGTAAACGTACGCAAACTATCAATGCTCGCAGTGGCAGCTTCTTCTTCTTCAGCAGGCCTCTTCTTCTCCTACGGATTCTTCTTCTTCTTCGTCAATCTTCTTCTTCTTTAAAATAGCAATCCCTCGACGACCACAGTATTGAGGGAGGTGAATTGAGATTTCACAAAACACGTTACGAAATACGCTCATGGCACAGGAACACAGCATGACGTCACATCCCATCTCCTTCAGAATGAAAATCAAATCAAAGGTTAAGTTTGTCGGGACGTTTCACAAGTATTAATCAGTTAGGGTTGAAATTATGATGAACTTTAACGGCAGTAAAAATAAATCGTCACTTTGAAGGTTCATCCTTTATTGTCCAAAGGTTTTAAAATTTAGTATTATTTGCAAAATGGAGGATTTTTCAAGTACAGTATATTGGTTGGTCTTGTGCGTTATTCTGTTTGTTTTAATTCTAAACCGATCTTCACGAAACTTCACCAGATGGTAGAGTCTGTCATAAGGAAGGAGCCTATTGATTTTGAGGTCAAAGGTCATCTTGAGGTCAAATTTCTAAAATTGTCATTTTTTTCATCCGATTGACTGGAAAATTGAACAGCATTTGCACATTGTCACCAAATTGGGAAACCAACTATTCTTGAGGTCAAAAGGTCAACTCAAGATTAAACTTCCACAATCATCAATTTGCATCTGAAAAATCACCAATTTTGATCCAATTGATTTGAAAATTGAACAGCAATTACATTGTGCATCACTACACAATTTTTCTCGCCATATTTTTTAGCTTAGGTGCAAATTTGTTTATTTCTAGTGTAGTTATGGGTAATCTTAGTGCATAAATGGCTTCCTGGACCCTGAAAACATAGGTGTAGACACCAAGATTAACGTTCTAGCACCAATAATAAGGAAGTTATGGGGTATTTATGATCGGCGACATAGTCGCCCGGCGGCCATTTCGTTTTTGGCCCGTAAAATATTTTCCCCAAGGCTGCCAAAGTGGCACCCGGCTGATTCCTGCTCAGGACATGCCATGGTACCAGAATCAACAACAAAACATCATCCATACCTCGAAACACGCTTGGGCTACCGAATCCCAATTGGAAACTGGACTAGTGGTATATACCTTCGAGCTGGCTATTTGGTCGACGAGTTAAAGATCCTTTTTGTTTCACCACTCTGTTTTGGATTTGATTCCCATGACTGCTCGCTCACTAACCAGGACTGCGTTCCATTATCGAGTAGAGAGTTCATGGAACACGATACTCCGTGCATTGTTCAAGTTTATATGGTACGGTAATTACAGTCACGTGAAAAAGTAAGTACACCCCATGCAAAGTTTTGACTTTTTCAACATATTTCAACATACAGCTATTTGATCTTCATTTCAACAATATTGACAGACAAAGGTGATATAATATAACAAATATCATGAAACATTTACATTTTGTAGTCCATTGTATAATTTAAATAAACATAAATGCAAATTTCGCATGTGGGAAAAGTAAGTACACCCTTGGTTCTAATAGGTGGTATTGACCCCTTTGGCAGAAACAACCTCAAGTAGGCATTTCTTATGACTGTCTACCAGTCTCTGACATCGACTGGGAGAAATTTTTGCCCACTCCTCCATGGAGAATTCTTTCAGCTGTGCGATGTTTGAGGGGTTTCTTGCATGCACAGCTCGTTTCAAATCCCCCCACAATATCTCGATGGGATTTAGATCCAGGCTTTGACTTGGCCATTCCAGAACCCTCCATTTCTTCCTTTTCAGCAATTCCTTGGTGGATTTACTGGTATGTTTAGGGTCATTGTCATGTTGCAAGGTCAACCTTCGGTTGAGCTTCAACTTTCCGTCAGATGGCCTCACATTATCCTCAAGCACCCTCTGGTACAATGAAGAATTCATAGTGGATTATATGATGGTGAGCTGCCCCGGCCCTGATGCAGCAAAGCAGCCCCAAACCATAATATTTCCACCACCATGCTTTACAGTTGGTATCAGGTTCTTGTGGTCAAATGCTGTCTTTGGTTTTCGCCAAACATGTCTTCTGGTACTGTGGCCAAATAGCTCTACCTTTCACTCCTCTGTCCAGAGCACATTGTTCCAGAAGTGCTGGTCTTTGCCAAGGTGTTCATTGGCAAACTTTAATCTTGCCCTGATGTTCTTTCTGGACAGCAAAGGTTTCCTCCTGGCACACCTCCCATGTAGATCAAATTTGTGCAGCCTCTTTCTAATCGTAGACTCGTGCACTTTGACATCAACAATGGCAAGAGCTACCTGTAGGTCCCGTGATGATATTCTGGGGTTCTTCGAGACTTCTTTCAGCATCTTGCGGTCTGCTCTCGGGCTGAACTTGCTGGGGCGGCCTGGCCTGAACAAGTTGGCAGTTGTTTGGAATCTTCTCCACTTGTAGATGATCTTCCGGACAGTCGAATGATTGATTTCAAATTGTTTGGAGATCTTTTTAAATCCCTTCCCAGACTCGTAGGCATCTATAACCTTCTTTCTGAAGGCCTCAGAGAGCTCTTTTGATCTAGGCATGGTGACGCCGCACACTTCAACAACAAAGAGCAAACCAAACGAAATGTCTGAGGTTTAAATAAGACAGGTTCCTCCAAGATCCTCTCTCACGATGTTCTAATCATTTGCACCTGAGCTGGTGCACCTGATTCTAATTTTAGGTATTTGAAGTAGTGATAAATGTAGGGGTGTACTTACTTTTTCCACTTGCGAAATTTGCATTGATGTTTATTTAAATTATACAATGGACTACAAAATGTAAATGTTTCATGATATTTGTTATATTATATTGAAGGAGTCCGCGCTCCAGCAGAATACGGACAAAAGGATGGCAAGGCACAAACTCGTCCGAGAAGATGTTTATTCGTAAAACCAACTCGGGAACACTGTAAAGCCCGTTTATCGGGCTGCCTTATAAAGCAAAACCAAAAACCGAAACCGAAACCGAAAGCCACGCCTCTCAAGCGAGGCGTGCTTCGGTGGTCACGTGATCCACAGGTGTAGCTCATTATACCCACACACGCGGCACGCTTTGGCGGTCACGTGACCAGCCACTCTGGCGCCGGGGATCCCCGCCGGTGACGTCACCGGCTGGAGCAAGGAGATTCTGATGCCAGTCTTGCTTGGGGGATCCATGGGTCGCTACACACGCCCCCCCCCAGAATGGACTTGGTCCAGGGAGGTCAACCTGAGGGGGGTCCGGATAACCCGACCGAAACGACTCCTGGCCGGTCGCGGGGGGGTGGGGGGGGGGTCCGGTGTGGTGGCGGGTGGTCGGACGGGGGGTGCAGGCAGGGGGGGGGGTCCGGTGTGGTGGCGGGTGGTCGGACGGGGGGTGCAGGACGGGGGGCGGCCGAGGGGCCGGGCGTGTCCTCGGGGGAGGCTGCCGAGGTTCCTCGCGGGCCTCCTGAGGTTGCAGTTCGCGGGTGCAGTGCCGAGAAGGCTCGAGCGGTGCACGCGAAAAGCGGGTGAGCCAACCGAGGGGCTGGTCAAGGCCTCGGGGGAGGCTGCCGAGGTCCCGCGTGGGCCTCCCGAGGATGCGGGGCCGGTCAAGGCTTCGGGGGATGCAGTGGACGGGGGGCGGCCGAGGGCCGGGCAAGTCCTCGGGGGAGGCTGCCGAGGTTCCTCGCGGGCCTCCCGAGGTTGCAGTTCGCGGGTGCAGTGCCGAGAAGGCTCGATCAGTGCACGCGAAAAGCGGGTGAGCCAACCGAGGGGCTGGTCCAGGCCTCGGGGGAGGCTGCCGAGGTCCCTCGCGGGCCTCCCGAGGATGCGGGGCTGGTCAAGGCCTCGGGGGATGCAGTGGACAGGGGGCGGCCGAGGGCCGGGCAAGTCCTCGGGGGAGGCTGCCGAGGTTCCTCGCGCGCCTCCCGAGGTTGCAGTTCGCGGGTGCAGTGCCGAGAAGGCTCGATCGGTGCACGCGAAAAGCGGGTGAGCCAACCGAGGGGCTGGTCCAAGCCTCGGGGGAGGCTGCCGAGGTCCCTCGCGGGCCTGCCGAGGATGCGGGGCTGGTCAAGGCCTCGGGGGATGCAGTGGACGGGGGGCGGCCAAGGGCCGGGCAAGTCCTCGGGGGAGGCTGCCGAGGTTCCTCGCGGGCCTCCCGAGGTTGCAGTTCGCGGGTGCAGTGCCGAGAAGGCTCGAGCGATGCACGCGAAAAGCGGGTGAGCCAACCGAGGGGCTGGTCCAGGCCTCGGGGGAGGCTGCCAAGGTTCCTCGCGGGCCTCCCGAGGTTGCAGGGTCGGAGAAGTAGTTGCGGTTGTAGTTGTAGGTGCGCGAGGGTGACGAAGCGGCCGTGCCGCGAACGTCAGTGCGCGCGAAGGTGACGAAGCAGCCGTTCTGCCAACGTCAGTGCGCGCGAAGGTGACGAAGCAGCCGTGCCTTCGGAGGGTCTTAGAATAGCTTCGCCCCTCCGGTCGTAGAGGAGGAGCCGAGTGCTGTGCGCGAACCTCATAGTCATGGCCGTCGTTGTTTCCGAAACTCCGGCATTTCGAAACCGCATTCGAAACTGTGCCCGAAGCCGTGCGGGAGAAGCCGGCGTCACCAGCTTAGGTGGCTTCCCTGGCTAGGGCGTGCTTGCCGTGTCCGTTCACAGCCCCTGCATCCGTGCGGGGGCATTCGGGGTTGCGTGATCACGTCGGGGTCACCAGTGAAGGAGTCCGGGCTCCAGCAGAATACAGACAAAAGGATGGCAAGGCACAAACTCGTCCGAGAAGATGTTTATTCGTAAAACCAACGCGGGAACACTGTAAAGCCCGTTTATCGGGCTGCCTTATAAAGCAAAACCAAAAACGAAACCGAAAGCCACGCCTCTCAAGCGAGGCGTGCTTCGGTGGTCACGTGATCCACAGGTGTAGCTCAATATACCCGCACGTGCGGCACGCTTTGGCAGTCACGTGACCAGACACTCTGGCGCCGGGGATCCCCGCCGGTGACGTCACCGGCTGGAGCAAGGAGATTCTGATGCCGGTCTTGCTTGGGAGACCCATGGGTCGCTACAATATCACCTTTATCTATCAATATTGTTGAAATGAAGATCAAATACCTGTATGTTGAAATATGTTGAAAAAGTCAAAACTTTACATGGGGTGTACTTACTTTTTCACGTGACTGTATATTTTTTTTAATCCGGACGTTTCGCGCCACTGAAGTAGTCTTATACACCACCATTATACACTGTAATAAGACGACGTTGTCACAGTTTAGGACATGGAGGCTTTATGGATCACCATATAATGCAGCGTGAATCGGTATCGACCTAGCCATAACAGCAGCTGCTTCTTCACCCCGATAGTATACCCTCTCACATACCACACCTACTCATGCTATATCCCGATATGTAGCATGGTTTTTGGAAGTATTGTGAAGACGATTTGTGTTCTACACTCTTCACATATATGATTCAGTTTAAGTAAAGGTTTAAAGGCATATAAATGAATTAATTCTGGGTTTTGCCACCGTTTTACCCAGTGTCTATTACATCACCCTATATAACATGTTACATTCGTTCTTCGTGCCTGTTGTTTGTGTCCTTTATGTCATATTGAAAAACAGTAGGTTTCCTTTTTGGAATGATTTTCAATTTAGTTTGACTGCCAGACAGGCAGAGTAACATGCTTATCTCACTCCTTTCTCTACATGCACAATCGGGATGAATTCAGAGCCAACGTACTGCTAAACTCGCGAGATCTCGCGAGATCTTGGAGACGGCGGCAGGGATTTTCGAAGCTCCACACGGTCTCCACGTTTTTCGAAGTTAAGTCTGTTCACAATTGTATTTTGTCGAAACTGTATTTATCTTTCGGTGTGTGAAGTTATTGTGTGCAACTTTGGTTGTTTCTCGGTGTTTATCTTTCATAAATTGATCGTCTGTTTGCCGTGTCGTGTCTTGAGGCCTTGTACTGTGTGCACTGTACAACCTTGAGGCTTTGTTTTTCTCTCAGCGGTCCGTCTTTTGTGATCCAATAACTTTCGTTCTCTGTATTCCCAGGCTTTTCACCCATAGCCTACTTCCTTGTGTAAATCTCAACTCAAAAAAAAAAAAAAAAAAAAAAAAAAAACATTTTCCTTCTCTGTTCTCATTCGTTTATTCATTCTTATTCGTTCGTTCGTTCTTCGACCACGTGTTTCTCCCCCATTTCCCCAGATAGTTTTCACTCATTAACCTTCAATGTTTACACTTTCCCCTCAAGTTATGTATTCCGTCATATTTTATAACACCTTTTTCTTCTTCTTCTTTAAAAGGCTGCTTTCGACTTGCTCACCAAATCAATTCATCCCAAAAAAAATATCCATCTCCTATAGTGCCTTTTTTCTACATTCCCTAAACTCTCCTGCACTCCATCCTCCATCCAGCGTCCTTAAACGTATTTTTAACTCGAAGGTCACAAGAAACTCATTTTGCAATAAATGTTCGTTTCCCATAAATCGTACACTTTCAAAAATCCAATCTCACCCCTCCCCTCCAAATCTTCCCCATAACCCCTCCCCTCCAAATCTTCCCCATCACCCCTCCCCTCCAAATCTTCCCCATCACCCATCCCTTTCAAATCTCCCCCCTTGCCTCCTCCCTCCTAAACTACCCCCTCACCCCTCCCCGCCAAGACGCCCCCTCGCCCCTCCCCTCCTAGACTCCTGCCTCACCCCTCCCCTCCAAATCTCCCCCATATCCCATCCCTTTCAAATCCCTCCCCTTGCCCCTTCCCTCCCAAACTCCCCCCTCACCCCTCCCCTTCAAATCTCCCCCCTCAACCCTCCCCTTCAAATCTCCCCACCCTCATTGCTTCTCAATTTCCCCCCTCTCACTGCCCCTCCTCAAAGCGTCCTCCCCGCTTCTTCCCCCTTCAAACTCTCACCTCCATCTCCCCCAACCTTCTGCCTCGCTCTTCCCCCTCCTCAAATAACACCTCATTGTGGCTCACCCAATCACCATCAAACCTTTTGTCCGCCCCATCCTTCCCTTTCTCCGAGCTATTCTGAAATCTCTGACACACCTTCAACAGCTCTCCCTACCTCTTCCACCTCTTCCACATCTTACCCTACCCCTCCTCCCCCCTGTTCTGTATCTGATGCTCCCCCTTCCTCTTCATTAACGGTATGGACCTCAAACATCCGGGGCCTTCGTTCAAACTTAACTGATCTCTCCATACAGGTTGCTTCTGTCAAACCAGACGTGATCTGCTTAACAGAAACTTTCCTCCTTTATGATGTCTCTGATTCCATAGTATCTCTCCCGGGCTACTCCCTCCTCCGGTATGATAGACCTGAGCCTCGTCCTGGAGGCGGGGTTGCTATCTTTATCAAAAACTCTCTTCCTCACTCGCCCTGCACTGCACTCTCTCCACCTCACCCCCAGGAATACCTCTGGCTACGGCTTCCCCTTCGCTCCCACCTCTTGTTCATATGTGTGTTGTACCGTCCACCAAACAGTGATGACTCAATCTACATCTCGCTGTCTGATGATATGGACCAACTTCTATCTACTCATCCCAACTCTCTCTTCCTCATATGTGGTGATTTCAACTGTCATCATGCCAGTTGGCTGGGTGTGGGTACCTCTCTCACCAGCCATGGCTCCTCAGCAAAGGACTTCTGCGACTCACTGGGACTGACACAATCTGTCAATTTCCCGACCCGGATCTCAGTCAACGGAACATCTTCTCTTCTGGACTTGGTTATGACTAACTTCCCTGAAAATGTCTGCTGCTCTTCTTCTGCTCCGATCGGATCATCTGATCATGTCCTTGTTAAAGTGGACATCTCTCTGACCATCCTCAGGGAGCCTGCTCAGCGTCGACGAGTCTGGCATTTCACTCAGGCCAACTGGCACGGTCTTCAAGCAGCCATCAATCATCTGGACTGGTCTCCCATCCCTACCACCTCTGACATCAACTCATCCTGGGAATTCTTCCAAAGTAAATTGCTCTCTCTCATGCACAGATTTATCCCATCTCGTCTTCAGTTGTCATACCCTTCCTCCCGTCCATGGTACACGGAATCTTGTGGTGAGGCTGTTGCCCAGAAACAACTTGCCTTCGTCTCCTGGAAAGCAAATCCAACGGAAGGAAATCTCATTTCCTTTCACAAAGCCCGAAACAAGTGTGTGTCCACCCTCAGGAGAGCCAGGAAACAATATCTCTCCGTTCTCAAGACCGAACTCTCTTATCTGTCTCCCTCTTCCAAATCCTGGTGGCGTCTGGTCAAATCCGTTTCTGGTGTTTGTTCCCCCTCCATCCCCTCCCTTACCTCAAACGGCTACACAGCTGACTCCGCACGTGAAAAAGCTGAATGCCTCAACTCTGTGTTTGCCTCTAAATCTTGTGTCCCAAACCCATCCCTCTCTGTACCCACCATACCCAGTCGTACCCTGCTGCTCCTGGACTCCGTGTCCTTTCCTCCTGACAAGGTGGAAAAGTTTCTGTCAACCCTCGACTCTGATTCTGCAACTGGACCCGACGGCATCAGCCCACGGGTCCTAAAATCCTGCTCTGCTGCTCTGTCTCACCCTCTCTCTGTTCTCTTCACCCTCTCTTTTGCTCAAGGTCAACTGCCATCTGCTTGGAAATCAGCCAACATCACCGCTTTGCACAAAAAAGGTGCAAAAACAGATCCTAGCAACTACAGACCAATCAGCCTTCTCCCAATTATCAGCAAAGTCATGGAATCCATCATTGCTTCGGATATGAAATCTTTCCTCTTCTCCAATGGCTTGATCTCTGATCATCAATTTGGTTTCAGACCAGGTCACTCTACTCTGGACATGCTGCTTCTGCTGTCTCAACAATGGATGGAGGTCCTCAATGCCAAACAGGAAATTAGAGCTGTCTCCCTCGACATATCACGTGCCTTCGACACGGTCTGGCACCCCGCTCTGCTCACCAAACTCTCCTCCTTTGGTATCCATGGAAATCTCCACGCATGGCTGGCGTACTTCCTCTCTAGTCGTCGTCAACGTGTGGCCCTGAATGGGTTTCTCTCATCTCCTCTTCCAGTTCAGGCTGGAGTTCCCCAAGGCAGTGTTCTGGGCCCCGTGCTTTTTCTGGTCTTCATCAATGATCTCTCTGACTCTCTCGAAAATCCTCTCTATCTCTTTGCTGATGACTCCACTCTCTGCCGCTCCATTCCTCTTCCCTCAGATCGGCAGTCTGCTGCCTCCTCACTCTCTGAAGACCTGGACAAAATCACAGACTGGTCAAACAAGTGGAACATGTCTTTCAATCCTGACAAATCTCACACTCTTACTATGTCTCTCCGAAAAGATCGACTGGACAACCCTCCCATCTACTTTCTCAACAATCCTCTCCAAGAAGTTCTGTCGCTCAAGATTTTGGGTCTCACTATCTGCCATGATCTTTCTTGGGAAAACCACATTTCCAAGCTGGCCTCCAAAGCCAGTCGTCGACTGGGCATCCTCCGTCGTGCGAAGTCCTTCCTCGGCACACCTGAGCTCCTCACCACATACAAGGCTTTCATCCGCAGCTCAATGGAATACTGTTCTCCCCTATGGGCCGGTGCTCCTGCCTCACACCTAGATCGGCTTCACGCTGTTGAAACCAAAGCTTTCAGAATTATTGGAATCTCCCGCGATGAAGCTATCTCCGAGGGCCTTTCACTCACTCACCGCAGGCAGGTAGGTGGTCTTTCTGTCTTCTACCGACTCCTCTCCGGCCTTGCACCCCCAGCTCTCTCTGTGCTCTGTCCCCCAAATATTCCTACAGGTCGCACAAGATCTGCCAGCAACCCTCTGATGGTTAAACTGCCGAAATCTCGGCTCTCTGCTCACCTTCACTCTTTCATTCCTCTTTTCTCTCGCCTCTGGAACAAACTCCCTCACTCCCTTCAATCCCACTCCTCCCTCCAGGTCTTTAAAACAGCTGTTCACCACCATCTCTTATCTTCCCCCATCCAAAACCTTGAACTTTTCTACCCCCGCTAATTCACCCCAGATCCACCTTGTTTGAAATTCCAACTTCTTTCCTGGAAGTCCTGGCAGTGTCCATATGTTTTATACCTCTCCCACCGCCCCCTTCCCACGCCCCCCCCCCCCCAAGCCCTCGCCCTCTCTCAGATCTCTCGATGTCTCCATGTCTCTCGGTCACTGCTCTCAAATGTTGTGTTTGTGTCCTTCCCCCTCTCTCCCCATCTTGTCTACCGCTCCCTATGTTATATGTTTTATGTGTCGGTTTGTCTTTCTGTGTGATTAATGTTCGCTCTTTCACGAGCCTCGACCTTGTATACAAAAAAAAAAAAAAAAAAAAAAAAAAAAAAACTACAGGTTCGTATTCCGATTCTTCTTCCGATTCGTGTTCAAAATACAACATTTAATAAATGAAGTTGTTCCTGATCATAAAGTGAGGTATATACATATATTTTTTTGTATACAAGATCGAGGCTCGTGTAAGAGCGAGCACATTATACGCAAATTAGCACGTAACACACAAAAAACATAAACGGACACATAAAACAATAAAGGGAGGGGGAGACAAGATGGGGAAAGAGAGGAAAGCACAACAGTAGAGAACAGGGTCATTGGGAGATCTGTGGAAGGGAGAAGGCTGGGGGGGGGGGGGGGTGCGGGGAGGGGGGAAGTGGTACACGGTATAAAACAAATTGACACTACTAGGAATTTCAGGTATGAAGTCGGAGATTGAAAGAGGTGGATTTGGGGTGTATTAACGGGGGTAGAAAAGATCAAGGTTTTGGATGGGGGAAGATAAGAGATGGTGGTGAACAGCTGTTTTAAAGACCTGGAGGGAGGAGTGGGATTGAAGATATTGAGGGAGTTTGTTCCAGGGGCAGGAAAAAAAGAGGAATAAAAGAGTGAAGGTGAGCATAGAGTCTTGATTTTGGCAGTTTCACCAGAAGAGTGTTGCTTGCAGTTCTTGTGCGCCCTGCAGGAATATTTGGGGGATACAGCACAGACAGAGCTAGGGGAGCTAGGCCAGAGAGGATGCGGAAGCAGTCAGAAAGACCACAAAGCTGCCTGTGGTGAGAGAGTGAAAGGCCCTCAGAATTAGCTTCATCTCGAGAGATACCAATGATCCTGAAAGCTTTGGTTTCTACAGCGTGAACCCGAACTAAGTGTGAGGCAGGAGCACCGGCCCAGAGGGGAGAGCAGTATTCCATTGAGCTGCGGATGAAAGCTTTGTATGTGGTGAGGAGCTAAGAGCTGCCAAGGAAGGACTTCGCACGACGGAGGACACCTATTCGGCGACTGGCTTTGGAGGCCAGCTTGGAAATGTGGTTTTCCCAGGAAAGATCATGGAGGATAGTGAGACACAAAAGCTTGAGTGACAGAACTTCTTTTTAGAGGATTGTTGAGAAAGTAAATGGGAGGGTTTTCCAGATGGTCTTTCTGGAGAGACATCGTGAGAGTGTGAGATTTGTCTGGAATGAAAGACATGTTCCACTTGTTTGACCAGTTTGTGATTTTGTCCAGGTCTGCAGAGAGTGAAGAGGCTCCTGCCAATGAGTCGCAGAAGTCCTTTGCTGAGGTGCCATGGCTGGTGAGAGAGGAACCCACACCCAGCCAGCTGGCATGATGACAGTTGAAATCACCACATATGAGGAAGAGAGAGTTTGGATGAGTTGATAGAAGTTGGTCCATGTTGTCCGACTGCGAAATGTAAATGTTGGTTCATCACTGTTTGGATGACGGTACAGAACACATATGAACAAAAGGTGGGAGCGGAGAGGAAGCCATGGCCAGAGGTACTCCTGGGGGTGGGGTGGAGAGAGGGCAGTGCAAGGAGAGTGAGGAAGAGAGTTTTTGATAAAGATAGCCACCCCACCACCAGGACGAGGCTCAGGTCTATCATACCGGAGGAGGGAGTAACCAGGAAGAGAAATTAAGGAATCAGAGACATATTTCTCAACAGATATCCCAGCTTAGGGAGTGAGCAGATATCATCAGTTTGTGAACAGATATCCCAGCTTAGGAAAGACAAAGCAAAGCAGTTGGTTAACAAGCTTTTCGCTTCGTATGTGCAGCGTAATGATGTGGGTTTTATGGTCCTTCGTCGAGTCGTTGAAGAAAAAATCGTCATAAAGGTAAACAAACAAATAGAACAAGTACACAGTGAGAATTGCTTTGCAATACATGCCCCCTACCGATCCCAATGAATATTCTTGTTGCAAGCACTCGGCAATTGTGAGCCATATACAGTAGGACAAATTGTTTTAGGTTTGCAAAGTTACATTTTAGGTATACTTTTGGGTATGCAATGAATATGTTAAAGGGTAAGGGGGGAAAGTCTAGAAAACGGACCCATGTATAATATGTGATATATTCCAAGTCTAAAATGGGTATATCTACGTGAAAAATTGGCGAAACACCCAAAACTCAAACTTGTTCTGTACCTTATCATAATAAAGCAATGTAGGGCCTACCAAGTTTTTGTTGAATATGTTAAAGGATATCTAGAAAAAGTGTGGAACACCAAAGGTGGGATGGACAGACAGACGGAGAGCAAACCTTTAATGAAACCAGTAGGGGACTAACAAGCGTATTATTACAAGGATTACAAAGAACTTTGACGCAGGAGGAAGCTATTGGGCCCACCAAATGCCTGCGCCATTATTACCAATTTGTGGGTGTTTGTCCGTGCTCTCGCCTATTAAATGCTGAGCGTCAACCAAGGAAGCAGCACGTCCCATTTTAAAGTCTTTGATATGACTCAGCCAGGGTTATAACCACCAACATCTCAGACTCAGAGCGAATGCTCTAATCATTACACTATGAGGCTGCTAATGATAAACAAATGTCATACACACAACGACCAGCTGTGGCTCATGAAGATATGAGGCTGGACATGCTTTTTTACCCCTCACAGAATCCCCCCACTCTAATCCCATTACAGTTCCTCAGTAATTTCCATACTCAGATTCAAGGTGAAGATACATAATTATGATTCTGGAGATGATTCTCTCCCCTCCCAGATTTCCCCCACTCTGATCCCATTACAGGTCCCCATTAATCCCTTATTCAGAAGGTGAAGAGAGCAAGGCCGTCGCCTTGGAGGAGATGTACTCCCAGGCAAAGCGCACGGATTCGCGAGTGTTCCCCCAGCAGATGACGAAGCGCAGGGTGTACTTGGACCGCAGCTCCGTCGGTGTGATGTGAATCTTCCCCTCTCTGTTCACTGCTTCTAGCAGGTGCCGATTGAGTTCATTGGATCCCTGTTTCCGGGACAGAAAGCGGGTAAATGTGGAGTAAGTGGTTGTACTTTGTGTTCCTTTCATTCGTCGTTTCAAATAATACCGAAGGATTTGACTGAGAAACGATTGCATCCAAATAGTTTGTGGAAATGAAACGAATTCTCTCAAAATGATCGAACCACAGATGCTTCATCAGCCTCAATATTCGTATTCAACATTGTACGAGGAAAAGAGGACTGAGGAGTAAGAATTAAAATTCCTGATGATGTTAAAATAGGTAGTCTAGGAAAAGGAAGAGCAGACATTACGTGAGGCACATAAATGGTTCAACATGTTCGTCCAGGAGAGGAGATATCTATTTATTACATATTCAAAATGGTAGCTTTCCTTTTAAATCCTGGGAAAATCAGAGCTACTCACAGTTGATAAGGCCTAGGTCCATAGCTCAATGGATTACTGGCTCTGTTATGGGTTTCTGCCCCAGAATCACAACTGTCTCTGCTGGACTCTGTGGAATCCAAATCTCTCAAAATGATTGGAATCTTACGTCATGAGGTTGAAGCACAACGTCTGTTGCTCCAATCTATTCTCCAACATTGTTGCCTCTGCTCTCTCAGTCGTCCAACCCACCACAGCAAATGCAGGATGCATGCGTTCTTTCAGTGAAACTCTCCTAGTTAAACCTCCAAAATCCAGGCTCATTGCATACCTCCACTCCTTTGTTCTTAGCTTCTTCCATCTATGGAACCATCTTCCAGAGGCTGTTCTGCCTTACTCTTCCTTCCAAGACTTCATCAAGCAGTGCACCACCATCTGTCTCAGTGGTTCCTCCCCTCATCCCTTTCCTGTTCGTTCATTCCGTTGATGTTTGTCCCACTGTGAGTTTTACTTTGCGCTTCCATAAGCCTCGCTCCTGTAAATAAATAAAAAATCCTTCCATTTGCTGCATAATTGCCCTTCTCTCACTCCCCAAACCTCCCTATACTTTCCTATTTCTCCCTTTTAAGTTTTCTTATTTAACCCCCAGCCACCAAGTGTATGTAATAAATGGATGGTCCCAAATCTGTAATTTCACTCCAAGCCCAACCAGCATTCTAGCCAAACACTTTATCTTTCCGATTGTGATTGGGTTCCAATAACTGACCTTAAGGGCGAAACAAACGAGTCCGAGTTTGACTTCATTGGTGACCTCAAACCTCTCATCCTTGCGCACAAACTCCTCAAACTCCCGTGCCATGGCAACGTCCTGCAGGAATGGGTTAGATACAAAATAATTATCATTACAGCAATGGTATTCCCACAATCTGTGCAATTTGAATTCTTGCTCAGTGGTTTTATTGTGATTGCTGAATACTTGATTTGATTAATGAATAATTTATAGTTGTACAGGAAGCATGTTTATGCTCTCATGGCATCCACAAACTATAGACCTACTCTTTTGTGGATTGCTTCGTTTCCATAATCCGTCTGACATCCAAGGCATGCAAATCATCTCCTCCTGACTCAGCTCAGCATTAATGATTTGTTTTTCTAAGTTTCGGTTCTGAATACACAAGAAAAGGCATGACATACCTTGTACTTGCTCGATGCACTATATTTTTGTGACATCTTATTACAATTCACCAAATGTCCGTCCATCTGTCTGTTCGAAGGTACCGTAAAAACTGCTAAACAGATCGAAACGCTATTTTGTGTGGGTAATCCTGGGATCTCCAGGAGTAAAATAGGCTATTTAGTTTTCCCAATTTCAGCTTTGGTCTCCAGTATTCTCAGGTTTGGACTCCCGCATAACATTCGCGTTCGCATAACGTTCATTGTTCTCATTGTGACGATGTTTTCCCGGGTGCCGCACAAACGGCTGCACCGATCGCTGCACAGCTGCACCGATTGAACTCGGTGACCTCGGACAAAGACCTTTTATAAGGACAAGGGTTGAATCCCTAATTGAGAGAATTCCATCCCCCTCGCTCCCCGCCATCACGGCCGTCTCTCCAACTTACAATCCCACGAGATATGCGGAAAGGACGACCCAAAACCAATATAAACATCATTAAACATCATTCGTATATAAACATCATTAAAAGTAAATAATGACCTCAGCCAAAGTTCAAATGACGTGAGTTTAATCTCTACACGAGAGAATTCCACAGAGCTATTTGGGCGGTGGATACGCTAACAGATCGCTGTCTCCATCGATCTTGCCAAGGCCATAACAGCTATCGGCTCAAAATCCTTTTAACTGTTGATTTGGTAGTTTTTACAATGAAGGAAACACATATCGGGAGTACATACGACATCGGGAGTATTAACTGCACGCGTCTTCAGTATCAAGCTTAAATCTGTCATGGCGGATCTGAAGAGCAAATGTTTGGAGAAGTGGTGGGCTACTTCGGCATAAAGGAGGATCAGAAACGTGGACTCCCACACTGCCACATCCTGCTGATACTTGCTCCCGCATGACGTTATTTTCCCGGGTGCCGCACAAACGGCTGCACCGATCGAGATTTAACGGATGTTTATATAAATCGTTTAAAAGAAAAAAAGCCTTCAATTTCTGATATTTGGCCTTTTCATTTGGGCCTCACAATTGCAAAAAAATGAATTTAAACGATTTCAGTAGAAGGCTGCAACATAACAAAATGTGAAAAAAGTGAAGGGGTCTGAATACTTTCTGATGGCACTGTATATGGCGAACTGTGGTGGTGTCTGTCTGTGCATTTGTCTGTGTCTCGCTTCCTGCGCTGTGTTAGAAAAGCTCAACATTCACTTTTAAAATGATGGGAGAACAGACATTAATAATGTTAATGCCAAATTTTATTTCGCAAGCAGGATATTTTGCCCTCTTTTTTTTTGACAAATTGAACCTCCGTTACCTGATGTAGCACCGACATTTCGCGGTTGGTGGTATAAGTAGATCAGGGACTCTGATCAGAGTGAAACCAAGAATGTAACACAATTAACCTTTTAAAAGTCCATGAAATAATTTAAAATAACAGTTTAACTTCAACTTTTGCCTTCACTGGGGACCGGGTACTTTTGCTTGCTTTTCCCGTCACTGGGGATGGGTGCTCCTGTTCTTATATTTAATTCACAACTGTCATTTTATAGAAAACGTCAATACAAGTTATTATATAAATAAAAGAATAAATAATTCAGAAATCAAACCTAAATTTCAGATAAAACATAGAGCTTCGAAAAAAAGAATTGTAAAAAAACTAGATGATTTCTTTTCTAAATATATAAATTAATGAATGTTTTCCTGTCTAGGAGACCAAGATTAAATTTTAACCATAAAAATTTACCAAATTCATTAAGATGTTTAATAGTTGTTTCAAGTGGATGTGGAAAAACTTGTTTGCTATTAAATATTCTCCTTACTCCTAACTTTTTAGATTATGAAAACATAATAATTTTTACAAAGTCACGTTTTCAACCCGAGAAACAACTACTATCACAAGGTTTTTAATACGGGCCTTCAAAAAGAATACATTATCGGTTTATTTAAACTTCAAACCAAATTAAATTATTATAACATTGAAGATATAATACAACTATTCTGCCATACTCAAAAAATATATAAATAACTCTGATCTTTCCGTATCTTGCGTTCTCTGTGATAATACAGATGATATACCTTCACGGCAAGATTTGAATAAATCAAAAAAGACGTTATTATATTTGATGATTGTGTAAATGAGAGAAACCAAACGGTTATGTATAGCTTCTACACCAGAGGGAGGCATTCTTCTTGTAATTGTATTTATCTTTTCAATCATACTTTCAATACCCTCATCGCTCGATAAGAAATAATGCTTATACTTTTATTTTATTCAAGCTGAATTCAACACATACAAATCATTTTTGGAGAGCCAATTGCTCACCATTGAGTAGTAAAAGAGATTTTAAGGAGTATATGAAACACACGACTGGAAAATATTAATATACTAGCAAAGGTACTCGTCAATGACGGGGGTTCACAGATGTCTCACCTGGAATGAGCAAATTGTTTTTAGTGTGTATTGGTAAAAATGGGAATTCAGTGTAAATATTCAGTGAGCATATGTCGCAATAGGTGTATCTGGCAACTACGACAACCTCGTTCCATTTCATCAGTGAAGATTTCCAATCCATGCTTGTATCTCCGAAGTACTGTTTCAGAGTAAGGGTGATATTATGAAAGCTCAGTTGGGAAATGGGTTTCGGCATGTGTTGAGCCTACTGCCTGACAGAAGATCACCAAAGTTCTTTCCATATAAACTGACCACCTCCAGGCACCTATCTCTCTCCACATTGTTTCTTCAGCTGTCGACCTTCCCCCTCTCCCTATATTACCCACAGCTTTGATTTCAGAAATTTCCCACAGCATTTCGTTTTGGTTTCCCATTCAATGATCCATAGATCAGTAGTTTCAGTTTCACTTTAACATATCACTTTTGACTTGTCATTGCAACTTGTGATGTGATGCGAATAGCACACCGAAAAGATTGTTCAAACCAATTTTTGGGGGAATTTTTTTTCGAATTCTCTAAGGGGTGTGGAAATGTAAATTAATTATTTGCATACTTAATTTGTGAACTGAGTGACTTTCTTGAGCCTCAACCGCTTGCTGCATCACTTGAGTTGTAATTGCTTGATTAAGCTTCATTAATATATGTACATTAACATAAATTGTTTCTTTATAAGGTCTACCAGTTATAAGTATTTTCTCTTTCGTAAACGGGAGCTGAGAGCAGGATCATAAATCGTTGCCTGTAGCTGCAGGGCAAGCTAGTGTGCAATCTCCATGGCAACGCCACACAAGTGCGCTTTCTTTTCCACTTTGCAATGATAAGGAACAAAACCAAAGAATAGTTTTTCTTCAATTAATGTTTATATAATCAATAAATATACTCTTTATATAACATCTATAATCATTATATTCTGCAAATAGTTATGTATTTAGACTCCACTATATAATACACGTTTGAGAAAAGTTACAAAGTTCGGAAAACTTCTAAACTTGTTATCAGGGAGGCTGTCAAGGTCAAACCAGGGCTGCATATCAATGCACACCTGCCGAGCGCTAACTATAAGTCTCAAAGCAGCTTTTGTCTTTGCAGAACCCTTTTCCTTTGATTTTATGTTCCTCTCATGTTTTAACTCACATAGTCAATATGATTTAATCTATATAACAAATCTCTTTACTTGTTAGTAATATGAATATATATATATATATATATATATATGTAGTTTTCAGCTTACATTACAAAGTGTTAACATCTGTAATTGATTAAAACACCCTTTATCCCTATAAAGGACAGATAGTTGCTTCGCAACTGGGGCTGGAGAAATACCTTTCTCTCGGGAAATAAATTACACACTCTCTTGTAAGGCTTACCAACTGTGGTTAATGTTCTATTGATTTGATACAACGTATGTGAATGTGCTGAGACAAGATGGTAAATGTATTAAGACACAACAAGATATAACTGCATCTCAAAAAGGTTGAAAAGTATTGAAAACTAACTTTCTGTGAACGACACTCCCCCTTGCTGACAGAGCAAATTAACGACCCAGGTGGAAATTGTCAGAGCCGAGTTGCTTTCTCTAAAGCCATATAATTTGTTTGTACTGAAGGAAAAAACATCATACCTATCTTGCACCAACATATAAATCAGACCCATTGACAGGGTTAGGGAGGAGAGATAACAATCCTGTCTGGCTTGCCTTACATGCAACGGTGTTGAAGAAATGACCTGCTTTACCGTGGACGGACTAAAAGGTGGTGCCAGAAACCACAAAATGCTTCTACCTTCACTTATAGTTTGCTAAACTTTCTGAACTTTGTTATCTTTCTTCCTCATCCACCGATCTTTGCCAATCCCCATTCCTTACTCCTCCCATCAGCCCCCAACCTCACTTCTTCCTTCCCAGTTGGTATAAAGAATCTGCCCTGGACCAGAGGATTTAGGATTTCACTTGAGGATTTTGCTGCAGGATTTTGATTTAGGTTTTGATTAGGATTTTGAATTGGGATTTTGCAGTGTGTTCTTCTTGAATTGGGATTTTGCTAAGTGAGTTTTTGTGTTTCTTTGACGTATATCTTCCTTGTAACCTAAGTGAGGTCCTCCATGGGAATTAAAAATCTGTCAATCATCTTCTGACAAGTTTGGACATTGAATTCTTGATTAGTCAATTATTTGAATTCTAAATTTCTACGACAGAGGTCTAAAGTGTTTTAAGGGTCATAAAGAGGTCTAAAGTGTTTAAAGAGTCTCGAGCTTTTAAAAGGGCCTAATTGGCTCTTAGGGGTGTAAAGGGTATAAAGGGGTCTGTAGGATGTGTAAAGGGTCTAAATGGGTGTAAATAGTCTAAAGGGGTGTCTAAGGGGTTTAAAGGGTCTGAAGGGTTTAAGTGGATCGAAGGGATGTAAATGCTCTAAGGGGTGTAAATTATCCAAATGGTGTAAAGGGTCTAAAGGGTCTAAGAGGTGTAAAGGGTCTAAAGGGTGTAAAGGAATGAAGCTGTGGTATAGAAATTACCTCGGGTTCGTGATTAAATTAACTCGAGTGTAACACAGCAATAACGGCCCAAATGACCTCATCATGACTGGTGAAACCCCAATTCAGGTACATCGTGGTTAAAAAAAACTCATCATAGAAAGTTTCGTTGTGATTAACCTTGGGAGCTCAAAGCAGTATGGTCACAAACAAACAGCAAAACAACTCACCTTATCATGAGGCTGTGGTGAATGTTGGAGGTTCACATGTTGGTATGTGGTGGTATGGAGTTGACAGCACGTGGTTTGCACGACACACATTGTATAAATGGATCTAACCTGGTTTCCTCCTCCACCAAAGTTGGATGGAGGTGATGTTTTTACCCCTGTCTGTTTGTTTGTTTGTGAACGAAATATCTCAAAAAGTTGTGGACGGATTCGGACGAAATTTGGCAGAGATGTAGCGTATGTCACAAGGACGAAATGATTTGAAATATATTTCGATTTTGGTGAAGATCTGAATATGGATTCGGATATGAAAATTGTTTATTTTTTTTTTAGGTGATTCTTCACCATTGGGAGATAGGGCCAAAAACGATACATAGCAGGATATCTCAAAACGTTATGGATGGATTTTGACGAAACTTGTTGGACAGGTTGTGTGTGTGACAAGGAAGAATCGATTCAATTTTGGTGAAGATCCGGATCCGGATCCAGCTAGTAGAATTTTTAAAGTGATTCTTCACCATTGAGTGATATGACCAACCAGGCGGAGGTATGCTCTCGACTGAGTGCCGTTATAGTTTATGATGGTACAGGTGCCAAGTGAGTGCATGAATTAAAAATGGGTGTTTGGGTGTGTTTAAACACCCCTTTTGAAAGTGATTAGCAGGGTGCTCATATCAAAAAAAAAGAAGCCTTACCCAAATGGTGGTCCACCATCTTGTTCAGCCCTCTCACATCGCTGGGTTATTAAGCCACCATTTTGTTTCGGCCTATTGAAATGTGCCTTGGCATATAATCAAAATCTGGATTCGGATTTGAGGATCGGATCCTGTAGACTAAATAAGTATCAAAATCTGGAGTGAAATTTGTAAAATTTAAGACATTAGCGATTCTTGTAACCAAGTATATTACTTTTACGCAGATTTCAGCAGGGCTGTCATTCCTCCTTCTCCACATTGCCAAAGCATTAAACTTTACTCTTTCTACTGCTCCATTGATTACATTGAGTGAAGAAAAGATTAAGGAATGTGCCAAAAAGTGTAACTTTATTGAGTAAAACGAAAATAATTAACTAACGGGATTTGAATGCAATGAAAATAATTAACCAGCAGGATTGACGTCAAGGCTTCCGCAATCACACCTGTGTACTCTGTGGGGAAATATCCAGAGTTAGAAAGGCAAAATAAATATAATTAAAGATCAAATTGAAAGAACATGGCCCTCCTCCCTCCTCCTGCTGTGGTCTATTTAATTTACTTCCTTCCTTTAAAAAGTAGAAAGTACACTGATTGATGAACAAAGTCCTGTTTCAAGGTTGGAATTTTATTGGAAACCATTTGGAATTTTAGGTGTCCTTTTGATGTACTTTATGTGTTTATACTTTACTGCAACGGAACTTTGAACAGGCCGCAGTGCCTCGGTCCACTCACAAGCGCTCATACGGGACATTGTGTGTGTGTGTGTGTGTGCACGCACGTGTGCGCACGGTCATTGAAATATAACATATCATTCTTTTTACTAAGCCCCCCCCCCCCCTGCTCCTCCCCTCATCTTTCTCTCTTTTTTGTTCTCCCATGCCCCTTCTCTCTCTCCCCAACCCCTCATTTTCTCTCCCTCACCCCGCTCTCTCTCTCTCCCCCACACCACTCTGGCTCTCCCCCACCTCTCTCTCTCTCTCTCTCTCTCTCTCTCTTTCCCCCACCACTCTCTCCCTCTCTCTTCCACATACCGCACTCTGTGTCTCCACCACTCACCCTCCTCCCTCCCCTCCCCCCACCCCTTTCTTTTCCCTACTCTTTTCCCCTCCCTTTTCTCCTCCTCACCTCCACGTTCCCTCCCCTACCCCCTCCGTTCTCTCCCCCTCTCTTCATTTTCACATCACGAAGTGGCTCTGCTGTACCCGGCAACGCAATGCCGGGTACCTTTGCTCGTATTAAATAAGATGAGAAGCACAATTCCAATTTCACGATGAGTAATTACATGGCTTAATTCCTATACCTACTACAACTTGACCCCACAAAATAATATGAAACATTATTATTGTCAATATAAACTTATAATACCCTATTTAATACCACAAAGGAAAACAATAAATTTAGTTATAATCCAGGTTCAAGTGGATACAAAACTTTAACAATCCCACCTGTAGCACATGTGAGATTTCCCAGATACAGTATATTCCAAAATTATTCTCCTCATGACAGAACAAGGTGATGAACCAAAAACATCATTATGGATTCTGCGATTCCGCGATGAAGCTAACTCCAAGGGCCTTTCACTCACTCACCGCAGGCAGGTTGGTGGTCTTTCCGTCTTCTACCGACTCCTCTCCGGCCTTGCCCCACAGCTCTCCCTGGGCTCTGTCCCCCAAATATTCCTACAGGTCGCACAAGATCTGCCTGCAACCCTCTTATGGTTAAACTGCCAAAATCAAGACTCTCTGCTCACCTCCACTCCTTCATTCCTCTTTTCTCCCGCCTCTGGAACAAACTTCCTCACTCTCTTCAATCCCACTCCTCCCTCCAGGTCTTTAAAGCAGCTGTTCACCACCATCTCTTATTTTCCCGCAATCCAAAAACTTGATCTTTTCTACCCCCGCTAATTTCACCGCAAATCCACTTTTTTGAAATACCAACTTCTTTCCTGGAAGTCCTTGGCGTCCTTGTGTTTTATACTTCTCCCACCCCCCCCCCCCCCTTTCCCACGCCTTCTCCCCCCAAGCCCTCTCCCTCCCACACATCTCCCGATGTCCCTGCTCTCAAATGTTGTGTTTGTGTGCTTCCCCTTCTCTCCCCATCTTGTCTACCGCTCCCTCTTTTTATATATTTTGTTTGTCTGTTTGATTTGTTTGTGTGATAAATGTTAGCTCTTTCACGAGCCTCGATTCTGCATACCAAAAAAATAATAATAATAATAATAATATATACTCCATAATAAATTATTAAGCATAAAAATAATTATAAAGTTGATTTCACAATTAATAATTCATTTCGAGAGTTATTGGGTTTCTCCTCAAAAAAAGTGAAACTAATGAGATGTTTTCCAGCGATGCTGTTATTCAAATATCTTTAGGTATAAATGCAGTATTAATTAATTCATTGACATTTGATTTATGGTGCTCATAATAATGGTATAAGAACAAATACAATATTTTCATTCAGCGCATAATCAACTATTATTGGGTTTTCAGGGTCAATATGGAACTTCCTGTGTCAGGAAAAACCATATAGGGTACAGAGTACATTTTAGAATTACTGACCAAGATAATCATATGATCTCCTTTAATGGAGAAATTATTTCTGTTAGAATTCACTTACGAGAATTTTTTTCCATAAATAAATACAACCAACAATGGTTATTGTAAGGAAGCCCGAGTTGAAAACATTGGAATTAAAAAAAGATTTTTTAAAGTCCAAAAGTTCAAAGCACTGGGTGTACCGAGCTATCGAATATTGTATGAAGAGGAAATTGCTGTACATGTACTCTACCGGTGTACTATGATCTCATTTCACTTCAAATTCAATGCACAATTACTCTGAATCATCACGTCTATGATTGGGGTGTTTGATAAAAATGATGGGATAACATGGGACTGGCATCTCCATAATTGCAGAAGTTGTGTACGATAGAATAACAAGTACAAAAAGTTTTAATTAAAACAAAAGCCGCGTCGATGTTACACAATGCCTAGATGCAGCTGTGCCTATAACGTCGATGTTATAGGCACAGGACATTCCTATTGATTCGATTACTTGATGTTATTTTTGTGCAAAGTGAAAATATATCTCGGCATTTTCCCGTCTGTTATTTCAGGCGGTGTATGACTGACCATGCCGCGATTTAAAATATATATATCTCGGAAATTTCCCGTGTGTGGCGACACGTGAACGAAGCTATGCTCCTCTCTCCACATTATTGTGACGACGTATAAATTAAATATTTCATCGTGACGATTGTCATCAAATGGACGAATTTTTAATATATCTCGGCATTTTCCCGTCTGTTATTTCGGGCGGTGTATGACTGACCATGCCGCGATTTAAACAAAATATATATATCTCGGCATTTTCCCGTCTCTTATTTCGGGCGGTGTATGACTGACCATGCCGCGATTTAAAAAAAAAAATCTCAATGGACTTGAAGTTACAGGCCTTTGAGAATTCATTTAGTTCTATAAAGGGCAACTTTCATCGGATTTTCTTCCCGTTTTTTTTCAACCGAGTCTAAAACTATGTTAGCGACTGTGAAAAATGAAATGATATATCGAATTTGATTTGAAATAAAACTGTGTGAGAGAGGAAGACACCACGGGCCTACAAAACAGGCCTCAAAGCTATGCGAGTTAATAAAATGGTGGATATCTGTTTATATGAAGGCTCTCCCAGAATGGGTGGAGCTATGGTTCCCAGAATGGGTGGAGCTTTGAGGTTTTGTCTTCTCTGCAAGAACAAGAAGAACAAGAAGAAGAAGAACAACAACAACAGCAGAGTGCACTCTCTGAGCAGCGTTTGCGACGCGGCTAAAAAAAATTCAGAGGCAAACTTTTTCAGGGTGCCGGTCATAACTCGTCTATTCTTCAAAAAAAGGCACCATGGGATCGTTAACATGCATCAGCTAATGCTAGCAGGCAGTGACCCAGCTTAACATCCATCAGAGGGACAGTGCACTTTGTGATGCATCACAATCCTTATGCGGCACGAATCTCAGAGCCTCCGTTAGGCGCCCGTGGAGCCCGCAGCTGCTGAGGGCCACCCGCAAATATGGGCCTCCCACATCAGCGCAAGCACCTTTCTTTGAAGTCGTTGTGCAACATGGACGTTTCCAATAACACTATCCTGCATGCCATCCGGCTCGCAATCGCTTCACTGATGGGTTTAATCAAAGACATCATGTTGCACTTCACAACCATGTAATGAAATAATGGTTGTGATCTGCTGCAGTTCCTCCCTGGCGGTTGAGATCTTTAATGATTTATGAGTGGTTAGGTATGCGTGCGAGGGACTGCCTGTATTCTGTGACGATCCGAGTTGGTAAGCATAATAATTCCGAGTTATTATGCACATCCGAGTTGGTAATTTGATCCGAGTTGGTATAATTGTCGCTCCTTTATACGGCTTGCTTTTTAAAGGGTTTTTATATGGCCGTTTGCTAAGAATTGCTTAATCTCTTTGTAGATGATGTGGAAGTTTTGATTTCAATAAAGCTCACTATTTGGAAGGAGTTTTGTGGATTCATATCACCACATTTTTTATTGAAATCAAACCCTTCGCTTGGAGTCAACATGGACAAGTTACTGCGACTCAAAATGTTCAATGGGGACCCTCAGGCGACAGATGCAGCGAGCCAATGGGAACATTGGCTTCGGGCTTTGACCAATTATACAGCCACGACGCCAGACATGACCAATGAACAAAAATGGTCTGTGCTCACCTGTCACGTGTCCAACACCGTTTTCGACTACGTTTCACATTGCGAAACTTATGCGACCGCTGTGGACGCGTTACGAGAAATCTACGTAAAACCTCGTAGTGCTCTGTACGTGAGACACATGCTCGCCACGCGGAGACAGGATCCATCGGAGCCTCTCAAACGTTATCTTCAGTAATTGACGAAACTTGGGAAGGACTGCATGACAGAAGCTCGAACGGCCGCTGAGACAGCAGATGATTTGATGCGAGACGGCTTCGTAACTGGCCTCTCATCCCCCACGATATGGCTAAGATTACTGTAGAAAACAGCTATGACGCTCCAAGATGCTTACGATCAAGCTCGCGTCTTGCAGCTCGCGCAAACTCGCTCTGAGGCATACGGACGGCCTTACATAACAGCAGGAGCTACCGCTGAAGCTTACATGGAGCTAGCCTCTAATGCCGAGCGACCACTTGTGGGCGCCGCGACAGCTCCGGGAGCTATCGATGCTTCGCCGGCACCCGAAGAAGAAGCCCAGGGTACAACCGCTGCGATTTCTCCTCCCGAGAATGCAAAGTGCTACTTTTGCGGAAACCGACGGCACGCCTGGGCTCTTTGTCCTGCCAAGGATGCGATGTGTCATACTTGCGGGAAGAAAGAACACTTTGCGAAGGTTTGTCACTCGATGAAGACGCGACGTACTACCCTCGCGGGAACTAACACTTTGCGGGAAGCCCACTCCGCGGAGCTGGCTCTGTCACGGAGCATTTCCAGCATGGCGCTACCTGTACTCATCGAGGGGAAAGCTGCCGATGCCCTGATCGACACGGGAAGCAGCGCAAGTTATGTCTGTCAAGTGCTGGTCAAACAGCAGGGGTGGACGGTCGGCCCAACTACGAAGCGAATCTACATGGCATCTTCAGGCCTGTGGCCACGCTTGAAGGGGATGTGCATTGTTAATCTGGTTGTCAACGATATTGTGTATCCTGATGCAAAACTCATGATAATGTCAAACTTATGCGCCGATGTGTTGCTGGGCCATGATTTTTGCATAGACATGGACGGTAGGAAATGCAGTTCGGAGCCGGGGAGAATACCCTTTCTGTTTGCGATCTTGCCTAGATGGCTATCGAGCCCCCCTGCTCTCTTTCCTAGCTTAACTGTCGATTGTAGACCCCATACCATAAAGTCTACACGGTATACTCGTGCCGACGCGCAGTTCATCGCTGATGAGACAAAACGATTGCTATGAGAGGGCATTATAGAGCCTAGTAGTTCTACGTGGAGGGCCCAGGTGCTCGTGGTGCATATGGCGGCTAATCATCAGAAGCGCATGGTCATGGATTATTTGCAGACTATTAATAGATTCACACAGCTTGACGCATATCCTTTACCCAAATTGGATGATATGGTACGTGACGTGGCTAAGTACCGTGTATTCAGTACCTTGGATCTAAGAAGTGCGTACCATAATATACCTACCTATACGTGAGTCTGACAGGCCCTATACTGGGTTCGAATCTGGCCAAAGGCAGATCTATCTGTAAATCTCAATGAGGATGAAAAATACAGTGAAACACGCAAAAACCGGACTTTTCGTGGCAGAGTTGTTGTTGTTTATGTGCTTCTTCCGTGTCCATCACACTTTATTCTTAAATGGTTCCTGCTGCCATACATTAAACATCCTCTTCATACAATTCAGAAAGATAGATGGACTTTTAAAATAGAACCCTGTATCTTTATGTTTAAACAGACATGATTTTTTTTTCTCGTATAATCAATCATTTCTTCTTGTTTCCATACCTTTTCCAGTAACATCCCTACTTCCTTTTTCATTTTTTAAAATGTTTTTATTACTTGTTAAATAGATTTTCAACGACCTCAAAGTAAATCGAAGGAAATTTACTATGAAGTATTTACTCGATTTTACGTCATTTCCTCCATCTTGCGGAAGTACCTTTAGGACGCGAGTAAGCGTCATCTTCTTTTTTAACATACTCGGAATTAGGCTCACATAAGCTATCCTGTCAATAATGAACAGTGATAGGCACAGAAACCGGGGTCCTAGGCATTACGAGTCTGGAGCCGCAAAAATAAAAAAGCAAGAGGCGTTGAAGGTTGAAGAAACAAAATTGAGAGGCTGTCTTGAGAAATTTCTAATGAAACCACCAAAAGCGCAGCACAGCACATTTGACTCAACATCACAGCTCCAGCGCCAGGAGCAAGATAGGAATTCCGGGGACATGGATGAAGACAACATTTTTAATGGAAGAACAGATGCCTGGACAGGCAGAGAAAGAATCAGTTGGAGGTGAGCTGTCTGTGGATTTTGTCAAATTTTGCTGACCCTTCAGAGTGGCCTCAAGCGCTTGACCAGGTGACCATTTCTGCCATTGTCAAGCTCGGGTCAAAGTATGTGAAAGTGCATGATTTTCCAAAGAAACGATGCGAATATGAGATTCTCAGCTGAAAATTATTATAGAAAGCTCAAAAATGGTGAATGAATCGAGCGCACATGGCTAATATATTCTATAGCGGCCGACGCTGAGCACCGCTTCTGTTGTAAGCTTTTTGGAAATGTCGCCATGCATCTCACCTGTCTGGTGGTCTCATCTCACCTGCCATCCAGCCTGGAAAGATTTGTCAAAAACATTGTCCCGACATGAAGCCTCACCAGACCACACAGCTTGCATGCAGAAGTGGAAGGAATTGGATGCAAGATTAAAAGCCGGAAAGACTCTCGATGATAAGCTTCAGAGTTTGATAGACCTGGAGAAAAAACATTGGAGAAACTTCCTTGAGCGTTTGATTGTGATTGTTCATTTTTTAGCTGAGAGAAATCTGGCATTGCTTGGGTCATCGAAAGGCCTCGACGAGCCTAACAATGGTAATTTTCTTGGGCAGTTGGAGTTGATCGCCCGATTTGACCCAGCCATGCAGGAGCATATTCGAAGATCATCAACCGGGGAAGTATGAGATAACTATCTGAGTGCCGATATTCAGAACTAGCTCCTTGGATTATTAACCAACAAAATCAGAAGTGAAATACTTGCACGTGTTTCAACTTACAAGTACTACCCGGTGTTGCTTGATTGCACCCCAGATATAGGCCACCAAGAGCAACTTTCCGTCAGCATCCGCTTCATTCGTGTGCAAGATGGAGAGGCTTCTGAAATATGCGAACATTTCTTCTCATTTTTTGTTGCGAAAGACACGATCGGAATGAAACTATTGGACAAGTTATTGGAAATATTGGATGGCTTTGGTCTACCTTTTTCTGACTGCAGAGACCAAGGATACGAGAACAGCAGCAACACGAAAGGGAAACGTTCTGGCGTTCAGGCTCGGATTCTGCAGATGAACCCTCAGGCATTTTAGGTGCCCTTCAGTGCTCATAGTCTGAACCTCGTGGTTTTAGATGCTGCTCAGTGCTCAGTATTATCAATATCATTTTTCTGCTTCATGCAACAGCTCTACATGCTTTTTGCAGTTTCAACACAAAGATGAGACATTCTAAGGGAACACACCTCCATTTCCGTGAAATCACTTTCTGAAACATGATGGGAATGTAAAACTGAGGCTATGAAGGTTGTGTGCTATCAGCTGCAGAATTTAAAGGCTGCTCTACAGAGTTTGGCTGACACTGCCAAAGGAAAGGATGCTAAATGTTACAGCGAGGCGATGGGCCTTGTGAAGGAAGTGGGGACTTTCAGATTTCTCATATGTCTGGTCATCTGGTACGATATACTTGTCCAGATCAACTAAGTCAGCAAGGTATTGCAGTCAAAGGACATGCAGTTGGATGTTGCATTAGACCTAATCCAGACCTGTCATGCTCACTTGGTGTGCTATCACGATTCTGGATTTGATCAGGCCATGGATACTGCCAAGTGTCTTGTGCTGTCAGAGGAGGCAGAAAGAACATTTTGTGACACTCGCAAGGTTAGCAATAAATGTTACTTTTCTTACGAGTCTGCAGATGATTAACTTCAGGGGCATGGCCTGCCGGCTCCGCTCTTTTGGAGGCGGGCTTCGGCCGATTGGTTATGTTCTTGGTTCTGTCGGCATGCAGTGGACGGTTATTGTTGTGTAATGGAGGCTTTGCATGGCTGAGTGTTCATTAAGGTGCGGCTTATTGCCGATCGGCAATGTCCGGGTACTGTCGGCGGTTGTGGTAGTTTAATGGAGGCTTTGCATGGCTGGCCTTGTGGTAGAGGTAAAACGTATGGAAAAGTCACAGAGGGAATATCATGTACTGTGGAAAACTAACTTTAATCCCTATCTAGTAAACACAACTTCACCCCTCGTGTGAAGACACATAAACAATCTTAAGCTCCAGTTTTCCTACTTAAATACATCGAGATGTCTCCTACACGTCCACGGTCGATGCTATAACTATACAATCCTATCTTTACTATGGGATTCCATCATACACCCCCAAAAACGTAACACAACTATCCTAACAAGTTTGGTTACAATCGGTACAGGCATAGCTGAGATATGACAATACATTACCCATGATGATGTGGAAAGGCAGAATCCTTTCCCTCGCGGTCCCTCTGTGCTGTCTTTCCCTCGCGGTCCCTCTGTGCTGTCTTTCCCTCGCGGTCCCTCTGTGCTGTCTTTCCCTCACGGTCCCCCTGTGCTGTCTTTCCCTCGCGGTCCGCCTGTGCTGTCTTTCCCTCGTGGTCCCACTGTACTGTCTTTCCCTCGCGGTCCCTCTGTGCTGTCTTTCCCTCGTGGTCCCTCTGTGCTGTCTTTCCCTCGCGGTCCCACTGTACTGTCTTTCCCTCGCGGTCCCTCTGTGCTGTCTTTCCCTCGTGGTCCCTCTGTGCTGTCTTTCCCTCGCGGTCCCTCTGTGCTGTCTTTCCCTCGTGGTCCCACTGTGCTGTCTTTCCCTCGTGGTCCCACTGTGCTGTCTTTCCGTCGCGGTCCCTCTGTGCTGTCTTTCCCTCGTGGTCCCTCTGTGCTGTCTTTCCCTCGTGGTCCTACTGTGCTGTCTTTCCCTCACGGTCCCTCTGTGCTGTCTTTCCCTCACGGTCCCTCTGTGCTGTCTTCCCCTCGTGGTCCCTCTGTGCTGTCTTTCCCTCGCGGTCCCTCTGTGCTGTCTTTCCCTCGCGGTCCCTCTGTGCTGTCTTTCCCTCGTGGTTCCCCTGTGCTGTCTTTCCCTCGCGGTCCCTCTGTGCTGTCTTTCCCTTGTGGTCCCCCTGTGCTGTCTTTCCCTCGAGGTCCCCCTGTGCTGTCTTTCCCTCGCGGTCCCACTGTGCTGTCTTTCCCTCGCGGTTGTCAGCTCTTTCACGAGCCTCGATTCAGTAAAAGAAAAAAAAAAGAAAAAAAAGACAGGTACATGCAGAGACAGAGAGAGCTGGTCATTCTAATACTTCGCTAACTCCCTCCAGAACCAAGGTATAAATGGATTCTTCGCCTGAAGATCTGTCACCATATTATTAGCCTTCCAATAGAAAGGGCCCCCATGTGAGATTTGCAGGGGCCACCCACTTAAAGTTTGCAGAGGGCCACCCACATACCCAGCAGAGGCTCTGTGCGCCACACGATGCATGATACTGGTGGGTAGGGAATCAAACCATGGCTAAATAGTGTTAAGGCAAGTATCCTCTCTCAGCACCATCCGATTCGACTCATTATCATTAAAGTTTTGTAAAATGTTTGCAATTCGATGCTGGGGATCACGGTTGTAACCCCGTTGAAGATCAAGATGCAATGATGTGGCAACCACTCCTGCAAACCTCTCACCACCTCGCAGTCGAGGCTGGGCCTCATGGATTAAAAGTCAAACTAGTCAATCTACTATATACAGTCAAACTTCATGGATTATAAGGCTACAAAACACGTTTTGTGTTTACAACCTGCGCACGTCTTGGTTTATGTTTACCTGATTTATGTTCAACCAAACAAAACACATTGCAGGTGTTATCAAGTTATATTCACAATTTCACCCCTCACTGACCGAGAGAATGAGTTCCTGCATCTTTTTGATTCCAAACAGACGGAAAACGAACCACAGCTTGAGTGAACTGAACTTCCGTCCAAGGGAAATCTGCCAGTGCTGGGTGGGGGAGACACATGATACAATTTACAATTGTCCCTACTCATATAATCTATACAATGGTTATTATAGAAAGGGTTTTCACACAACTGTAGTTGTTCAATTTTGAATGTTGGTTGAAAAGATAGTACGGTAGTTGTGTTTTGCAGTACTTTGGAAGTTCTAGGCCAAAGGATTGCTTTTGACTCTTTATCTGCTTGTTGTCATAACCGGAAACTCACCCGATAGTCTGTGATAATATCTGCAAAGAAACAACGGCTTTTAAAATCATGGAGGCAATTATAAAGTCATTGGCACACAGTTGTATAATGGAATCCATCATTACCCCAAGTGCATAGCGCAAAGCGGGGTTAAGCAAATGAATACCCGAGTGGAAGAAGTCACGAAATGACTCTATGTAAAATGAATACAGACCTGGATTTGTTACCATACTATAGATGAAGTTCCTGGTTCTAACTCACTTTGCCCAAAAAATGTTGACTTTGACTTAAGTGCATCTGTGGGAGTCTGTCCACCTTTATCAAAATATGAGAGACAATACTTGATAGATAAAGGATTATTTATTTCGTACGTACGGAGAGAAAAGTTTGTCCTCAGGCAAGCAAGTCTCTGAATTCCAAGTCACAACTGCATTCAATATATACTCAAGTTAATTTCAACAAAGGAAGGCAAAAGTGGAAACTGGAGCATGAGATCAGATCACAGGAATGCTAATATAAGGACCCTTGGCTTCACATTTTTGCACAGGGTCAAACTACAGATAAAACATGTTTTTGCCACCTCAGCACACAGAAGCAGTTCTGCCCTGCAACTGTGAAATGGCTCTCAGCCAACTCTATACAAACAAGCATATCTCCTTTGGCCTGGCTCACTATATCACATGATGCATTTACCCAACATGCCTTTGGCCATGGCTGTCTCTGATTGGTTCAGAGATGACAATTATTCATTTCTACCCCGACACTTCCACGCAGGTCTTCAATTGGCTCACTACTCTGTCTGTCTGACCAACATCAGTCGATGATTGAGGAAATACTTCAATTCAATTCAATTTTGTATGTTGAACACTGGAGAACACAAATGGGAACACAAATATGCAGTTTATCAGTACTTTCACTCTGAATTTGACAACATTGTACGGACTCTCGTCCCGAGCACGCATGTGTCATGTCATGTCATGTCCCTAGAGCAATTGCTTCAGTCTTTCTGGTTGTCTGGCAGTTAAACAAAATTGTACATCATTCCAAACAGGAAACTTGCTGTTTTTAGGGATGTCATGAAGGACACAAACAACTAATTTAACATGTTAAATAAGGTGATGTAAAAGACGCTGCAACAATGGTGATAAACCTTTGAAAAAAGTTTTTTCCTCCAAGTTATTTTATTTCAATTGAATTGTAGTACTTTATCACTAGAACATAAGTCGCCTTATTAGCACATTCAAAACCATCCCGTTTAGCAGTACTTGCACAAAAGATTACGGCATTTTACATCATCATGACCAATCAAATTTGCCGCCCACTGACCCCGCCCATGTGCTTGTTTCTCAAGATGGTGTGGGGTAAGGTGTTCGATGAACTCTCCAGTTATAAAGGTTTTTATTAACAAGTGAAATAAGGTGGTGTAAAAGAGGCTGTATCAGCGGCAGCAAACTTCCGATTCAACAGGTTTTTTTTGTTTACAGCTTTTAAACTTTTAATTTTATTTCAATTGAATTATAGATTTGAACATTGCAGAACACAAATCGCCTTGTTTGCACTTCCAATGTTTTACACCGACTTGACAAATTAAATAAGCCGCACACTCTGAGGTTGGAGTACCAGCGAGATTCAAACAAAAATGGTGGTGCCTCGCAATGTAATGCCAGAACTAACTTCGTCCAAAAGATCTGCATGTTTAAGTGCATCTTTTTTTCAAAGATCGTTCCAAAATCCATATACATATACATATATACGTATACTGTACATATAAATATATACATATAAATATATATACATATACAAATATATACATATACATATAAATATATACATATATATATACAGACTTGGCATTTAATATGGAATTTTTTTTTTGTGGGGGTGAACTTACTTTTCAAGTTGACTTAGAACCAAAAGTTCATTGGAATTATGTTGAAATTATTCTAGATTTTGTTAATGTGACCTTTAAAAGAAACAAAAACCACATTTGACATTTCGAAGCAAATAAATTGATCCTTGAAAGTGATGTAAACTGATATTGAACTCAATTCACAGACAGTACTGTGTTAAACTTCGGTACGTTTTCCAGAAGTATTTCTTTATTTTGCCCCTTTCGCCAAATTTTTTTCAACAAAAACAAAAGTTAAATTACAACTGGGATTACGGACAGTAAAATTACAGTTCAGTACGTCGTGTAACCCCCACGAGCATTCAGGAGAGCACGTACACGTTGAGGCATGCTGTTCACGAGATTTGCCAAGGTTTGGACAAGAATCGCTTGCCATGCAGTGACAATAGCCTGCTGCAATTCACGCACAGAGGTCGGCTGCTGGTCCAAGTTGTCGATTTGACGCGTTAATTCTGCCCACAAGTTCTCAATCGGATTCATATCCGGGGACATGGCAGGCCACTCCATATGCTCTACACCATGGTCAGCAAGAAAGTGTTGGATCATGCGAGCACGATGAGGCCATGCATTGTCATCTTGGAAGACAAAGTTTCCTCAAAAGCCTACACGAGCAAATGGAAGCAATGTTTCTTCCAGAATGGCCCTGTACTTGAACTGGTTCAGGTTTCCATTCAGAACAACCAGGTCAGTTTTGCCCCCTGCATGAAAAGCAGCCCAAACTGTCATCCCACCACCTCCACCTCGGACTCTTGGCACTATACAATCTTCGTTGTAGGCTTCATGCACTTGTCTGTGCACTCAGACATGGCCATCTTGACGATAGACCAGAAATCAAGACTCGTCACTGAAGATCACGTGATTCCAGTGTCCTGGCTGCCATTGACGGTGCTCTCTGGTCCACTGCAATCGGCGCTGGCGGTATTGTCTTGTCAGGTGTGGCTTTCTCAGGGGACGCCTGGCACAATAGCCTGCTTGAACCAGTCGTTGGTTGACTAGCCTTCTGGATACAGGCACATTTGTCAGTTGCTGCCACTCAGCCCTAAGCCGATTAGCTGACTTGGTACGGCCATTGCGGGCTAACCGGTGCAGCTGGCGATCATCCCCCTTTGTGGTTCTGCGGGGACGTCCTGGCCTCGATATTGGAGGAGGGACACCCCTCTGAGCATTTCGTTTCGGGATCTTTGACACCTGACCTTGAGTGATGCCATACTGCTGAGCAATAGCACGCTGTTTCATGCTGGAATTTCGTAAAGCCACCACTCCATGACAAACAGCATTGTCGAGTTGACGGACCATCTCCAGAGGAAGCGGCAATAACTTTTGTAGACATGCAGCAGTTGTTTTCCACTAATACAGAACGCAACAACCCTTATATACCCGATTGTGAAGCCAATCGTCAAATGTACCTGTCCGTACATTTTGTCACGCCACCTGTGATATAATCCTGTTATTGATTTCTTGCTGCGACAGACAATCAGTGACATGGTTCTTTTAACAAAGAAATCACCGAAGCGTAAAAGAAATTCACCAGATTGATATTCTGAGTTCAGAAAGGAAATCCAAGTCAAGAAAAAAAAAAAATTCCATATTAAATGCCAAGTCTGTATATATATATATATATATATATATATATATATATATATATATATATATATATATATATATATATATATATATATATATATATATATATATATGTATGTATATATATATATGTATGTATGTATATATATATATATATATATATATATATATATATATATATATATATATATATATATATATATATATATATATATATATATATATATATATACATACATATATATATATATATATATACACATATACATATAAATATATACATATATATATATATATATATATATACATATACATATAAATATATACATATATATATCTATACATATACATATAAATATATACATATATATATATATATATATATATATATATATATAAATATATACATATACATATAAATATATACATACATATAAATATATACATACATATACATATAAATATATACATACATATAAATATAAATATATACATACATATAAATATATACATACATATAAATATAAATATATACATACATATAAATATATACATACATATAAATATAAATATATACATACATATAAATATAAATATATACATACATATAAATATATACATACATATAAATATAAATATATACATACATATAAATATATACATACATATAAATATATACATACATATATATATATATATATTGCGGTTTTGAGTTTTGACCAGTCAGTATAATAAAGGTTAAAATTTCCCCCTCATAGTTAGTCACACAAGCAACATGTAGCCTCGCGATAGTGTAGTTATTTCTTCGTATTTGTGAGCTTAGTCCTTTTCCTATGTTAGTTCTGCGTTGAGTAGAGTCAGGAGAATAGGTCCTACTTCTACTGACTCTCCAGCCTCCCTAGCCTCATGCCCCTTTGCGCTGACTTTGGTTCATTTTGGGCGAATTAACACGAGGCAGGCCTAGGAGGGTCGGGGCGGAGCCGAAGGAGAGGCGGCAGAGGAGCTGACGGTAAGCACGAGCCGCCAATCAGGGCTCAGAGGTTGTGGCGGCAGCACTGCGTCACAGTGCTTGGTAAGAAGGTTAGAGAGGGTTCGAGAAGGTTCGGGGGCGTATCTATATAACCCATCGCGCAAAGCCCCCGAGAGGACTTGAGGACTTGAGGACCCGCTGATGAGAGAGAGGACTCGCAAGGACTCGAGAGGACTCACTGATGAGAAGCACTCGCGCGCACTGACCAACCAGGAGGAATCGTTGACGAGCAGGAGTTGAGAGCGTCAAATAACTTTGAGAGATACGCGGGTGAAGAAAGACGCGCATGAACCGGAATACGCGCTTTTATAAAGTGACGCTCGGTTGAGCTGGAGGCCGAGCCGCATACAGTGCATTAAGTCGTGCGACTGATAATGGCTGTGTAATCGCCAGCCGTGCTGAGAGATGCACACTTTCCGTTATACCTCATCGGCTGCCTTTGTTCGGGAGACGCGCTACAAGGTTCCTTCCACCACCTGCTGCCATCTTTGCGGGACGTGCTGGGACCGTGGAGAGCCGGACCGGGCCGTTCCTGGACGACCACATCGATGCGTTTGGCTGGAGCATCAACATCTGCAATTCCCTGTGTGAGCGTGACGGGCCCGAGTCCGGGAGATAAGATAAGACTGACTAAGTGCTGCTCTGTGTCTCTGCGTCCCGATCATTGTACATACGTGTGGGAATAATTAAACATGTGTTCTTCCTTTTTCCATTCGATCGTTCCTGTGATCTCCTCATTGAATAAGCGTGGTACGAATAGAACCGCTCGAATCGGGTTCCACTACCTAAACTGCACGGACCACGTGGTACTCAATCCGCTCGGCGTACCCAAACCACATGTGGCTCGTGCGAGGCTTGCTTCCTCGCTTCTGTGGCGGCGCAGGGATTTAGGTACGAGCGAGACTTGGTCCCGAAACCCTACTTTGCATTTGCCCAGAAGGGGCGTTTCAAGTCTCGGTTCCGCCAAGCCCAGAAAGAACAAGGGGATTAATCACCCCTTGGTAAGGGGGAAAAAAAGGCGGCGGAGAACTGTAACAATATATATATATATATATATATATATATTGTTACGGATCTCGGTTTCGGCACTCCCCTTACCGAGGGGGGTTTAATCCCCTCGTCTTTTAAGCTGGCCGTCCGAGTCCTGGAACTATCTCGCCACTTCCGATCAGCGCTGAATAGGGTAGTAGGCCAATTATTCCTATGACCTAAGTACCAGCGCCTTCCGGTAAGTGAAGAAATGAGCCCCGCCCGAGCCGCGACTGTAATGGACATGCCGAGCGAAGCGAGCCACGACTCAGGCCGTTAACAAGAGACTAAACCCGATTATAAAGCGTTGGCCGAATCGTGCCACAGGTACTCAATGGAAAGAAGGGACTAAAGCGATCGGACGAGAAAGAAGAAACCAAAGGTAAGAAATAACAGACATTTATTAATTATGTACAGAAAACCAAAGGAAGAGATACGAAAGTAATATACAGGATGAAGAAGAAGAAGATACACGGGGCAAGCCTTAAAACAGTCTTATATTAAACCCTAGACAACAAAAAGGACAGACAACAGACTTACACAACAAGGGAATAGCAGGCAGGAATCACTGGAGGAGGGAGAAGGGTCCGTGCAGGACAGCAGGGCTGGAAGGTTCGGCAGGGTACAGCAAGGAGGACCGCTCCAGCTCCACGCTGGCTCGGCTGGAACCGAGCAGCCGGCGGCAGGTACACGTATTCGTTTCACGCAGTAGGGCTGTTTGAAGCAGCTTGTCAGAGCTCCGCACAGCTTCGTCTCTCTCTCTGCCTTCTTTTTCCAACTCTCTGCCAACTCCACTCAACTCTCTCAACTTCTCGGTTATGCTGGATCACTCCTCTCCCTTAAGCAGTCCCCCGCGCCCGCCTTTATAGCTCGTGGCCGTATCAAGCCGCCAGCTCTGATGACCCGCCTACCGGTTGGCTCACCGCGGTGCTGGTTGGCCCATAAGGGCTTTCTGACTCCACCTCCGATGACGCGTTGACGTGCCACACCCGTGATCTGGCGGCTCCTCCCCCTTCTTCTCGGCCCGACCGCATGGCCAATGGCGGCTGGTGGGGAGTTAGCAAACCACTCGCACCGCTTTTGAAGGGAACAAAAGGGACCTATCTTATTTGATTAATGCAACGCAGATTCAACTACTGGGAACAGATCCTTAAATGAAACACATAATAATGAAATAACGACGAAGAGGGCCTATGGTTCGCTACGTGTTGTTCATGGACTAACTAGAGTGCGATTTTTAACCAGCCAATTGAGGGGGATATTTACAGGGGAAACATTTATAAGGGATACATTCACTAAAATTTACTAGTGAAGGTTCCAAAAACCGTAACAATATATATATATATACATATATATATATATATATATATATATAATTATATATATATATATATAATTATATATACAGTATATATATATAATTATATATATATATATATATATATATATATATATATATATATACATATATATATATATATATATATATATATATATATATATATATATATATGTATATATATATATATATATATACACAGTCACGTGAAAAAGTAAGTACACCCCATGTAAAGTTTTGACTTTTTCAACATATTTCAACATACAGCTATTTGATCTTCATTTCAACAATATTAGGAGATAAAGGTGATATAATATAACAAATATCATGAAACATTTACATTTTGTAGTCCATTGTATAATTTAAATAAACATAAATGCAAATTTCGCATGTGGAAAAAGTAAGTACACCACTGGCTCTAATAGGTGGTATTGCCCCCTTTGGCAGAAACAACCTCAAGTAGGCATTTCTTATAACTGTGTACCAGTCTCTGACATCGACTGGGAGAAATTTGCCAGAAAAAGCCTGGTGTTGGGCTAGCGGCTAGGGTGCCAGCTTAGGATCCTAGGATCTGGGTTCGAATCCCGGTCGATCGCTGAATTAACGCCAGGGGGGTTGACTCAGGCTGTCATCCTTCCGAGGTCGGCTAATTCAGTACCAGTTCACTGGTAATTCCCTGTTTGTCGTAAAAGGCAACAAAAAGGGTTGGCGGCAGGAAGGGCATCCGGCCATAAAACATTGCTTCAAAAAGGGGACCAACAAAAACAACAACAACCACAGTGCCCGAAAAAAGGCGAACCCCCGCTTTGCGGGGAAAAATGGCCTCTAAAGGTGTTTTTTTAAATTTTATTTTTTACATTTTGTAGTCCATTGTATAATTTAAATAAACATAAATGCCAATTTCGCATGTGGAAAAAGTAAGTACACCCCTGGCTCTAATAGGTGGTATTGCCCCCTTTGGCAGAAACAACCTCAAGTAGGCGCTTCTTATAACTGTGTACCTGTCTCTGACATCGACTGGGAGAAATTTTTGCCCACTCCTCCATGCAGAATTCTTTCAGCTGTGCGATGTTCAGGGGTTTCTTGCATGCACAGCTCGTTTCAAGTCCCCCACAACATTTCGATGGGATTTAGATCCGGGCTTTGACATGGCCATTCCAGAACCCTCCATTTCTTTCTTTTCAGCCATTCCTTGGTGGATTTACTGGTATGTTTAGGGTCATTGGCATGTTGCAAGGTCCACCTTCGGTTGAGCTTCAACTTTCGGACAGATGGCCTCACATTATCCTCAAGCACCCTCTGGTACAATGAAGAATTCATAGTGGATTCTATGATGGTGAGCTGCCCAGGCCCTGATGCAGAAAAGCTGCCCCAAACCATAATATTTCCACCACCATGCTTTACAGTTGGTATCAGGTTATTGTGGTCAAATGCTGTCTTTGGTTTTCGCCAAACATGTCTTCTGGTACTGTGGCCAAATAGCTCTACCTTTGACTCATCTGTCCAGAGCACATTGTTCCAGAAGTGCTTGTCTTTGCCTCGGTGTTCATTGGCAAACTTTAGTCTTGCCCTGATGTTCTTTCTGGACAGCAAAGGTTTCCTCCTAGCACACCTCCCATGTAGATCAAATTTGTGCAGCCTCTTTCTAATGGTAGACTCATGCACTTTGACATCAACAGTAGCAAGAGCTACCTGCAGGTCCCTTGAAGACATTCTGGGGTTCTTAGAGACTTCTTTCAGCATCTTGCGGTCTGCTCTCGGGCTGAACTTGCTGGGGCGGCCTGGCCTGAACAAGTTGGCAGTTGTTTGAAATCTTCTCCACTTGTAGATGATCTTCCGGACAGTCGAATGATTGATTTCAAATTGTTTGGAGATCTTTTTAAATCCCTCCCAGACTCGTAGGCATCTATAACCTTCTTTCTGAAGGCCTCAGAGAGCTCTTTTGATCTAGGCATGGTGAAGCCGCACAGTTCAACAACAAAGAGCAAACCAAATTAAATGTCTGAGGTTTAAATAAGACAGGTTCCTCCAAGATCCTCTCTAACGATGTTCTAATCATTTGCACCTGAGCTGGTGCCCCTGATTCTAATTTTAGGTATTTGAAGTAGTGATAAATGTAGGGGTCTACTTACTTTTCCACATGCGAAATTTGCATTTATGTTTATTTAAATTATACAATGGACTACAAAATGTAAATGTTTCATGATATTTGTTATATTATATCACCTTTATCTATCAATATTGTTGAAATGAAGATCAAATAGCTGTATGTTGAAATATGTTGAAAAAGTCAAAACTTTACATGGGGTGTACTTACTTTTTCACGTGACTGTATGTATATATATATATATATATATATATATATATATATATATATATATATATATATATATATATATATATATATATATATATCTATATATATATATCTATATATATATATATATATATATATATATATATATTGTAACGGATTTGAGAAGTGTAACGGATTTGAGAAGTGTAACAATTTTGAGAAAGTGTAACGAATGTGAAAAGTATGGTTTTGTTGTGTGTAACTGACCCTCGTAATGTAAAGAATGGTCGCAGCTCGTCCTCTTAGTTAATTCCATAAACCTACACACAGGACACGATATATTCTTTTAAATAGTTAGTCCCTTATTCTCTGTGTAGGCTAAGGATGTGTTTCCCACTAGTTTGACTCTTCATTGCAGCGAATTAAATAAGAGTAGGCCCTTCGACGCCCCATGGCAGCTTCCAAGTGCCAGGTTTGCACTTTGCTGCAATTGCCTCTTTTGGCACTTTGCTGCATTTCCATCTGCCGTCCACTGTGCTGCATTTGACTCCATTACGCACGAGGTAACGCCGAAGAAGAAAGGCGGGTCTCCACCTCGTCATAGAGGGGAGGAGTAAGTCTCCTCCCAGTAAGCTCATCCAACCCAGAACGAGGGGTTTGGCTTGAGAGGGCGGAGAGAGAACGTTTGGGGAAGGTTCGAAAAGGGTGAAGGGCGGGGCCTATATAACCCGCCGCGGGACGCTCCCCAGAGAGATACGAGATGAGCTTTTACGGAGATGGGTCCAGGAGATGTGCTGGAGACGAGCAGGTGTGACTGAGCCGCCGTGAAACGTGCCGCGCTGCAGGAAAAGCGGACCGGTGCAACGCAAGGAGCGCACGAGGCAGCAGTACAGAGAAAGGAACTTCGCCGCGCAGTTTGGGACCAAAGCTTGGCTTCTTGACGGCGGTGCCTTCTGGCCCGACCGTGCCCAGTACCCGCTGAACCTTCCTTGCCTCTAAAAGCCACCCATCTCCAAGCCATTCATTCCTGCCTGCCTGCATTTCCCCGTGTAAGTGTGATCGTCCGTCTGTCTTCAACGTTGTCCTGGGGTTTATTAATTAAGCTTGTATAGGTAAGCTAAAGATTTCACTGTGTGCCTGCGCCTTCCATTTTCTGTATATAACCAACTGCTCTCTTTGCTTTGGCTTGTGAAAATAATTAATAAAACCTGTTATTCCTCCGTACGTCTTCTTCTTCTTCCTCTTTGCATTCGGTCGCTTTAGAGTTTTCCACATTGAATAGCTGTGGCGCGATCAGGCCAACATTTGGGTGAATCGGGGTAACTGTTAGGTCGCGGGGCCTCTGCTCGGCAAACAACATCTTATCCGCGGGCCTTAACAATATATATATATATATAATGTTACGGTTGAACAATAAAAGAAACCCCCTCCAGTTAATTACATGACAACATGTAGCCTGCATTATTCAGTTATTTCTTATTAAATGTAAAGATTAGCTCCCTTTCCATTGTGTAGTCATTAAAGCATATATGCGTTGAGTTAGGCAGGATTCCAACCCCTTGTGTTTTTGAAAGAAGACGTTGGTTCGTGGGTGGGCGAGAACGGTCCACATGGAACTTTCCAGAGGGAGGCGGGGCTGAATGAACTACCGCACGTGACCAACAGCGACCAATGGTAGGCCGTGGAACCTTCCAGAAGGAGGCGGGGCTGAATGACTGCATGTGACTGTACAAAAAAAAAAAAAAAAAATTGTCGCGCGATTTCCCCTCTATTAAGACTGGGGAAATTGCGGATGGCCAAGATGAGTTTTAGCTCCGAGGCGACGTTCAATGGCGGATTTCGCTATACATACGCGTGGGGGGAGGAAATAAGGAGGAAGAAGAAGCGGCGAGATTTACCTCACGGTCGCCAGCGTCTTCAACCTGCAAAGTGATTAAACGCACACGAACACAGGATTTTGAATAGAAAATAAAATAATAAAAGGGTTTATTTAAAATAACTATCGGGACAGGGAAACACGATGATAAAAACTAGAGCCTAGGTTGGGACTTCCCCACTCACAGACTTCACATATAGCATAGAGGAATTAATAATAAAATAACCATTTCGTTGTGTTTGTGAGTGTGAGCTTATCTGAATCCGTAGTCTGCAGTTATCAAGGATGGTCCAGCTCCGAGCGCAGTTGTCCGACCGCGGCTCCGGTCAGCGAGAAGTAGGCCTCGTTCCGCCCCCATTCGCGCTCCACCAGGCCCACGGACGCCGCTGCACACCAAGCCTCGTGTCCCCGCGCGATCCTTCGCGAGGTCTGTGCATGAATGCCGGGTAAGAGAATCGTCGGCGCGCCAACGTCCTTCCAACATCCAACGAGTGAGGGTCCAAACGGGACGAGGTCCAACACAAGAGAAGGTCCAGCGCAAAGGGACAGTCCAGGGCAAGAGGGCAAAGGGAAGAGATCCAACTCCCAACGCAAGAGGGCAAAGGGAAGAGAAAAGCGGAGGCGAAGACAGGCAGAGGCGAAGAGAGAAAAATGTAAGTCAGCCAGTCGTTTTACTGATCGTCTTCTGACGTTGGCTCTCTTCTCGAATCTTCCGATCGCGTTGGTCGCCTCTCATTGGCCGAGCGCTTGGCGCCCTGCTCCCATGCCATTGGTCGGTGGCCAATCACAAGTTCTTCTTTACTCTTCAATCGGTGCTCTTGGTGTTGCTCACCCCTCCCCCTCCTGTCAATCACGAGTTCTCCTGGGCGTGGCTCTCAGCCTGCCTGGTCAATGTTTGATCGCCATGGTGTACCACTGCGTGGCTGCTTGCTGGCTGTCTTTTCGGTCAGTCATAGTGGCGGCAGGGGAATTAATTAATGTGGTGCACTAATGGGTCTAGCTAATGCATGTGATGTGTTGCCATAAGGGACAAATGGAATGATAACCAGGTCTGACATACGGGGGAAATAGCATAATCCCTACAACTATTTAACATGCCCCATTCCTCATAATGGGGACGAAGATACACCTTAATCCGGACAAACGGGCTAGACGGGTCCGCTACTTATTTACATCGAGATGGTTCTTGCTGCCCTTGACAACCGGAGCAACTACCTATGCAGATCTACCTAAATCTATATCTGCCCCACCCCAAAATTCATAATACAGCCCCCCCCCTCCCCCCCGGAACCGTAGCACCTGCTAGGGTCACTGCAGGGTGGTGCTACCATTCAAGTCTTATCACTTACTGTCTCACACTTAATTAGCCTATGAAATAAATCAGAAGGGCTGTGGGAAGTGAGCCGAGCTGAAGCTACCTGCCTATTCTCCTTAACCTGCTAACCCCTTAACCAACCATGCATTTCAAATATTTACAATCATTAGGATTCGTCGTTCCTGCGGAGGAAGGGAAATAAACAACATGCAAAACCCTAAATTCACCACAAACTTAACCTTAACCAAAACTTGCAAAAATTTGTAAGCTCTATAAAAATTTGTACAACCCCTTCCTACAGACCGCGTCTCCCGGTGGATGCCACAAGACTCAACATTACCTGCGAGGCCATCCCAATGCACCCCAAATTTCCACGGGCCCTGTCCTGGTGCTACAGGTGAGTGACATGGCTCAGTGGATTTCGCCAACATTCACTCGACACAAAACCCATAACCATTCATTCTCATTTCAAAAATCATCACAACACTAAATCATTACCAAGCAAGTACTTCACCCCCCCCCTCCCCCCCTGCAGGACCATGGCATTGATGTCATATTCATGTGTGCGTTTCTCTCAACTTCTCAACTCGGCAGCGGGGAGGTACTGCACAATCAAAATGGTGGGGGCGCTTCAGGCTGTGGTGCCCGCAGTCCCAAAAACAAGTCACTTGACTTACACAAATTCATTGGCCACCCCCCCCCCCCACCCCCTTTTACCTCTTGGCCCGTGACAGTCAAACAGCCCCTTTCCGCCGTTACCCCGCCGGTGGGGGTCTCCACACTCCAGGCTCTGTTGCCTCCTGCTTCCGCGCAGCTGCATGGGTCGCCGGGAGTCTTCCACCCCAAGGTGCCCAAACAGACCCTCCACCGACGGGCTCCAATTTCCAGTCAACACTGGCTGTCCGGGGTAATTGCCGCAGAGGGGGGTCGCAGTCATCGCTCCTCCTAGAGCTTGATCTGTACCTGCGGACATGCACACCTTCCCCACCCACAAAATCCCCAAAACACATTTCCTCCCCCGCTGCCATTCAATTCTCAACACATTTCAAGAGCAGATGTTTCAAAAGAGTTGTTTCCAAGTGTTGCTGCCATGGCCTGCCATTATGTGAAATCCCCGTTCACATTTCAAATCATTTTCAAAATAATTACTTAATCACAATAATCACCACTCATAACTCGTACTTCAATTTCCATCCGCTCGACCACACAAAAACACATCACCTCTACACAAAAAACAAACGCCACCCACAAGACACTGTGGCACACATTCCACCCCCCACACCGGCCATGTCATCACTCTAGCCCGGCCCCAACTCCAAATTACATGTCCCCAATTTTACAAGGAAGTCCTGAAGCCTGGGACAGTACACATCCAAACACTTACCTCAAGTGCAGGTATTTACCAGTTGGTCAGGTCCAAAGTGCCATCCACCCGAGAAAATCCCCAAATTTATCATTGGACCATTCAAATTCTTCCAAATTGCACTTTTCTCCCTACTGTACTGGCAGGTATGTGGATCCGCCTCCAACGGTGAACTGTTCTAAACAACTACATTTGGCCACGACAGCTCCGCACCTCTACCGTGCAAGGGTCATTGGGACAAGCTGAGCAGTCGAAGCGCCAACATGGCCCATGAGTGTCCATAAGGGTGTGACCCACCATCCATCCTTCACCCCCCCCCCCCCCACCCTGCGAGAAACACAGCTGCTCTAGCCTCAGCTGACCAATGTGGTGAGCACCTGCTGCCAACAACACTACCACACTCACAACCTTGGCCCTGGGGGAGACGGTCGCAGTGCGTGGCAACCACATCACGTCACCTGCGCCGCCGTCATCCCCCAATCCACACAACTGCAGCCCCCAGTGCCCACCCACACTTGACCACGCCAAGGTCCAGCGGACAGCCATGCTCCACCAGGAAACTCCTCCAGAAGACATGGTCCACACACCTCGGACACCCACAGCACCACGTTGACCCCGACTACCCAACCACATTTCCACAACCCCGCATCCCAAATATTGGCACAGTCGCCCCGTAACCAGTTGAAGGCTGTGTCCTGCTAACCTATCAATTTTATCCCAGCCTCCAACACTTTGGTCTAACACACCGGGATCAATAATGGTGCCACTGCTGTCAGTGACCACCATAGCATCGCAAAATTTACCCTTAAATTTACATCTAACCCTCAGATTACCCGTGCCAAATATTTTTCACATTTTACGAATCTCACCAAAGAAGGATGCTTTACCATATACATGCCAGCCGAGCATGGCCCATCTGCTCGGCATGTTACACATTCCCGATTCAACAATCCCATGGCTCTCTTCCCAAGCCGAGAGTCCACAAATCACAACAGGGCATCAGTGGGAGGTCACTGTCACACCATCACGTTCCACAGATGCTCTAATGGTTGTCCGGCAGGCTATGTCCATCCCTGTCCATGCGGTTCGACCTGCGTCCATAGACCAGCACAGCATGGCATGTCATCACATGCTGGCTGTCCCAGAGTCTCAGGGAGAGGGTGTCAGGCCACATGCCCGGGCGGTCACCACATCAGGCCCTTGATGGCCACCATTGGTTGGTGGCCAATCACAAGTCCTTCTTTACTCTTCAATCGGTACTCTTGGTGTTGCTCGCCCCTCCCCCTCCTGTCAATCACGAGTTCTCCTGGCGTGGCTCTCAGCCTGCCTGGTCAATGTTTGATCGCCATGCTGTACCACTGCACAGCCGCTTGCTGTCTGTCTTTTCGGGCAGTCATTGTGGCGGCGGGGGAATTCATTAATGTTGCGCAGTAATGGGTCTAGCTAATGTATGTAATGTTGTGCACTAATGGGTCTAGCTAATGTATGTGATGTGTTGCCATAAGGGACAAATGGAATGATAACCAGGTCTGACATACGGGGGAAATAGCATAATCCCTACAACTATTTAACATGCCCCATTCCTCGTAATGGGGACGAAGATCCACCTTAATCCGAACAAACGGGCTAGACGGGTCCTCTACTTACTTACATCGAGATGGTTCTTAATACCCACGACAATCGGAGCATATACCTATGCAGATCTACCTAAATCTATATATGCCCCTACCCCAAAATTCATAACAATATATATATATATATATATATATATATATATATATATATATATATATATATATATATATATATATATATATATATATACGTATATACATATATATATATATATATATATATATATATACATATATATATATATATATACATATATATATATATATATATATACATATATATATATATATACATATATATATATATATATATACATATATATATATATATATATTTATATATATATATATATATATATATATATATATATATATATATATATATATATATATATATATATATATATATATATACATATATATATATATACATATATATATATATATATATATATATATATATATATATATATATATATATATACATATATATATATATATATATATATATATATATATATATATATATATGTATATATATATATATATGTATATATATATATATATATATATATATATATATATATATATATATATATATATGCAGTGCCTATAGAAAGTCTACATCCCCTTTCAAAATTTCACCATTGTTGCATTATAACCTGGAATTAAATTGCATTAAATCAGACTTTTTCTACCTTTATTTACACATTGTAACCCACAACTTCCAAGTGAGAAACAAATTCTACAAATTTCAGAAAATTAATTAAATATAGAAAACTAGAATATCTTGGTTGGAGAAGTGTCCAGCCACCTTATAATGGCAATTGTAAATTAGGGGGGATACGACTCACAATTTTCACCTGTACACTTGCCACAGTGCATTTGGTTTACTGACCCCTGCAGCTGTAGATAGCAGGGATGATTAGCCATGCCACAAAAATATTTGCCCCACCTCACTCTCTATTCACCTCACAATTCCCCCTATTCCCCCTCCAGCTACTCGCTAAGGGAGCGGGTTTTTCTAGCACATATAATTTCACCCTTCCTCCTTCCCTCAATCTCTTATATCTCCCCGACCACCATCACTTTGCCTCTCTCTCCTATGAGCACGGGTGTATTTACATTTTTCATATTCTTGAAGTACTTCTTGTATTCTTGCCAGGAAGCACTTGCAAGCAGCACAATGACCTAATGGTGACACTACAAGAACTTTGCTGCAAAGAAGGTGGATCAGGCTCAGGTGAACTTAGATGAGAACTCATTGGGTGATACTTCAAGTTGGCACCTTGGCAACCTGCTGCTTGCCAAAAGTCTCCGCATACCTTCTCCTATCAGTGTGCCAACAATTTCTGAAGGCATTGGTGAACAAATATCTCATGTAACCAACCACAAATTATCTTCGACATCAAAAAGTCAACCACCCCTACTTGTTCACAGACATCCGTCATATCTACCTGCTGAAGAACCACCTCAAGTTGAAGTGTGGGAGATGTACCGTGAATTGGTTAAAATGCTGCTTGAATTATATAAGAGCTCTGACAAAAGTGACACCATTGGGAATCTTGTTGTTACAGGATTCTCCAAAGCTTTACCCTCCATAGATCCCACAATTGTCATCACAAAACTCATTAAGTTAGGAGTCAGAAGACAAATTATCCCATGGATAGCGGATTTTCTAACAACCAGATGACAGAGGGTGAAATTCCAAGGTGCGCTATCTAACTAGAAATCACTGAGCTGTGGAGTACCACAGAGCCCAAAGATTGGTCCTCTGGCATTCCTTGCCATGATCAATGATGCAATGGATTAATCAGAGGTGCAGCAATGGAAGTAAGTCGACGATCCGAGTATTGAAGAGGTGAGGTCATCGGGAGCCCCTCTACAATGCAAAACGCCGTTACCAAACTCAGTGAATGGGTTGATGGAGAACCATCTTCACCTCAACACAACTAAATGCAAACAGCTGCAAATTTGCTTCACATGTACACCGCCGAGAACCACCTGTCCTCAACCTTGGAACTAATAGCCTCGATCTTGTAGAGGAAATTAAAAATCTGGGAGTACTGATCCAAGATGACATAAATGGAACAAGCAAGTAAAGGAAATGATGTCCAAGAACAAGATGAGAATGCATTTGCTGAGTCAACTAAAAAGGTCTTGATCCCACAATACGATCTTGTCAACATCTACAAGTCATACGTCCGGCCAGCGCGCGAATATGCTGCACTGGTGGTATGGCATCCTGGACTAACAAAAGGGCAAACAAAAAGGCCGAGAAAAAATCCAGAAAAGAGCAACGAAGATCGTTCTCAGTAACCAGTACTATACAACTCCTATTCGGATGCCTTCATAGTGACTCTTGAAGCTGAGTAGATCGTAGGATAATGGGAAGGACTTAACAGGTAGTGATGGGAAGCACTTCGTTCTGCACTTTGGATCAGCTATAGTGCATGGGGGTGCAGAGATGGCAAACCAATCATCTTGTGCCCAAACACTCGTACAGGAGGAACAAAGTTAGAAAGCCCAACAGACCATTTGCCATGAAAATATCTGTAGAACAAACCAAGAGTGGCAAATAAGAGAGGGGTTGAAGAGTTGAACCCATCTCCGCACCAACCAGGTTGACAATGCGTTTCTGGAGCCTATCAAGTAAAGATAAGTGGCAAGCTGGTGCTCCAGCCCAAATGTGACAACAATACTCCATGAGGGGACGTATATACTGTAGTTAGTCGTCTTATACAGGTACAAAAGAGCCTCAGGAGGTAAATATCTCTGTGCTCGATAAAGACAGCCAACTCGTTTGGAAGCACTCTTAGCAATACCAGAAATGTAATTATCTCAACGGAGGTTAGAGGAGATGTCCAGACAAAGAAGCTGAAGCTCAGATAATTTTGTTAAGGTTGACGACCCCACGTGCACAGAAGGGAAAAACCTGTTTCTAGAACAAGACACGGACACCAATTTAGTTTATTTTGCATTGAAGGTTACCAGCTAGTCGTGCCACCATTTCAACAGATTCTCTAAATCATTGTCAAGTGAAACTCCAACCTCATTACGAGTGGCATTGAGTGAACCAGTAGATGTACAGTAAAGTGAGGAGATTAGCATACATGGCTAGCTGAGACAGAACATTATCAGGAAGACTTAATTTCCCATTTGAGTTTTGTCATTAAATTTTCAACAAAGCTTTATTATGACATTTATGACAACTAGCGTGACGGCGCGCACCGCGCACCTCACCACATGTCGTTTCAGAGGGATAGGCATCTTTGACCATTTTGGTGTCTTTTGTGTCTTCATTGTGTTTTGGGTCTTCAGGGCCATTTGGGTATTCAGGGTCTTTTGGATCCTCTGGGCCTTTAAGGGTATTTTGGGTCTTTGGGGGGTGTTTTGGGTCTTTGGCATCTTTTGGGTCTTTGGTGTCTTCAGGGGCTTTTGTGTCTTCAGGGTCTTTTGTTTCCACTGGGTCTTTAAGAGTCTTTGGGGGTATTTTGGTTCTTTGGGATATTTAAGGGTATTTTGGGTCTAAATGGTCTTTAAGGGTCTTTTGGGGTCTTCAGGGTGTTTTGGGTCTTTAGGGTCTTGTGGTTCTATGGGGTATTTTAGGGCTTTTGGGTATTCGTGGCCTTTTTGGGTCTTCGGGGTCTTTTTGGGTATTCGGGGTGTTTTGGGTCTTCGGAGTGTTTTGGGTCTTTGGGGTGTTTTGGGTGTTGGGGTATTTTGGGTCTTCGGGGTATTTGGGTCTTTTGGTATTCGGTATCTTCAGGGGATTTGGGGTCTTAAGGGTATTTTGGTTCCTCTGGGTCTTTAAGGGTCTTTGGGGTATTTTGGGTCTTCTAAGTCTTCGGCACTATTTGGGTCTTCAGGGTCATTTGGGTCCTCTGGGCCTTTAAGGGTATTTTGGGTCTTTGGGGTCCTCGGGGTCTTTTGGGTCTTCGGGGTGTTTTGGGTCTTCGGGGTGTTTTGGGTCTTCGGGGTGTTTTGGGTCTTCGGGGTCTTCAGCGCCATTTGGGCCTTCAGGGTCTTTTGGATCCTCTGGGCCTTTAAGGGTATTTTGGGTCTTCAGGGTCTGTTGGGTCTTCAGGGTGTTTTGGGTCTTTGGGGTGTTTTGGGTCTTCGGTGTGTTTCGGGTCTTTGGGGTGTTTTGGGTCTTTGGGGTGTTTTGGGTCTTCGGGGTGTTTAGGGTCTTAGGGGTGTTTCGGGTCTTCGGGGCGTTTTTGGTCTTCGGGGCGTTTTGGGTCTTCGGGGCGTTTTGGGTCTTCGGTGTGTTTTTTCATAGCGTCATAGCGTCATAGCGTTCATAGCGTCATAGCGATTTTTTTTTTCATAGCGTCATAGCGTCATAGCGTTTCATAGCGTCATAGCGATTTTTGTTTTCATAGCGTCATCGCGTTCATATCGTTCATAGCGTCATATCGTCATATCGTTCATAGCGTCATAGCGTTTCATAGCGTCATAGCGATTTTTTTTTTCATAGCGTCATAGCGTCATAGCGGTCATAGCGTTCATAGCGTCATAGCGTTTCATAGCGTCATAGCGATTTTTTTTTTCATAGCGTCATAGCGTCATATCGTTCATAGCGTCATAGCGTCATAGCGTTCATAGCGTCATAGCGTCATCACGTGATCGCTCTGAGCGAATCAGCGCCCACCTGCTCTGATTCCGTTGATTCCGTGCGCTGAAATGCGCTGAGGTAAATATGAATACAAAATATGGATCGTCAAATATTCTGAGTTCGGCCATGTTCGTCCCACGCTCAATGGCCATGTCTATGTCAAATATCAAGCACGTAAGCCTCTCCGTTTAGGAGTCTATCGGTAACATTACACACACACACACACACACACACACACACACACACACACACACACACACACACACACACACACACACACACACTGTGTTTTATATATATAGATAGATATAAACATAACGACATACATAACGACATACATAACGACATAACCATATACGTTTGCTCTATTATAATAAGATATTGTGGCGGACACAAAAGCCCACTGGCGTGGTGACATCATTCCGCGCACCAAGTGGGCGAGGGCCACGCCCGAGGGGTAGGCGTGGCCTGAGGATATACACGGGGCACGCAGCCCAGAGCGGGCTAGTGTTACAGTGAGCTCCTGAAATAAAGACGCTTATAAGTTACCGCTTGTCCGCATCCTCCTTGCTCGCAAGCAGCGCGCGTAACGCCGCGCTTTACTGGTGACCCCCTCGACGTTGGATCTGCCGGAGCGATCCTTCCACACGCGACGCCATTGCCATGGCCAACTTCATCAAACTTCCCGAATTTTGGGAGGCTCAGGCCGAAGTCTGGTTCGTCCAGGCCGAAGCCCAATTTCAGCTTCGGCGCCTCACCGGCGATGACACGCGCTATTGCCACGTCGTCGCCTCCCTCGGGCCCGGCACGGCCGCTCGAGTTGTGTCCGTCCTTCGCCACCCACCGGACGGCCACAAGTACGAGGCACTCAAGCGGCTACTCCTAGCCACGTTCGGCCTCACGGACGACGCACGGGCCGACCGCCTCCTGGATCTCCCTGAGCTCGGTGACACGCGCCCGTCGGTCCGAATGGACCATATGCTGTCACTGTTGGGCGACGAAGCCCCCGGTTCTCTATTCCGGGCGCTTTTCCATCGCCAACTTCCAGCGCAGGTTCGCCTCGCGTTGGCCGGGACCGGGCTAACGGAACCCCGAGCATTGGCAGCCGAGGCGGACAAGTACTTCGCCGCTTCGGACACGCGGGCGAGAGTCGGCGTGGCCGTCACGGCCCTCGTGGCTGATGCTGCTGATGCTGCTGATCCACAGCATCAGCTTATACAGCATACGCAGCATGCTGATACGCACCTCGTGACCGCCGCCACGCCCCGCCCACCGCCGCGGCGAAAACCGCCACCGCGGGGAAACCCGCCAGCTCCACCGGCCTGGCGGAGCCAGCCGCGCTCCTCCAGCTCCACCACATGGTGCTGGTTCCACGCCAAGTTCGGCCACGAAGCTCGGCAGTGTCATCCGCCATGCTCCTTCAACAGGTCGGGAAACGCCCGGGCCGGCGTTCAATAGTGGCGATGAGCGCCGGCCGTTCGAGCAGCCTGCTGTTCATAACGGACACCTTCTCCGGGCGCCGTTACCTGTGCGACACGGGAGCGCAGGTGAGTGTCGTTCCCGCCGGCACGTCAGACAAGCATGCCGCGGGTGGGGGCCCCACGCTGCTTGCCGCGAACGGGACGCCCATCCGTACGTACGGAAAACGCTGCCTCTCTCTGCGGTTCGGAGGGCAGGTTTTCCGATGGACGTTCGTCACCGCCGACGTGCCCATGGCACTGCTTGGCGCGGACTTCCTGTGCGCTAATGGGCTCCTGGTCGACGTCAAGCGCAGACGTCTTGTCCAGGCCGAGACGTTCAGCTCGCTCGCTTGTGCGTTGCCCAGCTCGTCGAGCAGCTCAACGAGCGGCTTGCCGAACGGTTCGGTTCCGGCCACGTTGGTCTGTACGCTTCCGGCAGCGGACGCATTCACCCGCCTCCTCGCCGGCTTCCCGGCCCTCACGCGGCCCACCTTCTCGGCGGGGGCCGTCAAGCACGGGGTGGCCCATCACATCCCCACCGTCGGGCCACCGGTCTACGCCCAGGCACGCCGCCTCGAGCTGACGAAGCTGGCGGTGGCAAAAGCGGCGTTCGCTACCCTGGAGCGACTCGGCATCGTTCGGCGCTCAGAGAGCGCTTGGGCGTCGCCGCTGCACATCGTGCCGAAGCCCGGCGGGGGATGGCGACCGTGCGGGGACTATCGCCGTCTCAATGACGCCACGACTCCCGACCACTATCCCGTCCCCCACATTCAGGACTTTTCCGCCCGTTTGGCGGGCATGTCCTTCTTCTCGAAGGTGGACCTCATACGCGGCTACCATCAGGTCCCCGTCAGGCCGGAGGACGTCCCGAAGATTGCGGTCATCACGCCATTCGGACTCTTCGAGTTCCTGCGCATGCCCTTCGGTCTGAAGAATGCGGCTCAGGCGTTCCAGTGACTGATGGACAGCGTCCTGCGCGACTTGGATTTTGTCTACGTCTACCTGGACGATATCCTCGTCGCCAGCGCGTCCCGCGAAGAGCACCTATGCCACCTCCGCGCGCTCTTCGAACGCCTGGGCCAGCATGGCCTGATTGTGAACCCCGCAAAGTGCCGGTTCGGCGCCGCCATAATCGATTTTCTAGGGCACCGTGTCACCAGGCACGGAGCCGTCCCCCTGCCGGCCAAGGTCGAGGCGGTGAAGGGGTTTCCGCGCCCCCGCACGATCAGAGGGCTGCAGGAGTTCCTGGGCATGGTGAACTTTTACCATCGGTTCCTGCCCCGTATCGCCCAGCTCCTGCGCCCCCTGCACGAAGCTCTCCGAGGTAAGCCGGGCAAAGGCGACGTTACCTGGACCGAGCAGATGGACACGGCGTTCACGGGCGCGAAGCTCGCCTTGGCTAACGCCACCATGCTCGCGCACCCGGCGCCCGATGCACCGATCGCCCTCACCACCGATGCCTCGGACTACGCGGTGGGCGCGGTGCACGAGCAATGGGTGCGTGGAGCTTGGCAACCGCTGGCGTTCTTTAGCCGGCAGCTTCGCCCGCCCGAACGCCGTTACAGTACCTTCGACCGCGAGTTGCTCGGGCTTCACTTGGCGGTCAGGCACTTCCGCCATCTGCTCGAGGGCCGTGCGTTCACGGCCTTCGTCGACCACAAGCCGCTGATCTTCGCGATGGGCAAGGTCACCGAGCCGTGGTCGGCCCGGCAGCAGCGTCACCTCTCGGCCGTGTCCGAGTACACGACGGACATCCAGCACATCGCGGGGAAGGACAACCCGGTGGCGGATTGCCTTTCCCGGGCCGTCGCCCACGCAGTCCACCTTGGCATCGACTATGCCCGGATGGCAGCGGACCAGGCCGCTGACCCCGACGTCCAGGCCTTGCGGACCGCCGTCACGGGCCTCCGCGTCACCGAGGTGCCGTTCGACGGCGCGGGCGCGGCCCTCTTGTGCGACGTCTCCCTCGGGCGTCCTCGCCCCATCGTGCCCGCGGGCTGGCAGCGCCAGGTGTTTGACGCCATCCACGGCCTGTCCCACCCGGGCGCGAGGGCCTCCCAAAGGCTGATCGCCGACAAGTTCGTCTGGCATGGCCTCCGGAAGGCCGTCCGCGGCTGGGCCAGGACGTGCCTCGCATGCCAGCGTGCCAAGGTGCACCGGCACACCCAGGCCCCGTTGGCCCCGTTCACGGTGCCGGAACGCCGGTTTGACCACGTCCACGTGGACCTGGTGGGACCTCTGCCCCCCTCGCGGGGTTTCACCCACGTCCTCACCATGGTGGACTGCACCACCCGGTGCCCGGAGGCCGTGCCCTTGGCGTCGACAACGGCGGCCGATGTCGCGCAGGCTTTCCTCGCCACCTGGGTCGCCCGGTTCGGCGCCCCCTCAGACATCTCGTCCGACCGCGGCCCCCAGTTCACCTCGGAGCTCTGGGGGGTGGTCGCGCAGGGGCTCAGGGTCCGGCTGCACCGAACCACGGCCTACCACCCCCAGGCTAATGGCCTGTGTGAGCGATTTCACCGCTCATTGAAGGCCGCGCTCCGGGCCACCCTCCGCGACGGTGGCTGGGTCGAGAGGCTCCCCTGGGTCCTGCTGGGCCTCCGGACGGCACCCAAGGAGGACCTGCGCGCATCCGCGGCGGAGTTGGTCTTCGGGCAACCGCTGCGGGTGCCGGGCGAGTTCCTCCCCGACTCCACGGCACCATGGTCCGCGGCACAGCAGCGCTCGCTCTGCAAGAGACCGCCCAGAGGTTCGCCCCGGTGCCAACGGCATGCCACGGGCACCCACCGACGCACGTCGCCCCGGAGCTTCGCACGGCGGAGTACGTCTTCGTCCACCACGATGTCCACCGGACACCACTGCGGCCCCTGTACGACGGGCCTTTCCGCGTGCTGGAGACCGGGTCGAAGCACTTCACCCTGGACATCGGCGGTACTCCCGACCGCGTTTCGGTAGACCGCCTCAAGCCGGCCCACCTCGACGTGGACCATCCACCGCCAGTGGCCCGACCCCCACGTCAGGGCCGCCCTCCTGCGGGCGGACCCCCGGCACCGCCCAGCCCCGCCGCCACGCCGCCCCCCGGTCCTGCACCCATCCCAGGGGCAGCCAGGCGCATCCCACCTGGCATCCCTGCACCCCGGACGCCGCCGATCGCCAGGGGGCGCTTCGGCCGGGTCAATCGTCTGCCCTGCAAACTGGCCCTCCAGGTGCGCGGGAATTCTGGGGGGGCGCGTGTGGCGGACACAAAAGCCCACTGGCGTGGTGACATCATTCCGCGCACCAAGTGGGCGAGGGCCACGCCCGAGGGGTAGGCGTGGCCTGAGGATATACACGGGGCGCGCAGCCCAGAGCGGGCTAGTGTTACAGTGAGCTCCTGAAATAAAGACGCTTATAAGTCACCGCTTGTCCGCTTCCTCCTTGCTCGCAAGCAGCGCGCGTAACGCCGCGCTTTAATATAAACATAACGACATACATAACGACATAACCATATACGTTTGCTCTATTATAATAAAGATATGGAGAAGGTAAATTAATAATTTGGTCAAAAGGTCAATTGTCAAAGGTCAGCATCACATAAAATCATCAATTTTCATCCGATTGACTTGAAATTTTAAGAATTTGAATATCGGGTCACTGAATTGGTTCGCCAATCAAAAGCTAGAAGCAGATTGTTTTTTTTTTTAGATCAAAAGGTCAAGGTTGCGTAAAATCGCCAATTTTCACCCGATTGACCTGAAATTTTAAGGATTTGCATATTGGGTCACAGAATTGGTTCACCAATCAAAAGCTAGAAGTTGATTTTTTTTTTTTAGATCTAAAGTTCAAAGGTGAGGGCTGCATAAAATCAGCAATTTTCATTTTGTATTTATTTGAACTGTTTTTGTTGTTGAACATAAGGAAGAAGAAGAAGACACCTGAATACAAACGGACGCGGACAGGCTCTGCATTTTCAGATGCTTTCCATTTTCTTGTATTTAAATTGCATTCACCTTTGTTTGCTTTGATCTATGATGGAAGACCATTTTATGTGGGCAACCTTTTTATACATTCCCATTATGATGTATTTTTTGGTGATTGTTTGATCAAATCTTTTATGTTGATATGAAATGTTGAATGTATATACATTTGTAAATTGTCATACAATTCAGTGAAAGCTGCAAAGTGATAACAAAAGTGAACTGAACTGAACTTTTTTTGAGTAGAGTAGCTTGGAGACTGAAGTAGCTCTCTGGATATATCACACCAGGCTGTTTTTTCTACATTTTGTAATATTTGCTTAATTCAGTCCCCATTCCCCCAGTTTAGTTTGTAATAAATAGATGACCTCAAAGGCAATGTGCATTTGATTGTCCTGGCCTGGCCTGCAGATAAAGTTTAGCTTGAAGTTCATAAGGCAAAGTAGGTAAAACATTTTAATAACTGGAGTTAAATGGATAGCTACTGGAAGAGTATGAGTATAATACAAGGGTAACAAAGGAAATGTTAAACAAGTTTCCCATTCCTTTCTTAAATTAAAGAGTTCTGAAATGAGCGATAGCCAGCTCATTTTGAATGGATTAAAACCTTGTTTCCCTTACCAGAGTCACTGTGAATATGTTTTAGATAGGGTGGCTCCACCTTAAGGGAATTGACGATGTCTTTTCGGCTTTTAACCCTGCGGAGAGAAGTGTAAAGCACAGAGAGGTGAATTGCAGCATTTTGAGAATATTCGAAACAATGAATTTTAAAATGGCGTCAGGAAGATGGAGTAACCACCCATAAAGTGCAAATACAAAAATTTGTTTTACCACATTGGTGAGCAATCAAAGGTTGCACCCATCCACTTGTGAGCATTGAAGTCAAAAGAGTCAGCAAACTGCAACGACAATACAAGTCTGTTCTGAGTTTCATGAAACAGTGAAAGACAGCTGTCTGAGCATCTGATACACCTGGGTCCCAAACCACTTGACCATGGAATGCAGGTGCCTTATTGGGGAACAAAATGAAACCATGATAGATGGTTTACTCAGCCTCAGCTTTCGATCGATGGAGCGAGGATGAGGTATCAGGTGCGAGAAACAAATCATCTGGCTATAGTCTTATGCACTTCCTTGCACATCCATCAAACATTCCCATCTGCTACCCACAGCGGGCACAGGGATGTTTGGTAAACATGTCCATGCCCCCTAAACATGCTCGGGGAAGGGGGTTGGGGTGGGTGCAGTGGCTACTGAGTATTGACTGTACAATGATGTTTTTTAACTGGCTGGAACTGGCTTGAACTTGTTGAAGTAGCATTTTGCTTCTAGCTTAGTCGAGATTCCAACCCAGACTACACAGTTGAAAGGTGCGTGTGCTACCTCACAGCCAACCCACACCGCCAGTACCAATGACGATGCTGTTCTATGCTGATGTCTTCCCATACCGACCGTTCTAATGACAATGCCATCCGATTACGTCATTGTTCTCAAACTATATTTTTCATGCCAAGTTGAACCCCCAAGAACTGCCACTCACAACTGTGAGCAGTGATTCTTCATACGTGGGTGCTTACAAAACTGCGGCCCCGAGGAATAAAGTTTGATAAGTATTTGTATTAAGATGGTTTTGGATGTAATAATAATAATAATAATACATTTATTTTGTATAGCGCTTTTCAAGAAACCCAAAGACGCTTTGACATAGTACGTAAAACAAAGACAAAAATACATAATTAAATAACCAAACAGAAAGGAAGGAGAAGGAGAAGAGACGGTCAGGGGTTGAATGCGGTGTTGAACAGGTGGGTCTTGAGTGATGATTTGAATGTGGTGAGTGAGGAGTCTCTGATGGTTTGAGGTAGTGAGTTCCAGAGTGTGGGAGCAGCGATGGAGAAGGCCCTGTCCCCACAGGATCTGAGTTTGGTCCGGATGGGGGCGGGGGGGGGGGGGGACAGGGACAGGAGGTTGGCAGCAGCAGAGCGGAGGGTGTGGGTGGGAGTGTGTCTGGGGAGGAGGTCAGTCAGGTAGGATGGGGCCAGGTTATGGAGGGTTTTGTAGGTCAGGAGGAGGATTTTGTACTGGATTCTCTGGGAGATGGGGAGCCAGTGGAGCTTGTGAAGGACGGGGGTGATGTGGTCCTGGGCCCGGGAGTGGGTGAGTAGACGGGCAGCGGAGTTCTGAATGTATTGAAGTTTATTGATGATATTTGAGGGTGAACCAGAGAGGAGGCTGTTGCAGTAGTCCAGACGGGAAGTGATGAAGGCGTGGATGAGGGTTTCTGCAGCTGTGGAGGAGAGGGATGGACGGAGACGGGCGATGTTTTTCAGATGAAAGAAGGCTGTCTTAGTGATCTGTTTAGTGTGTTTGTCGAAGGAGAGGGTTTGGTCAAAGATGATGCCAAGATTCCGGATGTGAGGGGAGGTGGATACTGGGATGCCGTCGATGTTGAGGGTGAAGTTGCGGGTGGATTTGGTGAGCGTTTTTAGTCCAATAATGATTATTTCGGATTTATCACAGTTTAGTTTGAGGAAGTTGATTTGAAGCCAGGATTTTATTTCAGTGATGGAGTTTGTCAGGATGGAGTGGGTGGCGGTGGAAATTGACTTGGCGGAAATGAAAAGCTGGATGTCATCGGCAAAGCAGTGGAATTGGAGACCATGACGCGGATTAAGTGACCAAGGGGGAACAGGTACAGGATGAAGAGGAGGGAACCGAGAACTGAACCTTGGGGGACACCTTGGGGGAGGGGAGCGGTGGGGGATTTGCAGTTATTGATGGAGATGAACTGGTGCCTGTCAGAGAGGTATGATTTAATCCAAGAGAGGGCAGTGCGGTAACGTTAAAGGTGGATTCAAGTCGGGTGAGGAGGATGGTGTGATCGATGGTGTCAAAGGCAGCGCTGAGGTCGAGAAGGATGAGAATGTTGAGGTTACCGGCGTCGGAGGAGAGGAGAAGGTCGTTGGTGATTTTGAGGAGTGCAGTTTCCTGTGGTAGTGGTGTGGTAGTGTGGTGCGTGCATTTTCTGGAATGTTCCAGGCGATAATTCCAGATATCCTGGTGTCGGTGTGGGAGGAAATACAACACGTGTTTGGAAGTAAATCCCCCAATAACAATTGGTGTTATAATAATAATTAGTGTTATAAACCCACTGTTAGAAGTTAATGGCGGGAAAGATTGTAAAAGGTTGGGATTACATGATTGCAGGTGAATTGACACAAGGCCAAATATGGTTTCGTAAATAAATGAGCTATATTTCTTTAAATGGTGCCAGCTTTAATGTACCAAAGCGTTGCCTGCTACATGTACCAAATGCACCAAAGAGGGTGGTCTTGAGCCGAGAAATGTGTTCCCTTCCCTTGCTCTAGGGCCATTACCGTTTTGGCCTTGCCTTTGCCACAGTTTTATGTTAGCTTACTCTGTTTTGTGAAGTTCTGATTAAAGTTCCAAAATTTCATTTTGCGACTGGAGCAAAGGTATTCCGTATGAGATAACCCAGAATGAAGTTATGTGTCTGAGTCTACTGGGCAACAATAGTATAGATTTGGGAATTTTTTCATGCTTCATATGAAATGCAAGCATGAGATATATTGCAGTAAATGAAGTTATCATCTTGAATAAAGTCTTGTACAATGAACAAATCCAATTTCTTCGTATTTAAAATGTATTTATTCTTAAACCTGATTTTCAGCGTCATTATGAGTATTGTACAATATCAAATTGCTTATAAAAAAAAAATATATATAACCACGTTTAGAGGCCATTTTCCCTGCAAAGTGGGGGTTGGCCTTTTTCGGGAACCGTGGTTGTTGTTGTTTTTTGGTCCCCTTTTTGAAGCAATGTTTTACGGCCGGATGCCCTTCCTGACGCCAACCCTTTTTGCCGCCTTTAACGACAAACAGGGAATTACCAGTGAACTGGTACTCAATTTGCCGACCTCGGAAGGATGACAGGCTGAGTCAACCCCCCCTGGTGTTAATTCCAGCGATCGACCGGGATTCGAACCCAGGATCCTAGGATCCTAAGCCGGCACCCTAGCCGCTAGCCCAACACCAGGGAAATTGCTTATTGTATGGAAATCAAGGGAGGTGCAGGGCACCCCTCCCTTTACATGGGATCGTTTCTCTGTATGCAAGTTTAACATGGGGACTGAAAATTAGTTTCTCGGCTTCTACTGGACGAAATTGGCTGCAAATTTCAGAAGTAAATGCTTTGTACGTCGAGGTATGTTCCAAATTTCAGCAACGTCTGTGAGCGCATTGTTGAGTTTTTTAAAGAAAACCCTCAAATTCACGTTGGTGTCTGTCAGTTCGTCCATCCACCCAAAATGTGTTGGCAATCATATCTCAAAGGCATTGAAACTAGCTGAAATTTGGAATATACATCGGCCAATACATCTAATTAATGGCTTTCAACACAAATTCCACCTAAGTTCAATAGTTTTTGCTTTAAAATTAAATATATATACACCACATGGCCAAAAGTATGTGGACACTCGAACATCACACCGTATGTACTTGTCGAACATCTCATTCCAAAATCATGGGCATTAATATGAAGTTGGTCCCCCCTTTGCTGCTATAGCAGCCTCCACTCTACTGGGAGGGCTTTCCACTAGATGTTGGAAAATTGCTGTGGGGATTTGCTTCCATTCAGCCACATGAGCATTAGGTCAACAACAACAACAACAACAACATGCATTTTAAAGGCCATTTTCCCTACTAGAGCGGGGGTTAGCCTTAGGTCAGTAGTATTGAAATGGGGCTTCCAGCTCACTGTGCCCCGACTATGGTTCAACATGGTCCAACATGGTTCAATATGGTCCACTATGGTCCAACATGGTTCATTTTCAAATTTCCCCCCAAATTTTTTTTTACTTTAAAATTTTTTTCAATTTTCAATTTTTTTTTTTTTTTTAATTTAAAGAAAATTTGATAATAACAAAATAATGCTTTTTTATGCGCGATCAAAACATAAAAATTAATTTAAAGCTCTATTTGAAGTACTATATCATAATATGACTACAGTTTGTTTTACCATTATTAATAAAGGTTTATATCTTGAAAAATATACTACACAAAATACGTTAATTAAAATCGAATTAGATGCTGAATTTTTTGAAACATACAAGTATAATCATTCAGAAGCAATTCATATAGGATTGGGCTCACATATTAACCACTTTTTTAAATTCATAAAGTACAAGACCGAGATTGTTTTTAAAATGGAAACCCCCTTTGAATTCATTATAGATATAACTTCATTGGTGGATAATTCCAATACATTGGTTAAAAATTAATACCGAATCTATTCAAAATATCATACCGATCCCTATTCAAGATTATACATCTAATCCGGTTCTCATTTCAATGATAAAATTTAATATGCTTTGTCGTTCGTTTAAGGCCCCTATTACTGAAATAAAACGCACAAATAATATTCTTTATTTTATATTTGAAGTAATACACATTTCCAAGAAGGTTGTTTCTTTTAAAACAAACGATGATGAGGATTATATACAGGGCAACAAAACAATACAGGGCGATACAAAGTGATAAAATAAAGCGTGATAAAATAAAGGGTGATACAAAAAGTGATAAAACAAAGGGTGATAAAACAAAGGGTGATAAAACAAAGGGTGATAAAACAAAGGGTGATAAAACAAAGGGTGATAAAACAAAGAGTGATAAAACAAAGTGTGATGAAACATGTGATAAAATGTGTGATCCACCTATGAATCACGCTCGATTAACTTATCATCACTATTTCAAATCTGAACAATTTACTCGTATGGGAAAAATTGGCTCAATATCTAATAAGCCTATCGCTATATATGCCGAATTGGATGAAAATAATCAACCCAAACCTATATTATTATATTGTAGTAGCAATATCGGTATTGTAAAAATTTATATTACGCCAACTATAGATGATTGATATATTACGATGATGATTGATGATTGATGATATATTACGCCAACTATAGAGCATGTTTAGTTCGATGTACTATTATTGTTATAGTTTAAGTGAAATGGAGATAACTGTTTTCAAAAGGAAAAATTCGTGTTTTAAAAGAAAAACGAAATGGATCGGGAGAAACCGGAAGAGAGGAAGAGGAAGCGAAAGCGGAGCAAGAGAGGTCGGGGGAAAAAAGCCGAGCTGCTTTGAAATATCGAGCGGACGCTGGCGAACGTGGGTCACGAGCAAAGATTGGTTTTCCCGGGTAAGGGATTCCTGTGACAGATAAACCTGCGTGATGGGTTTTGCGGTCGATTCCGAAGAGAATCGTTGTTGGAGAGCAGGTACGCCTCCATTATGAGTCCGTCCGCCATTTCGCCTCGCACGAGCCATTGGACCTTGCGCCAGCCTTTTCATCGCGCACCAGCCGTTAAACTGGTTCGCGTGTGTGACGTGGATTTCGCCTGGGAATTCGCGGTTCTCCGTTTGGGAGCCGCTGAACGTTCATACCAGCATCATTGTCTGGTGAACCGCAGGTGTGAATTCCCAGTCGCCTTTTGGGTGCACCTTTGCCTGACCGACGTCGGCCCGACACCCACCCAGGGGCTCTTCGGTAGCGTTGACTGTCAGCCGACCTGGATTCTGGTCTCGATACGACCTTTTTCTTGTGATCACCGGAGCGTGGATCGACTTTGACCTGGTGCCGGCACAGTGACTTTGGGAATGTTACATTTCGCTCACGTGGAGCACCGTGAGTTACCGAGTTAAGAAAATGATGGTACCATCATAGGAATTATATGGTATTTTGGTTGTGCAATTGAAAGTATATTGTGCTTGTGCTGTTATTCTTGTGTGACATTAATACAATACTTGGTTTTGGTATTGATTGGTTGGTGTGGTTTCACCATTGGTCATTGACACACATAATAACACATCTTTCTGCTGTGACTCCTTTCGGGGCTCGGAGGTACACCGTGACCGGGGTTTGGGGAGGAGCACGTAACAGAAATTGGGGGCTCGTCTGGGATTGAATTCCCTAACATTCCCAAAATTCCCAAATTTGGAATTTTCTAACATTCCCAAATTTTTCTGAAAATTTGGAAATTTTTGTGTGAAGGGTAACAGGTGCTAACTAATAGTCACCGTGGTGTTTGATGTAGAAAAGTTTGCGACGTCCCCTAATGAGGCACAGTTCCAGACTTTAAAAAGATCGGAACTCATGATATTGGCCCAATATTGTAACTTGGATGTCCGAGTTAGTATGAAGAAAGCAGAGATGCAGACATTGGTGGTAGAATCTCTAGTGGGATAAGGAACATGGGAAGAGGTAGCCTTGGATTGGTTACCAGAGGAAAAAGGAAATGTGGAGCTCCGGAAAATGGAGATGCAACTGCAGAGCCAGGAAAGGTTAAAAGAGTTGGAATGGAAAGCAGAAAAGGAAAGAGCAGCGGAAAGAGCAGAGGAAAGGAGAGCTGAAAAGGAAAGAGCAGAGGAAAGAGCAGAACGGGAACGAGAACTCAAGGAGAGAAGAGCCGAGGAAAGAGCAGAGGAAAGGAGAGCCGAAAGGGAGTTAAAGAAACAGGACATGGATTATCAGAGGGAACTTAAACTCAAGGAGCTGGAATTACTGGGGGAACGGAGAGAAGTAGTATCCATGCCGGCTAGTTCGACAACCAGTCAGAACACTTGGGATGTTGGTAGGCATGTGAGGTTGGTTCCACCCTTTAATGAAAAGGAGGTAGCCACGTTCTTTTTACACTTTGAGAAGGTGGCTCAAATGTTAAAATGGCCTGTGGGGTACTGGACTATGTTAGTACAAAGTGTTCTGGTGGGTGAAGCTCAAGATATCTTTTCGGCTTTACCGATTGACCAATGTGCAGATTATGAGATAGTGAAGAAAGCCATTCTCAAAGCCTATGAATTGGTCCCTGAAGCTTACCGACAAAAATTCAGGAATGCCAGGAAGAGGGAGAGTCAGACCCATGTGGAGTTTGCCAGAATGAAGGAAACTATGTTTGATAGGTGGTGTGACTCGAAGGAGATTGGGAAAGACTTCAACCTTTTACGACAATTGATCTTGGTGGAGGAATTCAAACAGTGTGTCCACGTGGACATTAAAGTGCATCTGGATGAAAAAAGGTACCGGAGTTGTATGAGGCGGCAACAGTGGCAGATGACTATGCCTTGACACACAGGATGGGGTTCCACAAACCTAACTTCCCACCTAGAGTTAGCCAGGGGAGTTACGGTAAATCAGGATCGGAGAACATATTTTCATGGAGGCCCCCTAGAGAGGACTATGGGGACAAATCTGATACCGCGACTTTTAGGAATCAGAAGACTGCAGTTCCAAGGCAGACCTATCTTCCGGGGGGCCCGAGGCAAACCACGAGTTTTTCCTCCGGGCCTACTTGCGCTTTTTGCAAGAAACCTGGGCATTTGATGTCCCAATGTTACGCCCTGAAAAGGAAAAATCAGGAGCGGAGTCAGACTAGTGCAACTCCGAATGCGTTGGCCAATGCGAGAAATTGTCCTTGGAGGACAGTGCCTTGTGAAGGTTCCCGTGCCAAAGTTACGGCATCACAGAACGACGTTGTCCAAGAGGGTTACAAACCTTTTATTTCCGAAGGGTTGGTGTCACTGGATGGGGACTTAACGAACCAGAGACCTGTTAGGGTATTGAGGGACACAGGAGCACATCAATCTTTGATGCTTGAGGGCATTTTGCCAATGTTGGAGAAGACGGCAACGGAGGTTAGTGTTCTCTTACAGGGGGTTGGTGGCTATGTTAAAGCTCCTCTTCATGTCATCCATTTAAAGTCTGAATTGGTGTCAGGACCGGTCACTGTGGGGTTACAAGCCACTCTTCCTGTAGAGGGAATCTCTTTTATTTTCGGTTATGATTTGGCCGGTGGTCGAGTTTCTGGTAATCCGATGTTGGTTGAAAAGCCCAGTATGGAAAATAACACAGCACAGTTAGAGCAGGAGATTCCGGGTATCTTTCCATCCTGTGCAGTGACTCGTGCTGTGGGTAGGAAGTGCTCTGAAGAGAAGGAGAAGGAAGGTGATGTGGATTTGGGTTCCTTAGAGGTATTGCAGGAAAAGTCTGGAATAGGTAATAGGAAAGGGAGTGACATCAAGGAACCTAAGGAAAAGGTGGCATCTGGACCAAAAGAGGAAATGGAGTGTCCGTCGGAGACATCTGGGAACGAGGCTGAACAAACGGTGCTGGTCCGAAAAAGTCTTGTTGAAGAACAACACGGAGATTCGGAGCTCCGGAGTTTGATTGGTAAAGCCATTACAGAGGAAGAGGCTATGAAGATACCTGTTGGTTACTTCATGAAAGGGGAAATACTCATGAGAAAATGGAGACCACTGGAGGTGCCAGCAAATGATGAGTGGAAAGTTCATGACCAAATTGTGGTGCCACCGCCGTACCGGAAGGAGATATTGAGTTTGGCACATGAGACACCTTTGGCCGGGCACCTTGGAGTGAACAAGACATGTGACTGAATATTGGTACATTTTTTTCTGGCCAGGATTGCGACGTGATGTGGCTGAGTTCTGTAACTCTTGCCATTCTTGCCAACTGGTGGGAAAACCAAATCAGAAAGTCCCATCTGCACCTTTAAAACCAATTCCAGCTTTTGAAGAGCCATTCAGCCGAGTCATTATTGACTGTGTAGGCCCTTTACCTAAAACTAAGGCTGGACATCAGTATTTGCTGACCATCATGTGCGCTTCCACGAGGTTCCCAGAAGCAGTGCCTCTTAGAAAAATTACTGCGGCAGTTATTGCGAAGGCCTTGATTAAATTTTTCACTTTGGTTGGCCTACCTAAGGTCATCCAGTCTGATCAGGGTTCCAATTTCATGTCAACGCTTTTTCAGCAAATGGTACACCTGTTGGGAGTGGAGCAAGTAAGATCAAGTACTTACCATCCTGAGAGCCAAGGGGCCTTGGAAAGGTTTCATCAAACATTGAAGAATATGATCAGAACGTACTGTTTTGAATGTGACAAGGATTGGGATGAGGGAATACCCTTATTGTTGTTTGCTACGAGGGAATCTGTTCAGGAGTCATTGGAATTCAGTCCTTTTGCACTGGTGTTTGGACACGCAGTTCGAGGACCATTGAAATTGGTGAAAGAACAGTGGCTACAGGAGGAGTCGCAGTCAACAGTGGTAGAGTATGTGTCAACGGTTAGGCACAGCTTGGCAAAGGCTTGTGAAGTTGCGAGAGGAAACTTGAAAGTGACACAGGATAAAATGAAAGTGAGACATGACAAGAAATCTCAGGTAAGAAATTTCAGTCCTGAGGACCGGGTGTTAGTGTTGCTTCCTGTTCCAGGTCAGACACTACAGGCTTGGTATTTTGGTCCCTATGCAATCGAAAGGAGGGTTAATGAAACAGATTACGTGGTGACAACTCCCGACCGACGAAAAAAGCGGCAGCTGTGTCATGTCAACCGACTGAAGAAATATTATGAGAGGAAACCTGTGGAAAAAATGGTTCCTGTCTCACCTGTCTTGTCTGTAGTCGGGGTGCAAGAGAATCCAGATTTAAAACTCTTCACTGATCACAACCCCTTAACCTTCATTCAAAAAATGAAAAATAAAATTCAGAGGTTGATGAGATGGAGTTTGTCTTTGCAGGAGTTCAACTTGGAAATTGAGCATGTAAAGGGCAGCGGCAATGTCGTTGCTGGTGCTTTATCCAGAGTGAACTAACTTTGAAAATTCCTGTAGGGGGTTTGGAAGTTTTGTTGCTTTCTTCTGGGGAATATTCATTATTGTTGCTCACGTGAGTTGATCATTTGGGTGTGAGTTTTACTTTTGTTTGTTAAAAAGGGTTTTTGCATGAAAATAAAGTTTTCACTATGTTCAAACTTTCTTTCTTGAGGGTGGGGAGTGTTACGGATTTGTCACTTCCGTCTTTGTAGTTTTCATCCACTGGAAGCATGTTTAGTTTGATGTACTATTATTGTTATAGTTTAAGTGAAATGGAGATAACTGTTTTCAAAAGGAAAAAATAGTGTTTTAAAAGAAAAACGAAATGGATCGGGAGAAACCGGAAGAAAGGAAGAGTAAGCGCAAGCGGAGGAAGTGAGGTCGGGGGAAAAAAGCCGAGCTGCTTTGAAATATCGAGCGGACGCTGGCGAACGTGGGGCACGAGCGAAGATTGGTTTTCCTGGGAAAGGGATTCCTGTGACAGAGTCGTGATCGCTGTGACAGATAAACCTGCGTGACGGGTTTTGCGGTTGATTCCAAAGAGAATCGTTGTTGGAGAGCAGGGATGCCTCCATTACGTGCCCATCCGCCATTTCGCCTCGCACGAGCCATTTGACCTCGCGCCAGCCTTTTCATCGCGCACCAGCCGTTAAACTGGTTCGCGTGTGTGACGTGGATTTCGCCTGGGAATTCGCGGTTCTCCGTTTGGGAGCCGCTGAACGTTCATACCAGCATCATTGTCTGGTGAACCGAAGGTGTGAATTCCCAGTCGCCTTTTGGGTGCACCTTTGCCTGACCGACGTCGGCCCGACACCCACCCAGGGGCTCTTCGGTAGCGTTGACTGTCAGCCGACCTGGATTCTGGTCTCGATACGACCTTTTTCTTGTGATCACCGGAGCGTGGATCGACTTTGACCTGGTGCCGGCACAGTGACTTTGGGAATGTTACATTTCGCTCACGTGGAGCACCGTGAGTTACCGAGTTAAGAAAATGATGGTACCATCATAGGAATTATATGGTATTTTGGTTGTGCAATTGAAAGTATTGTTACGGATCCCAACGTCGGCCTCTTCCCCCTTATTGAGGGGGGATTAATCCCCTCGTCTTATGACTGACTGACGTGGTCCCGGGGGTATGACGCCACGCCCGGTCGGCACTGGGTAGGGTATTAGGCCCAACCGTCCTATGACCTAATTTCCAGCGCCTCCCGGCACGCGAGGAAATACTCCCGCTCACGGCCGCAGCGTAATGGATTGTTTGCGCCGAGCGAAGCGAACTGCGGCGTGAGCCGTTTATCACAACTAAACCCGATTCTTGTGCGTCGGCCGAATCGCGCCACGTACACTCAATTTGGAAACCTCTAAAGTGACCGAACGAACATGAAGAAGAAGAAGAAGGCAAAGTAGGGAATAACAGGGTTTATTATTAATTATATACAAATCATCAAAAGAACCAAGGAGGAGGAAGGATAAGAAAATAACTGGACAGAAAGAAGCAAGGAGACACAGTGCAAATATTAACTTAACTATACAAGCTTACTTAGTAAACCCCAAGACAACATGAAAGATGGACAAACGGGCAGACTCACACGATGGGGAAATTGCAGATGGGATTGAATGCCGGCAGGACGGGGCACGGTCCAGAGAGGTTGCTTCGAGAAGGTGTCGGGGCCGGTGGCGTGATGCTGGTTTCTCCCGCGTCGATTCCGCAGTCAGCAGGGCCCAAGACGACACGAGGCGGCGCAAGCTCCAGAGCAAGGGGGCAGCACGGCGAGGCAGTACGCGCACGTAACCATTCGTGTCCGCATCTCTCTTGTCGGGGGCGTCGTCACGGGTTTTATGCCACGCCTTCCCAAGCCATACCCACCGAGCCTGTCGTTGGTCGTTCAGGGCTCCACCCTTGATGACGAGGTGCGGGCTACGCCCGTAAGGTGGCTCCTCCCCTTTCTTCTCCGAGATTACCTCGTGGCTAATGGAGGGCGAATGCAGCAAACCCAGCAAACCTCATCCAAAGTTACTGGCACTTTGAAGATGCCATGGGGGCGTCGGAGGGACCTATCTTATTTAATTGATGCAACGCAATGAATTAGTGGACCACAGAGCCTTATACTGACATATATTAAGGACATAACTACCGAGGGGAAATCTATGATTTGCTACGTGTGTGCGATGGATTAACTAAGGGCGACCTTTGACCTCGATACTACAGAGGGTGATATTTACAACAAGTTTTACATCAAATTACACACACCATTCCCAAATCCCCAACAGTATATTGTGCTTGTGCTGTTATTCTTGGGTGACATTAATACAATACTTGGTTTTGGTATTGATTGGTTGGTGTGGTTTCACCATTGGTCATTGACACACATAATAACACATCTTTCTGCCGTGACTCCTTTCGGGGCTCGGAAGTACACCGCGACTGGAGTTTGGGGAGGAGCACGTAACACTTGATAACTCGCCTACAAGTCTTACCAAAAGGTGTGTGAAAGCAATGGTAATGAAGAGCCCATTTTGGATATGGTTGCATTTCAAAAACTTTATACGATCTACGCAATTGACCTGAGTTCTCAAAAGGAAACTATAAAGTCTAATAGAGTGGATACTTCTCTATACATTGAAAGAGGGGAGAGTGAAGAAGTTGATGCATATTGTTTGCTTTTGGAAGAAACTGAATTGCAGATTAATACAGATAATGGTGTTATGACTAATATCACATAGAATTTTTTTTTCTTCGAATAAATAAATGAGTAAAGTATCAACTGATGTATATGTTAATCAAACCAATCGTGATAAATTAACATCTTGTATTCAAAAGCAAAAGCCTTGTATGATTAACGTTAAAACAATTCAGAGAAAAGGAGATATAAGAATTGATGTTTTGCTCACAAGAGAGCAGGTGAAAACCTTGAATGATGCTGGTTCACTTACATTTAAAATATCAAAACCTATGTTGAAGAAATATTCAATAAAGGAGACAAGAGGAGGATTTCTTCCATTTCTAATTCCTTTATTTGCTGGTTTAAGTGCGGCGGGGACTTTGACAGGTGGTATTTCAGCAGCGGTAAAAACTGCTAACGAAAGGAAGGCACAACTAAAAGCTCAAAAAGAATTGGAAAGACATAATAAGGAGTTGGAGAAACAAATTAGTGGAAGTGGTGTAATTGTAGATTTTGCTGAAAAGCTTGAAAGCTTACCTGATAAAGTGAGATTGTTAGTTGGAGATATGCTTTCTTCTATTGCACAGGTAGGTGTACAACTAACTAAAAGGGGTAATGTATTATATCTTTCTTATAAATAATTGGATAAATGGTTTAAACAATTTAGAAAGAATATAACGTCAAATATAGAACTTGCTAAATATTGTAAAAAACAAAAAATTGATAATGTAATTATTTGTATGAGAGATGAATTAACAAAGCTGTCTAAAAATAAAAAAGAACAAGTCAGGAGACAACGATGGTTCACGAGTGAGCAGTATTCAATGACAAAGGACGGACAAACCGAAACAGGCCCGGACAGGCCAGGCCCGGCAATGTCAAAATGAAGGTTACTGACCTTGAAATGAGATAGAAAATAATGTATAATCAGTTATGAGGTTAGTTAGCTACACAATACCGAAACATTTCGGTGAAAAATGAAATAAAATAAATAAATAAAAAAGGAAAAAAGAAAAAAGTAAAAAAAATGAAAAATGAAAAATCGAGCTCCGTGCGGCTAGACATATGACATTGGCCTAACCAAATATCGCAACCCCTGTCAGATTCCACCAAACCCCTCGGAGAAGATGTAGCTTGAACTCGATTACCCCCTAAAAAGATATTTTTCGGGCGTGGCTCCGCCCACAATGGGCGCAAGACGCCCACTCTAGGCAGGACACAACCAGATCATGATATCAACCTCCCACCCAAGTTTCATTAAGATCGGATGATATCATCGGGTAGTTACGCTGCGGACAGACAGACACACACACAGACAGACACACACACATGACGAATATAGTGGTCACTTGATAACTCTTGAACCAATATGATGATGAATTTAGACGATAATAATGGGAATGGGTCTCATTGGGTTTGCATTCATAATAGTCGGAATTTTCTTTATTTTGATAGTTATGGCCTTCCACCGCCTCTTGAAGTAATTAACTTCTTACAGAATGGTGTTTATCAAACATTTCAAGTCCAAGACATTAATTCCAAATGTTGTGGTCAATTATGTTTATACGTATTATTTCAACTCAACAATAATGTAAATTTTTATGATATTATTTTAAACCTCATTTAAAAATGACTTATGTTGGAAAAGATGGGTCTATCTTTGGATTATCCTGAGAGTTGGATATTGATTTATCAAATTATTATACAAAGGCACAGGCTGAGCGAAAAAAATATAATATAACAAAAAATATTAATATGAAGAATAGTTATAAATTAATCAATTATCCAAGCCCCACAGATGACAATGACTTAGTTAGATTCAGTGATTTAACAAAATATTCTACAGCACATTTTGTTAAACAAGTTGAATATACAGCCACAACACCTGGTTCTCCAGACCATACACCTTTCCTCATTAAATTTAACTATCTGCTTACAATTGAATTTTATAAAGAAGGGTATATAGTTAATATGCAAATTGATAAATGGGGGTATGATATGTTTGATTTAGGGTATAATTGGTCTTTTTCAATAAACTTAGAAGACCTACATGATTGTAATCAGTCTAGTAAAGAAGAATATTACCCACATGGTGGGTATAATGAGATATGTGGAAGCACAATTTGCAAACAACAAATACATCATTTCAAGAATAAAAAAAAATATGATAGCAAAGAGATGGTTTGCATGCCAAAAAAAAAAAAAAAAAAACACCTTTAGAGGCCATTTTTCCCCGCAAGCGGGAGTTGGCCTTTTTCAGGCACCGTGGTTGTTGTTGTTTTTTTTCGGTCCCCTTTTTGAAGCAATGTTTTACGGCCGGATGCCCTTCCTGCCGCCAACCCTGTTTGTCGCCTTTTACGACAAACAAGGAATTACCAGTGAACTGGTACTCAATTAGCCAACCCCGGAAGGATGACAGGCTGAGTCAACCCCCCTGGCGTTAATTCAGTGATCGACCGGGATTCCGAACCCAGGATCCTAGGATCCTAAGCTGGCACCCTAGCCGCTAAGCCAACGCCAGGTTTGCATGACAAAGAAGGAAGAAAATCAGATAAATATACAGTCATGGAATACAAACCGATTTGGTAGTGGGAAGATGGCGCTGCATTACCTGTCATATTATTAAGCCTTTGAGTACGGGATTTTTTTTTTGATAAAAATACCCCTGGTACGGGATTAATTTGGCATTTTGGTAAGGGAATGCAACCACGTACTGACGATCTATTTATAGGTATAGTCGATGACGTGTAGTAACGTCATCCGTACAAAAAAACTTTTTCGCGGGTTGCGGCACTGGACATCATCCATACTCAAAGGGTTAATCTTATGTATATTTCAGAAACATAAACATTTTATATTAAAATGGCAGAAAAAAGGCTTCAAGAGAATTATAATTTTTGTATTCAAGGATACTTACAAGAAAAGGGGACAACATTTTTAATTCCTTATGAATTAGAACATAGACACGGAAATTTTGTAATTAAGGACTGACCCGATACAGATATTGCTAAACCCACAAATAGAGACTTGATTAATACATTAAATAAAAATCAACTTCTCAAAGTTATGAAATATAAAACTCTTTTAGAAATTGTCAACAAATCCTATTGGTATCCTAATATGAGAAAAATAATTACAGATACAAGAATAGCTCAAAATCCAGATGAATCTATATTAAATCTATATTATATAATCTATATATAATCTATATTATAAATCCATATTATATATAATTATATTATAATATTATAATCTATATCTATATTATAATATTATAATCTATATTATAATAGCGCGATTGGAGAGGAGTGTGAGGCGCGATTGGAGAGGAGTGTGAGGCGCGATTGGAGAGGAGTGTGAGGAGTGATTGGAGGGGAGTGTGAGGCGCGATTGGAGAGGAGTGTGAGGCGCGATTGGAGAGGCGTGTGAGGGATTGGAGAGGAGAGGAGTGTGAGGGATTGGAGAGGTGAGGGATTGGAGAGGAGAGGAATGTGAGGGATTGGAGAGGAGAGGAGTGCTAGGTGGAGAGAGGAGAGTGTCAGGTGGAGAGAGGAGAGTGTCAGGTGGAGAGGAGTGAGGGGTCACATATTATGTGAAATAAATAAATTGTGTTCATTACACCATTTCTGGATCTGATGACTTGCCAGTAACCATTTTGTAAAAATGAATGTGCAGCATCTAACTCAATATGTCGAAATGTCACACACATCCATGCCCGTGGGATTCCCACAGGTGACCCCGCTAGTATATGTATAATATTCAATGGGGAGATGCTTTAATGGTAGCAAGGGATGAGGAAGAGAGTGAGAAAAAGGAGGAGGAAAAGGAGAAGGAAGAGAAAGAGGAGAGGGAGAAGAGGGAGGCATGGGAGAAGTCCAAGGAAGAGAGTAAGAGAGTAAGAGGGAGAAGAGGGAGAAGAGGGAAACCTGTACGATTCGGCAAAGTGTGCAGGGATTATGGAAATATCGACCCTGCACTGAGAAGGAGAGGGAAGAATGGGGAAAAAGAGAGAGGGAGGCAAGGGGGAAAAAGGAGAAGGAGGAAAGAGAGAAAAAGGAGAAGGAAGAGAAGAAGGAAAGGGAGAAAAAGGAGAAGGAAGAGAGGGAGCTTATATAATATAGGAAAGAGACTTGTTGCTAAGTTGTGGCTTGTATTTGTTGCTAATAGGTTGTGCAGCAATTGTTGGGATGAGACTCAATCTGTGCCTTGCTTCCCATTCAAGTTAGGGGGTTCAACCTGTGTATATTAATGGCTAAGATTGGTCACAAATAAACAATTTGCAGTATGCTCTCCTGATGAGACCAAAAAGCCCTCGTCGGGACAGCATGGTGTTGAAGTCATGGGGACTCACTCCTATGAAGGAGGGGTCCAATTGTATGACCATGCATTCTGGCCCTTCGGGGGCATGATGCATGCGTTTGAATGACCATGTGCTTCAGCCTTGGGGTTGAGGCGTGGTTCAGCCTTGGGGTTGAGGCGCATGTGTATTGCTATGGGGACAGCCTTGTTGACGTTGTGCCTTGGCCATGGGGTCAAGGTGCACGTCCAAGGCTGTTCAAAGTTTGACTTTTTACCTTTTTTCATTGTAAAAAAGGCAGGCCTTCAAGCGGGCCCTAAACGCCAAAAAGCCCTCGTCGGGACGGCATGGTGTTGAAGTCATGGGGACTCACTCCTATGAAGGAGGGATCCAATTGTATGACCATGCATTCTGGCCCTTCGGGGTCAGGATGCATGTGTTTTGAATGACCATGCGCTTCAGCCTTTGAGTTGAGGTGCATGTGTATGCTAACGGGACAGTCTTGATAGACGGTGTGCCTTGGCCGTGGGGTCAAGGTACACATCCAAGGCTGTTTAAATGTTTGATTTTTTACCTTTTTTATAATAAAAAAGGCAGGCCAAAGGGCTGGCCTCAAAAGTCCAATAAGCCCTCGTCGGGACGGCATGGTGTTGAAGTCATGGGGACTCACTCCTATGGAGGAGGGGTCCAATTGTATGACCATGCATTCTGGTCCTTCGGGGTCAGGATGCATGTGTTTTGATTGACCATGTGCTTCAGCCTTTGGTTTGAGGTGCATGTATATGCCAATGGGACAGTCTTGATGGACGGTGTGCCTTGGCCGTGGGGTCAAGGTGCACGTCCAAGGTTTTTTTTTTTTTTTTTTGAATACTGAATCGAGGCTCGTGAAAGAGCTGACATTTACTTCACAAACAAATCAACCACACACACAAAATATATAAAAAGAGGGAGCGGAAGACAAGATGGGGAGAGAAGGGGAAGCACACAAACACTTGAGAGCACACAACATTTGAGAGCAGGGAGATGAGTGGGAGGGAGAGGGCTTGGGGGGAGGAGGCGTGGGAAGGGGGGGGGGGGTGGGAGAAGTATAAAACACAAGGACACCAAGGACTTCCAGGACAGAAGTTGGTATTTCAAAAAAGTGGAATTGGGGTGAAATTAGTGGGGGTAGAAAAGATCAAGGTTTTGGATGGGGGGAAGATAAGAGATGGTGGTGAACAGCTGTTTTAAAGACCTGGAGGGTGGAGTGGGATTGAAGAGAGTGAGGGAGTTTGTTCCAGAGGCGGGAGAAAAGAGGAATGAAGGAGTGAAGGTGAGCAGAGAGTCTTGATTTTGGCAGTTTAACCATAAGAGGGTTGCAGGCAGATCTTGTGCGACCTGTAGGAATATTTGCGGGACAGAGCCCAGAGAGAGCTGGGGGGGCAAGGCCAGAGAGGAGTCGGTAGAAGACGGAAAGACCACCAACCTGCCTGCAGTGAGTGAGTGAGAGGCCCTTGGAGTTAGTTTCATCGCGGGAGATTCCAATGATTCTGAATGCTTTGGTTTCAACAGCGTGAAGACGAGCTAGGTGTGAGGCAGGAGCACCAGCCCAGAGGGGAGAGCAGTATTCCATTGAGCTGCGGATGAAAGCCTTGTGTGTGGTGAGGAGCTCAGGTGTGCCAAGGAAGGACTTCGCACGACAGAGGATGCCCAGTCGGCGACTGGCTTTGGAGGCCAGATTTGAAATGTGGTTTTCCCAGGAAAGATCATGGCAGATAGTGAGACCCAAAAGCTTGAGTGATAGAACTTCTTGGAGAGGATTATTCAGAAAGTGGATGGGAGGGTTGTCCAGTTGGTCTTTTCGGAGAGACATCGTAAGAGTGTGAGATTTGTCAGGATTGAAAGACATGTTCCACTTGTTTGCCCAGTCTGTGATTTTGTCCAGGTCTGCAGAGAGTGAGGAGGCTGCAGACTGCCGATCTGAGGGATGAAGAATGGAGCGACAGAGAGCAGAGTCATCAGCAAAGAGATAGAGAGGATTTTCAAGAGAGTCAGAGAGATCATTGATGAAGACCAGAAAAAGCACAGGGCCCAGAACACTGCCTTGGGGAACTCCAGCCTGAACAGGAAGTGGAGATGAGAGAAACCCATTCAGGGCCACACGTTGACTACGACTAGAGAGGAAGTCCACCAGCCATGCGTGGAGATTTCCATGGATACCAAAAGAGGAGAGTTTGGTGAGCAGAGCGGGGTGCCACACCGTATCGAAGGCACGCGATATGTCAAGGGAGACAGCTCTAATTTCCTGTTTGGCATTGAGGACCTCCATCCATTGTTGAGAAAGCAGAAGCAGCATGTCCAGAGTAGAGTGACCAGGTCTGAAACCAAATTGATGATCAAAGATCAAGCCATTGGAGAAGAGGAAAGATTTCATATCTGAAGCAATTATGGATTCCATGACTTTGCTGATAATTGGGAGAAGGCTGATTGGTCTGTAGTTGCTGGGATCTGTTTTTCCACCTTTTTTGTGCAAAGCGGTGATGTTGGCAGATTTCCAAGCAGATGGCAGATGACCTTGAGCAAAAGAGAGGGTGAAGAGAACAGAGAGAGGGAGTGAAAGAGCGGAAGAACAGGATTTTAGGACCCGTGGGCTGATGCCGTCAGGTCCAGTTGCAGAATCAGAATCGAGGGTTGACAGAAACTTTTCCACCTTGTCAGGAGGAAAGGACACAGAGGCCAGGAGCAGTTGGGAACGACTGGGTACGGTGGGTACAGAGAGGGATGGGTTTGGGACACAAGATTTAGAGGCAAGCACAGAGTTGAGGCATTCAGCTTTTTCACGTGCGGAGTCAGCCGTGTGGCCGTTTCAGGTGAGGGAGGGGATGGAGGTGGAACAAACACCAGAAACAGATTTGACCAGACGCCACCACGATTTGGAAGAGGGAGACAGATAAGAGAGTTCTGTCCTGAGAACGGAGAGATATTGTTTCCTGGCTCTCCTGAGGGTGGACACACACTTGTTTCGGGCTTTGTGAAAGGAAATGAGATTTCCTTCCATTGGATTTGCTTTCCAGGAGACGAAAGCAAGTTGTTTCTGGGCAATAGCCTCACCACAAGATTCCGTGTACCATGGACGGGAGGAAAGGTATGACAACTGAAGACGAGATGGGATAAATCTGTGCATGAGAGAGAGCAATTTACTTTGGAAGAATTCCCAGGATGAGTTGATGTCAGAGGCGGTGGAGATGGGAGACCAGTCCAGATGATTGATGGCTGCTTGAAGACCGTGCCAGTTGGCCTGAGTGAAATGCCAGACTCGTCGACGCTGAGGAGGCTCCCTGAGAATGGTCAGAGAGATGTCCACTTTAACAAGCACATGATCAGATGAGCCGATTGGAGCAGACGAAGAGCAGCAGACATTTTCAGGGAAGTTAGTCAAAACCAAGTCCAGAAGAGAAGATGCTCTGTTGACTGAGATCCGGGTTGGGAAATTGACAGATTGTGTCAGTCCCAGTGAGTCGCAGAAGTCCTTTGCTGAGGAGCCATGGCTGGTGAGAGAGGTACCCACACCCAGCCAACTGGCATGGTGACAATTGAAATCACCACATATGAGGAAGAGAGAGTTGGGATGAGTAGATAGAAGTTGGTCCATATTATCAGACAGCGAGATGTAGATGGAGTCATCACTGTGAGGTGGACGGTACAACACACATATGAACAAGAGGTGGGAGCGAAGGGGAAGCCGTAGCCAGAGGTATTCCTGGGGGTGAGGTGGAAAGAGTGCAGTGCAGGGCGGGTGAGGAAGAGAGTTTTTGATAAAGATGGCAACCCCACCTCCAGGACGAGGCTCAGGTCTATCATACCGGAGGAGGGAGTAACCTGGGAGAGATACTAAGGAATCAGAGACATCATGAAGGAGGAAAGTTTCTGTTAAGCAGATCACGTCTGGTTTGTCAGAAGCAACCTGAAGGGGAGAGATCAGTTAAGTTTGAACAAAGGCCCCGGATGTTTGAGGTCCATACCGTTAAAGAAGAGGAACGGGGAGCATCGGATACAGAACAGGGGGGAGGAGGGGTCGGGTAAGATGTTGAAGAGGTGGAAGAGGTAGGGAGAGCTGTTGAAGGTGTGTCAGAGATTTCAGAATAGCTCGGAGAAAGGGAAGGATGGGGCGGACAAAAGTTTTGATGGTGATTGGGTGAGGCACAATGAGGTGTTATTTGAGGAGGGGGAAGAGCGAGGCAGAAGGTTGGGGGAGATGGAGGTGAGAGTTGTAAGGGGGAAGAAGTGGGGAGGATGCTTTGAGGAGGGGGAGTGAGAGGGCGGAAATTGAGAAGAAATGAGGGTGGGGAGATTTGAAGGGGAGGGGCGAGGGGGGAGTTTAGGAGGGAAGGGACAAGGGGAGGGATTTGAAAGGGATGGGATATGGGGGAGATTTGGAGGGGAGGGGTGAGGGGGGAGTCTAGGAGGGGAGGGGCGAGGGGGAGTCTTGGAGGGGAGGGGTTTGGGGGGAGATTAGGAGGGAAGGGGCAAGGGGGGAGATTTGAAAGGGATGGGTGATGGGGAGGATTTGGAGGGGAGGGGCAAGGGGGAAGATTTGAAAGGGATGGGTGATGGGAAAGATTTGGAGGGGAGGGGTGATGGGGAAGATTTGGAGGGGAGGGGTTATGGGGAAGATTTGGAGGGGAGGGGTGAGATTGGATTTTAGAAAGTGTACGATTAATGGGAAACGAACATTTATTGCAAAATGAGTTTCTTGTGACCTTCGGGTCAAAAATACGTTTAAGGCTGCTGGAGGGAGGATGGAGTGCAGGAGAGTTTAGGGAATGTAGAAAAGAGGCACTGTAAGAGATGCAATTTTTTTGGGGGATGAATAGATTTGGTGAGCAAGTCGAAAGCAACCTTTTAAAGAAGAAGAAGAAAAACGGTGTTTTAATATACGACGGAATACAGAACTTGAGGGGAAAGTGTGAACATTTTAAAGTTTAACAGTGAAAACTATCTGGGGAAATGGGGGAGAAACACGTGGTCGAAGAACGAACAAACGAATAAGAACGAATAAACGAATGAGAACAACGAATAAGAACAGAGAAGGAAATGTTTTTTTGTTTGTTTGTTTTTGTTTTGAGTTGAGATTTTAAACAAGGAAGTAGGCTATGGGGTGAAAAGACTGGGACAAACAGAGAACGAAAGTTATTGGAGCACAAACGACGGACCGCTGAGAGAAAAACAAAGCCTCAAGGTTGGACACTGTACAAGGCCTCAAAAGACACGACACGAATTAACACTATTTTCTATACAGGTATGAAAGATTTGCACCGAAAATCTTCCTCGGGACAACACTATACGTACACACACCATAAAATAAATACAGTTATAACGAAAATACAAATGGGAACAATTACTTAACTTCGATTTCGATGGAGAGCGTGGACAGCTGCGAATAAACGAAACTTCGCCGGCAAGACCGGAAGCGGAGGTGACCGGAAGTATTAATCAAATAACCTCGGCCCCTTTTCAAATCCCCTTCATTTTGCGGCATCGCCTCTCCAAATTGGTTTTCCTCGCTTTTGGTTGTTCGCTGCAAACCGCCATAAGCCACGCGGCCGAGTTGGAGTAGAAGGGGGAGGAGCGCCAGGAACGAAGGCGTGGCCCATCAACGCACCATCAAGGGGCGGACCGGTGAGCGCTCGCGACCAATCAGGGCCGAGGCAAGCTCACCGGTGGGCGTATCCTAAAAGCAGGCGGCTGAATACGCGAGTGGCCAATATAAGCGGCCGCGTGGGACTACTTGAGGAGATGAGTCGTGAGGCAGGAGATGAGCCAAAGAGAGGAGTGAGAGAGCCAGATGAGTGAGGGAGCCCGAAGAATCAGAGTGGTGAAGGAGTCCTTGCTTGCCGTTTTCACGAACTGTTGGAGGCGCGCAACTGGTTGAAGGCGAAGGAGTCAATCTATTACGTACGTAGCATCCCAGTCTCCCCCCGCGATATAATTGTCCGGTCAACGACACGCGGAGCTGTTTGCCGGGTTTCGCCTCAAACCCGGAGCGTGGACCGGAGCGCAAGGTCGGAGCCGGACTTCGACGCCTACCAGCTGACTGGCCCTTCTCTTCCTTCCCACCTCCACCACCTTTTCGTGTAAGTGTGTTTGTTCTGTCCTGGGCGTGTTAATTAAGAGTGTTTAAGGATTGCCCTGTGTCCTTTTATTTCCTTCTTCTGTATATTCTTGCCCTTTCGTTTCCTCTTCCATTATTGTGAATAAATATCTGTTCTTTCTTTACCCCTTGGTTTCTTCTCATCCGATCGCTTTCGTGTTTTCCCAATTGATATACGTGGCACGATTTGGCCAACCGCTTAATCGGGTTTAGTCTTACTGCTAACGGCCCGAGTCGCGGCTCGCTTCACTTGGCGTATCAATTAACACTGCGGCTCAGGCGGAAATTATCTCCCTGTTTTGCGGAGAGATTGGCAAAGGTATCTGGGAACCCATTGACCAATCACCCTGGCCAATCTCACCCCGCAAAGGAGCGTGTAATTTCCAGGAACGGAGGATCGGTCAGTGTAAAAGACAAGGGGATTAACCCCCCCTTGGTAAGGGGAGCGCTGACCTCCGAATCCGCAACAATTGGTGTCAGGAGTGGGATTTGGAACCTGGGACTAAATTTGTAGACCAAATTTTGGACACCAATTTTGCATATTGGCCGCAACAATTGGTGTCCGGGAGTGGGATTTGGGACCCGAACCAAATTTTTTATAGCATCTTAAAAAATTTGTTCAAAAATTACGAGCGGCCAAAATTTTGTATAACATCCAAATTGAGTCGTGCCATGGATACTCAAGGCGATCGGATGCCGGTAGGGGAGAATGAGGAGGTAGAGGAAGAGTTGGAGGCAGCCCAGGGCCCCAGGGAACAAGTGGGAGTAATGGAAGAGGAGGTTGAAGAGGGTGTAGCAGTAGAGGGTGCAGGTGCACAAAATGGCGGCGCCTCGCACATGGCGGCGAGAGCCGAGCCCGCGGTACCAGCGGGTTGGGGCCTGTATTTGCTCATAGAGCAACTACGAGCATCCATAGAAATGCAGAGGGACGAAGCAAGGGGTACCAGTGAGCAATTGGGAAGCCAAATTGGGAAGTTAGACAGCAAATTTGGGGGATTAGAGAACCATATTGGGAAGTTGAGACATGATATGGGAGACCAAATAGGGGGGTTAGAAGGTAAATTAGGGGCCCAATTGGAGGACGTGAGTGGCGAAATGAACGAGGGGTTAGCGAGGGTGAAAAGCAAGATGGACACCTGGGAGAATCAAATGAAAAGAATGAAGGATGGGTTAACGGGGTTTGAAAACAGAATGGGTGGCCACATCGAAAAATATGGGAGAGACATTGACCGCAGGTCGAGCGGGAAAGGTACTTCGGTACGCGACGAGGTAGCGCGGCTTGAGGAGCGCGGGAAAAGCGAAGTGGAGCAAGGCACAGCCGGATGGACCAGGCTAGAAATCGCGACTCGGGGTGTGAAAAACCGGACGGCCGCCGAATTGGACAGGGCAAATTCACATGCAGCAGCGGAAAAAGAAAAGAATTAATTCAAAGGGAAAAATAAATTAAAGAAATTATAGTCGAAATTGGGTTGGAAGAGACGCCGGTCTTAGAAGAGCAACAGCGGGAGGAAGTTATGGAAATTGCTCAAAGTCTGTATTCGCATCCTGATGCCGTGCTTGCTAATCCTTATAAAGATTTGCAGGTGCGTGTGGAGAGGAGGATCCCAAAGGTGAGTCGGGCTGTATATGGTGCAAAAAGATTTTGCAGGAGAGTGTGCGCGCTTGGGATCCCAGCGTACCGCGGGCATTTGTGGGAGGTCCGTGGTCCGCTGTGTGAGTAGGAATGGCGCGCGTGTGAGGAGGAAGATGGCACCGGAGCGAGAGTGTGATACCGAGTGCGAGAGCGAACGCACATTGGAGTGTGATAGTGGGAGTGATTGTGACACGGAGAGTGAGTTGGTTTGTAGCGAGGGAGAAAGAATGCACACTTGGAATGGTTGAGCGTGTGCGAGGCACACCTGAGTTGGTGGTGGAGCGCGTGATGGGGAGTGTTACAGGGAATGTAACGGAAGAGTGCACGCCCATGGTGGTTACGGAGTACGCAATGGGGGAGAGTGCACGCGAGAAGTGTGTGAACAACAAGTGTGCGCCAAGGTGTGCGAGGAGGTGTGCAGTGGTCAGGTGTGTAACGAAGTCTGTGAGCGGAATGAGTGTGCCTGGGTCGTGTGCACGGAGAGAGAGTGCGGTGACGAAATGTGCGGAGTGTATGGAGACACCTGGATGTGTGAGTAGGAAACGGAACGCGTGGTGTGAGCATGCGGGTAAGGCATCGACGTTGACCGGGACAGCGTTTAGGCTGACGTATAGCCGACGCGAGCTCTCTAATTGACGGGCCTTGTGTGCTCTCTAAATGACGGGCTTTGTGTGCTGCGGGAGCCGGCGGGGATCGGTGTCGCGTCACTCCTGCATGGGGCGTCGTGCACGATTCGGGCCGGGCCCCGTCCTGCACGGTCGATTCCGTGCTTTGTGAGGCAAAGCGACCGGCCCAGTTCGAGGGAAGGTAGGAGGGCTCGGAACGGCGCCCCCTTGTGGTGGCGACGTTTCGGCCGGGTATGGCCGGGCCATCGCTCATGGGAGCGCAAGGCGTTGCGCCGGGATGGTGCCTGGTGCCTTGGCCCAACCAAACCTCCTCCCCTGAATCCGAATGCCGGACGGACCCAACCTGCAGGCGACAAACCACCCGTATTCATTGCTCGGATTTGCGAAGCCGAGCTTCAATGATGTAACGATGTACCGAGAGGCTCTGAGTGAAGTGGACTGATGGCGATAGTGATAGTGTGATAGGGAAATTGATGGCAAATGGTATATGGTGTAAAGGGATGGTAGATTTACCATCCCTCACATCGTATGTTGGGGCACATGAGCATTACTTTATGGGGTTATGGTGGTGAAAACCTAGCCAAGGAGGGCTTGGATAATGTTAGGGTTTAGAGATGACAATAGGTAACTGTAGAGTTAAGTAGTGACATTGATACCGGTAGAGGGGACGTAGAATAGGTTAGATGGATGTTAACGATGAGGGAGTGCTTAGTATAAGGGAAGATGGGGAGCACGAGTTTCAGAAGGGAGTAGATAGTTAGATGATGCTATGTGTTTGTGGTGAGAGTGATGAAATGAGGAATTGGTATGGAAGTTCTTTGTGGTGAGCATGATGAATGGCATTGTATTGAGTGATTGCCTTGCAAGGTGTGCAAGTGCAATACAGGTGTATGGAGAATGGTTGTATGGAATAGATGGTATGGAGTAAATGGAGTATGGAATGGATGGTGTGGAGTGAGTATTGTGGAATATGTGGAGTGGAGTGTATGGTGCGAAAGAGTGGAGGGGAAAGGATGGACCCCCTTCACGAGTACCCGGGGAGGGTAGTTTAAAAGTAGGTAGAGGGAGTAGGTAAATTGTGGTTGGATATTGGCATCTGTGGTGCGAGAGTAGCAGAGTACTGCTTGGATGGGTGCATTAGTGGAGTAAATTGGCTGGGCGTGTGGCCTGTTAGTGAGAATGGTTGGTTGGGCGCTACGCCACTGTTAGTCTGTCGGGCAGGTGAGGCCGCAGGTAGGCTCTGGGAGCCAGGTAGAGTTAGAGTTCAATGGGGCCCGAGGCTCCGGAGGACGGACCCGGGTAGCCCAGTGCCAGAGAGGGCACCGAGGGGGTGAGAGAGCCAGAGGGCCTTCCCCAGGTAGGTTAGGGTGAGGAGCATGTAAGCTCGGGAGGCAACTGCAGTGGCGGTGTGCAGGTGAGCGGACCTGCTGGGAGAGCCACATGACCCAGCCTGAAATTGTGCGAGGGCACAGGGTGAAGAATCGGGGGAGTGAGACCCCAAATTGGTGAGCACCACAGTTTGGTCAATGGGAGTTCGGTTCTTAGAACCACATAGAGTAAAAATGGCCAATGGTTTGGCAGGGAAAGACCCTGGGTAGAGTAAAAGTGTTAATGTCATTTAGAAGGTAGTTAGGATCGAAAGTCTCTTCGCCCCATCAAACATCCGGGGCTTTCGCTCAAACCTGACTGATCTCTCCATACAGGTTGCTTCTGACAATCCAGACTTGAGACAATCCTGCTTCTGACAATCCTGACTGATCTGACAATCCAGATCTGACAATCCAATACTCCTTCAAGATGTCTCTGATTCCTTAATATCTCTTCCTGGTTACTCCCTCCTGCGGTATGATAGACCTGAGCCTCGTCCTGGTGGTGGGGTGGCTATCTTTATCAAAAACTCTCTTCCTCACTCTCCTTGCACTGTCCTCTCTCCACATCACCCCCAGGAGTACCTCTGGCTACGGCTTCCTCTCCGCTCCCACCTTTTGTTCATATGTGTTCTGTACCGTCCTCCAAACAGTGATGACTTCATTTACATTTCACTGTCTGACAACATGAACCAACTTCTATCCACTCATCCCAACTCTCTCTTCCTCATATGTGGCGACTTCAACTGTCATCATGCCAGCTGGCTGGGTGTGGGTTCATCTCTCACCAGCCATGGCACCTCAGCAAAGGACTTCTGCGACTCACTGGGATTGACACAATCTGTCAATTTCCTGACCCGGATCTCAGCCAATGGTGTATCTTCTCTTCTAGACTTGGTTATGACCAACTTCCCTGCTAATGTCTGCTGCTCTTCTTCTGCCCCAATTGGTTCTTCTGATCATGTGCTTGTTAAAGTGGACATCTCTCTGGCCATTCTCAGAGAGCCTCCTCAGCGTCGCCAAGTATGGCACTTCACTCAGGCCGACTGGCACGGTCTTCAAGCAGCCATCAATCATCTGGACTGGTCTCCCATCTCCACTGCCTCTGACATCAATTCTTCCTGGGAATTCTTCCAAAGCAAACTGCTCTCTCTCATGCACAGATTTATCCCATCTCGTCTTCAGTTGTCTTTCCCTTCCTCCCGTCCATGGTAAACTGAATCTTGTGGTGAGGCAGTTGCCCTGAAACAACTTGCCTTTGCCTCTTGGAAGGCTAATCCAACTGAAGGCAATCTCAGTTCCTTCCACCAAGCTCGGAACAAGTGTGTGTCTACCCTCAGGCATGCCAGGAAGCACTATCTCTCCACACTCAAACCTGTCTCCTTCCTCCAAATCCTGGTGGCGTCTGGTCAAATCCGTTTCTGGTGTTTGTTCCACCTCCATCCCCTCCCTTACCTCAAATGGCTACACAGTTGACACCGCACGTGACAAAGCCGAATGCCTCAACTCTGTGTTTGCCTCAAAATCTTGTTTCCCAAACCCATCTCTCTCTGTTCCCACCTTACCCAGTCGAACCCAACTGCTACTGGACTCTGTGTCCTTCTCTCCTGACAAGGTGGAGGAGTTTTTGTCAAACCCCGACTCTGATTCTGCAACTGGACCAGACGGCATCAGCCCACGAGTCCTAAAATCCTGCACTTCCGCTCGATCTCACCCTCTCTCTGTTCTTTTCACCCTCTCTTTTGCTCAAGGTCATCTGCCAGCATCCTGGAAATCAGCAAACATTACCGCTTTACACAAAAAGGTGCAAAAACAGATCCTTGCAACTACAGACCAATCAGCCTGCTCCCAATTATCAGCAAAGTCATGGAATCCATCATTGCTTCGGATATCAAATCCTTCCTCTTCTCCAATGGCTTGATCTCCGATCATCAATTTGGATTCAGACCAGGTCATTCTACTCTGGACATGTTGCTTCTGCTGTCTCAACAATGGATGGAGGTCCTCAATGCCAAACAGGAAATCAGAGCCGTCTCCCTTGACATATCACGTGCCTTCGATACGGTCTGGCACCCAGCTCTGCTCACCAAACTCTCCTCCGATGGTATCCATGGAAAGCTCCATGCACGGCTTGCGGACTTCCTCTCTGGTCGTAGACAACGTGTGGCCCTGAATGGATTTCTCTCATCTCCCCTTCCTGTTCAGGCTGGAGTTCCCCAAGGCGGTGTTCTGGGCCCTGTGCTTTTTCTGGTCTTTATCAATGATCTCTCCGACTCTCTGGAAAATCCTCTCTATCTCTTTGCTGATGACTCCACTCTCTGCCGCTCCATTCCTCTTCCCTCAGACCGGCAGTCTGCGGCCTCCTCACTCTCTGAAGACCTGGACAAAATCACAGACTGGTCAAACAAGTGGAACATGTCTTTCAATCCTGACAAATCTCATACTCTTACTATGTCTCTCCGAAAAGATCGTCTGGACAACCCTCCCATCTTCTTTCTCAACAATCCTCTCCAAGAAGTTCTGTCGCTCAAGCTTTTGGGTCTCACTATCTGCCATGATCTTTCTTGGGAAAACCACATTTCCAAGCTGGCCTCCAAAGCCAGTCGCCGACTGGGCATCCTCTGTCGTGTGAAGTCCTTCCTTGGCACACCTGAGCTCCTCACCACATACAAGGCTTTCATCTGCAGCTCAATGGAATACTGTTCTCCCCTATGGGCCGGTGCTCCTGCCTCACACCTAGCTCGGCTTCACGCTGTTGAAACCGAAGCTTTCAGAATCATTGGAATCTGCCGTGATGAAGCTATCTCCGAGGGCCTTTCACTCACTCACCGCAGACAGGTAGGTGGTCTTTCTGTCTTCTACCGACTCCTCTCCGGCCTTGCTCCCCCAGCTCTCTCTGTGCTTTGTCCCCCAAATATTCCTACAGGTCGCACAAGATCTGCCAGCAACCCTCTGATGGTTAAACTGCTAAAATCTCGGCTCACTGCTCACCTTCACTCTTTCATTCCTCTTTTCTCCCGCCTCTGGAACAAACTCCCACACTCCCTTCAATCCCACTCCTCCCTCCAGGTCTTTAAAACAGCTGTTCCCCACCATCTCTTATCTTTCCCCATCCAAAACCTTGATCTTTTCTACCCCCACTAATTCACCCCAGATCCACCTTGTTTGAAATTCCAAATTCTTTCCTGGAAGTCCTGGCAGTGTCCATATGTTTTATACCTCTCCCACCCCCCCTTCCCATGCCTCCCCCCCCTAAAGCCCTCTCCCTCCCACAGATCTCTCGATGTCCCTGCTCTCAGATGTTTTGTTTGTGTTCCTCCCCCTCTCGCCCCATCTTGTCTACCGCTCCCCATGTTTTCTGTTTTATGTGTCGGTTAGTCTTTCTGTGTGATTAATGTTCGCTCTTTCACGAGCCTCGATCTTGTATACAAAAAAAAAAAAAAAAAAATCCACTCACCTGAGGTGACAGGACTCCACACCACCGTTTTTTGCAAATGTCTGGGTTGTAAGACGCATCATGACATGGGTGAGACATTGTGTTTGAAATTCCATCCCTTCCTTCTTGGGAGGGATTGGGGATGAATTTGGCATTAGGGGGAGATATGGAAGACAGGACGTAGAGACGAATTAGTAAATTGTGTAAATACGGGGTAGGGGCAAGGGTAGATTAGGTGACAGGGGGGAACGTACGCTAGGGACGAGCTTTCTCCGCTCGCTTCCCAGCGCACCTCACTCTGCATTGCCTTGTGTTGATGTGTACTCTTGCGCCCTTGCACCCCGCTAACCCTGCTTTGTCTTCCTTCCCCATTCATGGACCATGGTCTTTGTGTGCCGAGGGGAAAGTGTACAGGTGTCGCAGTTGTGCGCCCGCACCCTCGCTGCTTGCCTGCCTGGACCGGTACCCCACTTTATGGACCACACGTTTGTGGCTGAGCACCTTTATGGACCACACGTTTTTGTGGCCGAGCATCACTTATGGACCCCACGTTTTGGGGCCTGGCACCTCTGCTGGGGACCGGCCATTGTGGCCTGCAAAATCTTGCTTGCGGACCACGGGTCAGGTGGCACCTAAGCCATGCAGGTGGACCACCCTTAGTTGGCCCCCGCTGGCCGTAAATAAAAAAAGCGGACGCGTTGTGTGCCCTTTTTATTTTCAAATAGGCCGCAAGCAAAGAACAAGAAGAACATCAAGAACATCGGCCCAGCAGCCAAGAACATCGGCCAAGCTGAGAAGACGTCATCATTTATAATAACAAATGTGATGACTGTTTTTTTTGTTTTTTGTATACTGAATCGAGGCTCGTGAAAGTGCACCGGATGGTGCTTTTTGTGCACTGGATGGTGCTTTTTGTGCTTTTGGTGCTTAATTTGTTGATTGGTGCTGGTGGTATTGGTACAGTGCAGTGCATGCCTTTCCTCTTTTCAAACCATCTTCTTTTGTTTCCCAAAAAGACAGGTCCTGGGTTCGCGTTGTAAATACCAAACTAGTGTTCTTGTAAATAATGCTCCCCACCGTCAATGTTTAGTTTTGAAGACAATTCCGTAATTAGGTTATTCTGTGGGCATGAAACTGTTAGGTAGAATGCAACGCAGCAGGCGGGACATACTTAATTGTTTTAAAAACTGTCGCACTCAGGGTGAAGTTAAAAGTAGAGGGTTACCACACCTGAGTGTCACACTAAGTTAAAGTTTGTCGGCACGGGACGTGCCTAGAGGAGAGACGGGTGCCATGTTACAGTTTTTAGAACCTTCACTTGTAAAATAATAAGCCTTGTAAATAATTCCCTGCAAATATCCCCATCTTCCCAAAGGTCAAAGATCGCAGCCTAGATAGGCCACGAGCAACACGTAGGACACCACAGGATCTTCTTTAGTTATCTCATTAGTATGTGTTTCAGTTAAAGATCTGTTCCCAATAGTTTGATTCTGCGTTGTATTAATCAAATAACCTAGGCCCCTTTTCAAATCCCCTTCATTTTGCGGCGTAGCCTCTTCAAATTGGTGTTCCTCGCTTTTGGTTGTTCGCTGCAAGCCACCATAAGCTACGCGGCCGAGTTGGAGAAGAAGGGGGAGGAGCGCCAGGAACGAAGGCGTGGCCCATCAACGCACCATCAAGGGGCGGACCGGTGAGCGCTCGTGACCAATCAGGGCCGAGGCAAGCTCACCGGTGGGCGTATCCTAAAAGCAGGTGGCTTCATACGCGAGTGGCCAATATAAGCGGCCGCGTGGGACTACTTGAGGAGATGAGTCGTGAGGCAGGAGATGAGCCAAAGAGAGGAGTGAGAGAGCCAGATGAGTGAGGGAGCCCGAAGAATCAGAGTGGTGAAGGAGTCCTTGCTTGCCGTTTTCACGAACTGTTGGAGGCGTGCAACTGGTTGAAGGCGAAGGAGTCAATCTATTACGTACGTAGCATCCCAGTCTCCCCCCCCCCCCCCCCCCGCGATATAATTGTCCGGTCGCGTTCAACGACATGCAGAGCTGTTTGCCGGGTTTCGCCTCGAACCCGGAGCGTGGACCGGAGCGCGAGGTCGGAGCCGGACCTCGACGCCTACCAGCTGCCTGGACCCTTCTCTTCCTTCCCACCACCACCACCTTTTTGTGTAAGTGTGTTTGTTCTGTCCTGGGTGTGTTAATTAAGAGTGTTTAATGATTGCCCTGTGTCCTTTTATTTCCTTCTTCTGTATATTCTTGCCCTTTCATTTCCTCTTCCATTATTGTGAATAAATATCTGTTCTTTCTTTACCCCTTGGTTTCTTCTCATCCGATCGCTTTTGTGTTTTCCCAATTGATATACGTGGCACGATTTGGCCAACCGCTTAATCGGGTTTAGTCTTATTGCTAATGGCCCGAGTCACGGCTCGCTTCGCTCGGCGTATCCATTAACGCTGCGGCTCGGGCGGAAATTATCTCCCTGCTTTGCGGAGAGATTGGCAAAGGTATCTGGGAACCCATTGACTAATCACCCTGGCCAATCTCACCGCGCAATGGAGCGTGTAATTTCCAGGAACGGAGGATCGGCTAGTGTAAAAGACAAGGGGATTAACCCCCCCTTGGTAAGGGGAGCGCCGACCCCCGGGGGCCGCAACAATATTGTTGCGGATCTCAGCGCCGGCCTTTCCCCTTACCAAGGGGGGATTAGTCCCCTTGTCTTTTACTAGCCGACGAGACCCTGGACCTATGACGTCCTTCCCGGACAGCGTTAAATTGGGTTTTAGGACTATGAATTTGCTATTACCTAAGTACTAACGCTAGGCGGAAACGAGGAAATAAGCCCCGCCCGAATCACGGGTGTTAGTGGAAAGGCCGAGCAGTAGCGACCCGTGACCCGAGCCATTAGCAATGACTAACCCGATCCAAGCGGTTCGTAATCGTGCCACGTTTACCCAATGAAGGAAATGACTGAAACGGTTGAATTTGGGAAGAAAAAGGAAAAACAGATTTATTTACAATTTGTACAATAAGAAGAAGCAAACACAGTGCAGCCTTATACAGTCTTAACTTATCCCTGGACAAACGGGCCCGTTCACACACAGACACACTCACACGTGGTTGCAGATGAACAGGTCGATGGTCCAGGAATGGCGTCCAGGCAGCTCGTTCTCCGGTCCCCAACTCGCACCGCGAAGCAGATGAAACAGACGGCAGCGGCCAGGAACTCTCCTCGTGTCGTTTGGCGCGCACGGGATTATTACAGGGCAACGGTAGGCTGGCTGTGGCGGTTACACTCGCGGCTCAGCCGCATACATAATAAGCGGACAGTTCGATACGCGCTTCTCAATGCGTTTCTCCTTAATGCCTCGAAACTGTCATGCGCACGCCGGTCCTCTCAGTGCTGTTACCACGCGAGTGCTCCGGATCAGTTTGCTCAATGGCTTCTCGCTTGGCGTCGCTTGGCTCCCATCCTCATTGGCAAGCTCTCTCCAGTAAGTCCTCACGAGTCCTTCCAAGGGCTTTGTGCAAAGGCTTATATAGCCTTGCTCAGCGAACCTTCCAGCACTTGCTAGATGCGCCCTTACCACGCCCTCTCAAGCCATGCCCACCGAGCTCTGGTTGGCTGTTGCCCTTACCGTCACCGCCTTTGACATGCTGCTTGACGCGGCCACACCCCGACCTCGCGGTCCTCCCCCTTTTCAGGCCTAACTCGTGGCCACCCGCCTAGTTTGAGCGAGCAAAAGGCAGCTTATGCTGCTGGCGGCTAAAGCGTAACAAACGAGGTGGATTAGCCGAATGGGGTGTGGGATCGAGTTTGCCCAAAGATGGAAATGAAGGGCGGCAGCAAAATGAAAGGGCTGAAGCTTATTTCTTTACACAACGCAGATGTCACTAGGGAAATGGCCTACTCTTACACATACTATGACATAACTAATTCTAATGGGCCTACGTGTTGCTTGTGGACTAACTATGGGGGCAAACCTTTAACCTTTAATGATGTTATATGTACACTCTCAAAACCGCAACAATATATATATACAGTCATACCCTGTTTTACGCCATTTCGACCTTTTTTTTTTTTCTTTTTTTTTTTGTATACAAGATCGAGCCTTGTGAAAGAGCGAACATTAATCACACAGAAAGACAAACCGACACAAAAACATATAACATCGGGAGCGGTAGACAAGATGGGGAGAGAGGGGGAAGGACACAAACACAACATTTGAGAGCAGGGACCGAGAGACATGGAGACATCGAGAGATCTGAGAGAGGGCGAAGGCTTGGGAGGGGGGGGGGGGGGGGGGAATCCGACTACGTCAAATCCGACTTTACGCCACTCTTCTAGAGTAAATTTCAGTTCAGCAAACGTCGTTATGTGCGACTTTACGTCACTCCTACGGACGTCAAAATAATAAATTTTTCCTTAAAAAGATATTTAAAATAAATAAAAGAGTACATAAATTAACAATAAAAGAAGCTATAAAAAAAAATTTAAAATACAATAAAAAGCACATTAAAAATATTTTTTAAATGTACGTACAGTATACTGTACATACGCATAGCTGCTGGATCACATTCAAAACAGAGGCGACGTACAGTATTCCTTTACTGTGTCTGTGTTAGCCATGGGTCCTAAGAAGGATAGTGCTAGTGTTTCCAAGCGTAATGTTGTTACGATGGAAGATAAGTTAAATCTGATTAAAAGGTATGAAAAAGGTGAAAAAGTGTCGGTGATAGCGCATAGACCTTATCGCGAATAGGAACCGCAATGCGTCATGGGATCGGAAAAGGGGCAATGGCGCCGCCGGCGGTCGCTGTCACTTTGACAGACTGCTTGTTTACATTGACACACTACGTGATCCTTACCACTTTAAACTACTTTTAGGACTTTTTTACTGTGACAAATTAACAAATTAACTGTGAACTGTGATCAGCTCATGAGCCAAGTATTTGCAAGCCAAGGACACCGTCGCAAAACTGAAAGCCGCCATTGCAGTATGTAACAAGAAGCTTACTGTTTCGGACATAGCAAACTAAGATGAACTTGTGAAACTTTATACAGGTTTACCTAGTTATGACCTGTTCAAGTGGT